>NC_142475.1:57682575-57985606 GCF_049115385.1 Moschus berezovskii | reverse complement strand
CAGCCCCCTTACCATCTCCGGGTTTGCCTGGGTTGGTGGGCTCAGGGGTACTCAGAGGCCTGAGGGGAATGATGATTTCATCCGCATTAACCCCTTCCTCTGCGTGCTTCTCGGAAACGTGGGAGAGGAGTTCCGACTGACTTGGTGAGAAAAGGTTACAACATTTACACATGAAGATGGCTGGGTTTTCTGTAAGGAAAAAGAAACAAAACAAAAGCAAAATATGTTATTTCATCTTCACAAAAAACAGTGATTGCATCCAACTGCCAAAGAAAAAATACTGAAGGCTGCTCGTCTGAGTGATGGCCAGCCTCCCACAGGCTGCGTCTGGCCAAGCAGCTCACTTCTTGCTTTATGTGGCCCCGGCTGCCAGAAAATTCTTTCTTCGGTATTTCATGAGGCTGTGGGTTGACACGGCACTGCCACAGTGAGAGTGGTGCCCAGGAGGCACGCAGGTCCCAGAAACCAAGTCCCTCTCTGCCTTCAAAGAAAGGGTTTCTCCACCAACAAGCAGGCAGGGTAATGACCTACGAGAATTCTTTACCAAATAACACATGAAATGGAAATTTAACAAAGCAGAACATTGCTTCATCAATGAAAGTCTGTCGTGAATACTGCCAATCGATATTTTATTTTTTCCAAGAAATGCTTCGTTCCTAAGGAACCCAAAACGCTTCCAAAACAAGAAAAGATTACAGTGATAGATTTCTTTCTTCATAAGAGGCCATGTCATTTTCAGTGAGTGTCTTGCTGACCCCACGATGACCCCTACGATTTAGGCATACAAGGGGTTGTCACCCCTATGCCACAGCCGAGGACACTGAGGCTGTGAGAAGAAGCAACCTACCCAGGTCAAAGCCTGGACTCTGCTGCCTGCTTCTGACATGAACTCCGTCTGGCTGCAGACCATGAGCTGAGCTGCCTCCAAGTTAAAGCTAAAACGCTTATCCCTCTAGTCAACTGAAATGAAAATCACTCCAGAGAGGAACATAATCCCCAAACCACATACCAAGTGCTTTCTTGGTCATTTCAGCATCTATGGAGCAGCGGCCATGGGGCAGCCCCGATGTTAGGCATCCGGGACTCAGAGATGAACTGGGCATGGGGTCCTCGACAGATGAGCCACCAGCCCACTGGGGAGACAGACCCGCCCAGAACAACTGCATCATAGCGTTTTCACAGCAACTATTACCCTAGTAGACTGGACTTACTCTTGATTCCTGCTATGCTTTCAGGAGAAAAGGGAATTCTGCGACAGGTAGCAGCACAGCACTTCGGGGGACCGCAGGGCTGCTGTGAGGGCCCCTTGGTCCCCAGGCACACCAAGTGCTGTCTGGAGACCACACAGATGAGACTGCTTGTGCGTCTGCACGTGAACATGTGAAGGCACCACCTGTGACTAACCTACTGCCCGGGGACCCCACAGCCAGAAGGCCTGGGCAGCCTGGGACGCCTCCTGGCCGTGGCCATCTGTGTCAGTCGGCACACTTCCCAAATGCCCACCGTGGGTCCAGGGCTGGGTCTGGAGTCCCCGGGGTGCCAGCGGAGACAAGCACACCCGACCCAGGACAACTGTCACAGAGGAGAGGGTGCAGCATGGGCGGGAGACAGAGGACAGAGGCAGGGGACAGAGGCTGGAGACAGAGCTGGAGACAGAGGACAGAGGCAGGGGACAGAGGCGGGAGACAGAGCTGGAGACAGAGGACAGAGGCAGGGGACAGAGGCTGGAGACAGAGGACAGAGGCAGGGGACAGAGGCGGGAGACAGAGCTGGAGACAGAGGACAGAGGCAGGGGACAGAGGCTGGAGACAGAGGACAGAGGCAGGGGACAGAGGCGGGAGACAGAGCTGGAGACAGAGGACAGAGGCAGGGGACAGAGGCTGGAGACAGAGGACAGAGGCAGGGGACAGAGGCGGGAGACAGAGCTGGAGACAGAGGACAGAGGCAGGGGACAGAGGCTGGAGACAGAGGACAGAGGCAGGGGACAGAGGCTGGAGACAGAGGACAGAGGCAGGGGACAGAGGCTGGAGACAGAGGACAGAGGCAGGGGACAGAGGCGGGAGGCAGAGGCTGGAGACAGAGGCGGGAGGCAGAGGACAGAGGCAGGGGACAGAGGCTGGAGACAGAGGACAGAGGCAGGGGACAGAGGCGGGAGACAGGGGACAGAGGCGAGACAGTGGACAGAGGCGGGAGACAGAGGCTGGAGACAGAGGTGGGAGGCAGGGGACAGAGGCTGGAGACAGAGGCGGGAGACAGAGGCTGGAGACAGAGGCAGGAGGCAGCGCACCTGCGCTGAGGCCAGGGAAGCCACGCCCCGGGGAGGCTGGCCTGGCACCCCCCTGCAGGACCTGGGCCCTAGATGCTGATGGGGACACACCTGCCACCAACCAAGGGGCCAAGAGCCCCGAAGATGCTCGCTCGTGACTCCTGAGCAGTGGTTCTACTTCTCGAGATCTCGCTTCATAATCATCCAAAATGCAAACAAGGACTCTGCACAGAGATGCTCAACACGGAGGTCATTCAGGACAAGTTCCAGAAACAACCTTCTTGCTCCATGGTGGGCACGCCAGGACAAATCCCCCAGAGCAGCTCCGCAAGCCTCTGAGAACCAAAGGGGAAGAACCCTGGAAGGCACGGAAAACGCTCAGAATGAACGTTCACTTCTACAGAGTGGGAAGCACCACAGCTTGACAGGTACGTGACTTCATTCCTAAGGGAGAGATAGGATTTACGGGTGGATGGACGGAAGAACAGACGGCCAGGCAGAAAGGATCCTGCCTGCTGGACTCTTTTTTTACAGTCACTTATGGATTTCCTACAATGAGTCTATACGTGCGTGCTCAGTCGTGTCCCAACTATTTGCAACGCCATGGACTATAGCCTGCCAGGCTCCTCTGTCCATGGAATTTTCCAGGCAAGAATACTGGACTGCACTGCCATCTTCTCCTCCAGGTAATCTTCCCGACCCAGGGACAGAACCCGAGTCTCTTGAATCTCCTGTATATATGAGTTTAAAAATCAGGAAGGTTGAGAAGCGAGGTGACAGGTACAAACAGCATTCAGGCTATGGCTCCGGGTGATGAGCACTGAGTGGCTCAGGCAGGGCAGCCTCCTGCCCAAGGCTGCCTCCCCCAGCCTGCCCGGGGCAGCTGTCCAAGGAACGTCTGAGCCGAGACACCGCTGCAAACAGCAGACACGGTGGGCAGACGGAAGGCAGAGATCCTGGGCTAAAGTGCTAGGAAGGTTTCCCAAAGAAGGCACTGAAAGGATCTCGAAAGTGGCCCTGGGAAGGGCCCTCAGGCACCCAAGGGCACCAGACTGGGCTCCAGGACCCTCCCATACTCCCCGAGCTCTCAGCCACAGCTGCAGGCCTGAGGCTCAGAGAGGCTGGCCTCACGGGAGACCAGCTTGACCTGGAGAAGGCAATGGCACCCCACCCCAGTACTCTTGCCTGGAAACTCCCATGGACAGAGGAGCCTGGTGGGCTCCAGTCCATGGGGTCACTAAGAGTCGGACACCACTGAGCGACTTCACTTTCACTTTTCACTTTCATGCACTAGAGAAGGAAATGGCAACCCACTCCAATCTTCTTGCTTAGAGAATCCCAGGGAAGGGGGAACCGGGTGGGCTGCCGTCTATGGGGTCGCACAGAGTCGGACACGACTGAAGCGACTTAGCAGCAGCAGGCCCAAGCTCTAAAACGTGCCACAAGGCCTCCTGGGGTCAGCACTGATGAGAACACAGCCACACAACAGCCGGCGGGACCACAGGGCCTCTGGGTCAGCACTGATGGGGACACAGCTGCACAACAGCCGGCGGGACCACACAGCCTCTGGGTCAGCACTGATGGGGACACAGCCACACAACAGCCAGCGGGACCACAGGGCCTCTGGGTCAGCACTGATGGGGACACACAGGCTCCCTGGTCAGCACTGACAGGAACACGGCTATACAACAGTCAGTGGGACCAAACAGCCTCCTGGGGTCAGCACTGATGGGACCACCCGGCCTCCCGGGTCAGCACGGATGGGGACACAGCTACACCACAGCCGGCGGGACCACACGGCCCCCAGAACCATGCCGGTGCATGAGCTCGTCTCTGGCGTCATGAGTGCCGCCCTGTCCGCCGTTCCGTGTCCCCACTGGAACAGCGTCCATGACACGCCCAGGCCTCCGACTCGGAAGGAGGCCGTGCACTCTGCAGGGACATGCTTGAACGACAGTGCAGACAACAAGACACCGAAACACGGAGAACGGGCACATCAGGCTGCGGCCCCCAGATGTGAAGAACTGTTCATCTGCCAAAATAACAACAAAGCCGCTCTTCTCATTTTTTCATAGTAGATGCATATGGAGAAAAAAAAAGGATCTTATACCCTGAAATATAAACATAATTATGTTGTCAGCTAATTCTGATGAAGATGCTATAATTTGGCTGCATTTTTAGGTTCAATTACAGTGCACTCATCCTTATCAAAAGGACTCGGGAGGGGAAACGGCGTGTTTAGCACAAGGGAAGTCACAGAAGTCTGGAGCCTGAGTGCTCAATTTCTGTGATTTTTTGCCAGTTTGTAACCAGCCACTCTGTACTGTTAAAATGGAAAATCTTAAAATAACCGCGTCAACAAGTCCTTGTTTCTGAATCTTGATTTGCAAACACTCCCAGCCAGGAAAAGTTGGGTTCTGCCTGTGACCTCTGACCCCCACCTGCTCGCCCTGCCTGGGGGACCAGAGACAAGTGAGCAAGGACCTCTGTCCACTGCTCCCAGAGGAAGGTCACAACCTGGACGGGCCTGCGGTCCGGGGGAGGGTGGCTTGGCCCCGGTGACCCCGGGGAGCGCCCCTGGGCACTGACGGGTCACAGGCAGGGGTGGACGGAGCAGAACAAGATGCAGGCGTTCCAGGTCTCCCGGCCCTCGGCGTCCCCATTTAAAATCACTGTTATTAATTATTACAGGAGTCACAGGGTGAAGCTGCGTAACAGCTGGATAACACAGCAGCGTGCAGGGCAGAGACCATCCCCTGGGAAGGAGAGCATCCCGGAGCACAGAGCTTCTGCTGTGCATCTGGGGGGAAAGCGGCAGGGGCACCCCACGCACACGCCCCTGATACCCCCCCGGGGCTCCCAGCACCCTGGGGCCTCTGCCTTCCCTCCACCCCAACTGCTGGGCTCCCCACAGAGGAGGGAGAGGGGACATCGGGTGTCACAGACAGGGACCCCGAGCATAAACTCAAAGGACGTTGTCTAACAGAAGCAGCGTTAGCAGCGGCCCCACGTCTGAGAGGTCTCTGTGTCCTGCAAGGCTGGAGTGAGGCGGCTCCCGGGGGGCAGCAGGGTTCAGTCCAGGCCCCTGCCCACCTCCGGGAGGAGGCGGGGATCGGCCCCAGTGCCTCCTGCACCGCCTCACGCACCGCCTGCCGCCGGGGCCCCGCCAGACCCAACATCACCCAGCCAGCTCTCAGCCGTGCTGCCGCTGGGAACACAGTAGGCGCTCGATAAATGTCGGGTGAACTGATGACTACAAATAGCCGAAATATTTATTGATAACCGTGAGAAGACAAAATGCACATCACCAGACCATGAGACTTCTCTATTTAAAAAGCATAGTGTAAAAAAAGCTCTCTTCCTTCCTCTCCTCGATTAGTACGTCATCCTCTGCTGCGTAACCATCTTTTACTTGGATTGATCAACTTTAAATAGAGTTCAACAGAATAAACCAAGATCCTATTAAACTGTCGACCTCATGAAAAAAGTCAGACGGCAGATTCTTTTGGAGTTAGGTTTTGTTTTCCTGTTGTTCACTTTCCCTTAAGTTATTAAACTCCTAGAGCTGGCAGCACCCCAACAGGAGTGGAAACATTTTAGCAGCAGGCAGCCAGACTGCTGTCACACCCAAGGCAGGGAGTAAACCCCACACTGTGCAGCTTCCTGCAGTCGAAAACACTCGTTCCCTTTATCTTCAGGAAAGTGGGCCCGGGCTTCATCAAATGCTTCCCTTCCATTTAGTCTGCTTTGCACAACTTTTAAAGAGCTGTGGATATGCCTAATACAACATCATTATCGCCATCGCATTTTCTGAGAACTCGCTGTAACCAAAATAAAGGAATTCAAAGAGGAAGAAGCAGAAGAGTCGGAAGTTTAAATCAATTATACCCTCACCATGAGCTGGCAGCATGCAAGGCTCAGGCCAGGCGTGTCTAATTTGCACGACACTCCCGTGAAATGGGTTTCATTATTGTATTTCCTCAAATCTAAGACAGCATTTACTTTCAGACGCATGGATACTTTATAATATGACTAAAAAAAGATTAAAATGCTACCAAGTAAACTAAGGCATGCCAGAGTCTTATCACATCAACTGTAAGACACCTCCTGATGATAGAGATGTTAAAATGTGAGTCTTTGAATCAATGAAACGCAGAGACGTTCCCAGGTTCCGATGGAGACGCGGCATGGGCTAAGGGCCTGGGAGGCTGGACTCCCAACAGCCCCTGCTCTTCCCCTGGAAGGCCCTGTATCCCCACTTGGCACCCGCAACACACACACTTGCCTGGGGGCCCTGTCTCTGGGCTCACCTCCATGACAGCACTTCAAACTCTGCTTTCATGGGAAGCAACAAACCTTCCCTGAGGGCCACACTCCCAGTCACCTCTCATCCTGAAGAGCAGGGTGGCTGCCAGCCCGAAAGGCACCTCTGTGAGAAAGGAAAAAGGGCGCCATTTCCTAAAGACGTTAGCTCCCCCTGTCAGAAAGTGGTCACAACATACTGATTTTGTGAGGAGAAGATAATTTACTGCTACTTGCAGAAAACTGCCATAGTGAATATACAAATCCATGGCGTGAAATGACGCCCTTAGATACGCTACTCTCGTGCAGTGTGCAACCTGCACAGCTACACACTGCGGCCCTAACGAGCTGGCCACAAAGCCGTCCCTCTCCCGTGTTACAGATGAGGCAGCTGTAACCTGCCCTGGCAGATCAAGTTCAGGCCTATGTGTTTTCAAAAACTACTCGGTCAACACATAAGGAACTTAAAAAAGTCAGGTAGAAACACAGGTGGGGGCCAGTGGGACCCTGTGAGGAACACAAGAAGCCTCAAGCCCCACCCTATACCCAGTTTCGTGGCTACAGAGACATTTCTAACAATTAATCACAACTAAGAGTAGGCGTGCTGTGATTCATGGGGTCGCAGAGTCCGACACGACTGAGCGACTGAACTGAAGAGTAGCTTCACCAAAAAGGGACCTTTACTCTGTTTATTTTGTGCAATTTACAACAGCAACTCCCTTCAGGGAACAGTAAGCTGGGAAATGAGAATGCCAGATGCAGGGCCACCAACCCACCAAAACACTCACTTATAAACATGGCTTCACACGGCTTGGCAGCAGGTCTGAGGCAGGGAACAGAGAACCGCCACATCCAGTGGATCAGCTTTCCTTGGCGGAAAAAAAAGATTACCTGCACAGAGTAAACCCAGGGCCTTCAGGCCAGAGTGCGCATCATCCACGCGCCAGCAGCACCCTCTGGTGGCCAGTCTGAGCACTACACCCCCCTTTCCTGGGATGAAGCCATTCCCAAGACGGGGCAGACAGACCCTCATGGAAATACAGCGAACATCCCCCGAGTCCTAACTCCACCCGATGCCATCCTTGGTCCGCCACCCACTTCATTTTCACATTAACCCAGTGAGGGAGGGGCGGCTGTCCCCACTTGTAAACGAGTAAACTGAGCCCAGGGAGGGGACTCCGAGGTCACCAACATTGGGCGAGCACACAGTGAGCTGAGAGGCCCAGACCAGGGCGTGAGCCCCTATGCTACCCGCAGCCCAGCGCCCCGGCACGCGGACCCGGCCTCCCGGGCCTCCATGCCCACACCTGCTGGGTGTCTGCTGGAGCCGCAGGGCGCTCCCAGCTCGCCGACCGACCCCTCCGAGGCACCGTCGCACCCGAAGCAGCAGGAAGGGTGCCCACCTGAGTTAGGACCTGGATCCCCCGCTCCCCGCCTCCATGGTGGCGGGCGGGGTCTGCCTAAGTCTCTGAGCCTCTCGAGGCCCCAGTGAGAAGTGGCCTTCGAATGGCTTAGAAAGGAACCTGCTCTCCTAGCCTCACCCAGAGGCTAATTTACAGAGAGACGGACAGAGCCGCCTGGACGGAAGCCAGGGTGTGCCGAGCCCCAGCCAGCACCCGCTGCTCCCACGGCCTGGAGGGGCCCAAAAGGCACCTGCCCTCCCGCCTGCCACCCCCAAGATGCCTTCCCCCCAGCTCTGAGATTCAGTGGGCGGAAGTTCCAATAAATGCACGCCCTCATTTGTGGTATTATTACCATGGAACTCATGAAATGCTGATGAGCACGCCAACTTCCACAGCCCACAAAGTTAACATTTCTATTAGATGCAAAGGAGAAAGCCCCTGGGTGTTCCTTTGTTGAAACTGGATTAACGAAATAAAATGAGAAATGCTCAGTATCAGCTATAATTAAGCCTGGGCCAAACAGTGGCATTATAATTTTATGCATACGCATTTCTTCCACGTTGAAACTTGGCATAATTTTTTTTAAGTTATTTTTAAGCACTCTCAAAGTGAGAGCCCTGGGCAATAAAGTCTACTCACATTTACCATAATCACAGCTGAAGAGCAGCCCTGGGGCCCTTTCCGTGGGAAAGCACCACAAATAATTTGATGTAAACAGGAACCACGTCCCCAGCACCCAATTCTCTAAGTGGCAGCACTATGCCCGCCCCAGCAGATATGGGGGAGGCTCCAAGGAGGTGGGAGCCCCCACGGGACCCCTGACATCGTTCCCCTTACACGAGTCATCGAGGTGGCCCTGGGACTCCCAGGCCAACCACCACGTCTCCAGGGTCATTTCCACGGGATAAACAAGACGTGTAAAGTGCGCTCCCGTTTTAGTCTATCAGTGGGCTCCGCAATGCCCATAGCCGCCGCCACCAGGCCTCTGAGTTTCTGGTCCGGGGGCTTTGTTGTTTTAGTTTATTTGGGCTCCTTTGTGTGTGGGGGGGGGGGGCACTGTCAGTCTTAACTTCAGAAGGGGACGGGCTGCCTGGTGCCAGCTTCAGCACTGGGCCTCAGGACAGAGGCGTCGGGCTTAGACCCCACCGTGGAGACTTCTGCGTGGCTGGAGGGGCCTTGCCCTTGACGAACCCACACGTCCGTGGCTGGAAACCCACAGAGACCACTGCAGCTGCCCTGCTGACTTCATGAGGACGGTGGGGGGCAGGGGTCAATCACGCGGAGGGAACATCGGGCAAAGGGCTGCTCCACGTGACACAGGTGCAGGGCAGAGCTGGGCAGGGGAGGTGAGACGGGCTTGCACACACAACCCCGCCGGCAGGTGCACGTGGCTCAGCACACACACCGCTCCCAGACGTGCAGATGGCCGGAGTAGGCTTCTGCCCACGGACACTGCCTCTCGTGGAGAAACACACACAGGTGCAGCTCTGCAAGGGCTGCCACTTAGACCACCAGGGCTTAAGAGGCCCAACGCCCTGTCCAGGCCAACGCCGTCCACAGAAATAGGACCACCGGTGTGATTCCAAATTTTTCAAGCAGCCGCATTAAATTGAAACAAGGAAAATTAATTCTAATACTAGGCTTTGTTACCCCAGTATATCCAAATATTATTCTTTCCCTCGTAATCCATGAGATTAGAAATGGATGAGAGAGTTCCACATTCTCTTTTAATTGTGGTTGCTGTACTAAGTATTCACAGTCTGGTATGTATTTTCCACTTACAAGCACATGACAGTTTGGACTAGAACACAAATCTAGTCTTCACGTTCTCTCCAGGACACCGGCAGCTTTTTCACTGCAGATTAGAGAAACGTGGTTTGCAGCGCCCACTCCCTGGCAGCCAGTGGGATGGGAGAGGGCCTCCAGCACCCCAAAATCTTTGGGGACCCACAGACTTAGGAAAATGGGGACAAGGAATTAGGAAGCTTAGACCATGTCGACCAGAACTCCTGTCCACGCTGTTAAGAAACAGGCAGTCATGGACACAGCCGGGGAAGGAGAGGGTGGGATGAATTGAGAAAGGGGCACTGACACACATACACTATCAGGAGTGAAACAGACAGCTGGTGGGGCGCTGCTGCAGAGCACAGGGAGCTGAGCCCGGCTCCGTGATGAGCCGGAGCAGTGGCATGGGTATGTATGCTGATGACTGATTCACGCTGTTGTCCAGCAGAAACCAATGCAACATTGTAAAGCAATTAGCCTCCAATGAAAAAAAAACAAAGAGGCTGAAGAAGGGGACCTTTTCATTTATTATCATCATACCGGCTTTAGAAGCTGGCAGTCTGCTCTGGGCTCCTGAGGTCATAACCAAAGGAGGTAAAATAACAGCCCGACAGGAACTGTGAAAAACACACAAATTCAATGGCAAATCTGAAATACCTGCTCTACGTATCACGAAAGCCTGTGACTGCGCTCAGTTACAACGCATTTTGAATTCGAAAATTAATTCCAGAAGAAAGAACAGCCCTCTAATATTCAGATATGCCTAAGGTCTGTTTAAATTCCAGAGCAGAGCTTTAAATTTAAGCAAGAGCCACAGGGAAAAGAATTTTCCAAACCCCACCAGCCACCCAGCTCCAGGCCACCAGAATCACCTGGGCCCTTCTTCCTGGTAACTAACACAGGAAGTAAGCATCAGGTGTACTCTCCACATACCTGGGTCATTCAGTTTTATACTGGGGAAAAAATAAATTTTCGACTTAGTCACACAATTCAACATTTAATGAATGCCTAATATGTACCACATACTATGTATGCTAAGCACATTTTAAAATGAGTAAGATACAAACTCCAGAAACATAAACAAATAATTCTATTTTGTTCATGAAAACAATTTAAAGTGACTGTGATTTTGTTTGCGGCCCAGATTCAGACTCCTGCTTTAGAAGAGACAGAGTCCAGCCTTCCTGCCGGCGCCCTACACCCCCTTATTACTTGAGCAACTCCCTCCCTGTCTCCCGTCCCACGACTGCACGGCAAATAGATTGGGACACAATGCAAACAGTGAGTTGACTTTCTTGGCTCCAAAATCACTGCATGTGGTGACTGCAGCCATGAAATTAAAAGACGCTTGCTCCTCAGAAGGGAAGCAATGACCAACCTAGACAGCATGGTAAAAAGCAGAGACATTACTTTGCCAACAAAGGTCCATTTAGTCAAAGCTATGGTTTTTCCAGTGGTCACGTACGGATATGAGAGCTGGACAATAAAGAAAGCTGAGTACCAAAGAATTGATGCCTTTAAACTGTGGTGTTAAAGAAGACTCTTGAGAATCCCTTGGACTGCAAGGAGATCCAACCAGTCCACCCTAAAGGAAATCAACCCTGAATATTCATTGGAAGGACTGATCCCGAAGCTGAAGCTCCACTACTGTGGCCACCTGATGTGAAGAGCTGACTCACTGGAAAAGACCCTGGTGCTGGAAAGACTGAGGGCAGGAGGAGAAGGGGACGACGGAGGATGAGATGGGACGGCATCACCGACTCGACGGACATGAGTTTGAGTGAACTCCGGGAGACGGCGAAGGATCGGGAAGCCTGGCGTGCTGCAGTCCACGGGGTGGCAAAAAGTGAGACACGATGAGCGACTGAACAAGTACAACCACTCTGTTTGTGAGGCAGGGAGCTTTGGAAGGTCAGGCAGCCCGTCCTGCTCCCTGATCCGGCTCCAGCTAGTGCAGCCTTGGGGTGACCCTGGCAAGACCAGTCCCTCCCACTGCATCTGATCAGGCTACCCGGTGGCCCCTGGGTCTCCTCCCCTGTGGGGCCAGCACCCCTCAGTAGTGCCTGACATCTGCACTGGCGGCTGCCACCTCTGTAGACAAAGGTGTCTCCTGAGCTCCTGCAGCAGGTCCTTTCCCACACATGACCCCTAGGCGGCGACAGAGGGCAAAGGAGAACTCAGGCCTGCGAGCTAGTTCTGAGCTGCCTCAAACTCTGGAGATGATCACACCAAGTGAGGTAAGAAGTGAGAAGTCGCTCAGTCGTGTCCGACTCTTCGCGACCCCGTGGACTGCAGCCTACCAGGCTCCTCCGTCCATGGGATTTTCCAGGCAAGAGTACTGGAGTGGATTGCCATTTCCTTCTCCAGGGGATCAAATATCATATGATAGCAATGCAGGGGGGAAAAAATACACATGAACTTATTTACAAAACCGACTTACAGACCTAGAGAACCGCCTTATGGTTACTGAAGGGAAAGGTTGGGGGGGAAGGGAATAAACTGGGAGTTTGGGGTTGACATGTACACACTGCTATGTTTAAAACAGATAACCAAACAAGGATCTACTGTATAGCACAGGGAACTCTGCTCAGTATTCTGAAATAACCTAAGTGGAGAAAGAATTTGAAAGAAAATAGATACATGTACAACTAAATCACTTTGCTGCATACCTAAAACTAACACAGTATTGTAAACCAACTACAGTCCAATATAAAAAAAATTTTTTAATCATAAAAAATATTCTGCAAAGTGGAAAGGGCTGCTTTCTGATCACCAAACTTTAAAAAAAAAAAAAAATCCACAACCTAGGTTTAGCTTTAACCTCAGTTTCTCAGAGAGACTTTTCTGAAACCCCCTTCAATACAAATTAGGTCTCCATTACTTTCTCTTGCCCACTCCCCCACCACCCTCTACTTTGAAGCAATTTCCCCAATTTGTAATCACGTATTTGGTGGTGTGTTTGTTTAACCTGTCTCCTCTAAAAGATTATAAACTCCAAAAACATCAATATCACTTAATTCAAAATCAGTTAAAAGCTTAAAGTGATCAATGAGGTTAACAAACATATTTATTTCTAAACAGATATGCTGCATTCCCTTTGTCAGAGGGACTAGAACATTTCCAGAATGTTCACCTTATGGCCCCTGAGAACATTAACCAAGGCACTCAACTCCTGCTTCCAAGAGTAACACCCAAGATCCAGGGCTAGGGGAGAAGGAGCGGCTCAGGGTGGGAAAGCCGCCAGCCAACCCAGAACCCCCAAAACCGGCAACTCCGCTGGTCCTCTGACTCCTGCCCAGTGATGGGTAAGTGTGGCCACGTGGCCCTCCTGAAGATTATGGACCATGGCCGTGTGTACGGAGCCTGCAAAGTTCTGTGTCCCTGTGCCTGTTCGGTTCATCACTGCTCTTTCCCCTAAAAACAAACACAGAGGAAGACTGGCTGGTCTCTAAGTTAAAACCCGATCAGCCACCAGTCCCACGGGGCTTTCCTCTGCTCCACGTCTCTAAACCTGCCCCAACCTCCATTCCCACGGCCACTGCTGCACCAGGACAGCACCGAACACCGGGTCTCGCTCCTACCTGCATTCCTCCCCTCCAAAGAATGCCCTGTTTATTCTTTATAAGCTCAAAGATGACTAGAAAGCTACAGTAATTCAGACAGTGCGATGCGGATGGAGGGTAAACAAACAGATCAATGGAACAGACCTAAGAGCTCAGAAATGGACCCACATATTTTTTCAACAAAAGGGCCACGGTGACTAAGTGGCTGGGCTAGGGGCACCTGCACCCCACCCCTCAAGCCCTCAATTCTTAGGGCTTAGTTCCATCATGACGTCTGGCACCATCTCCCAAAGGATCCATTTTCCACTGCTGGGACTGCATGAGACCCTCAAGAGGAGTCGGCGAGTCACATCTGACTCTGCATTCTCGCTTCCCCACACACAGTTTTGCACAAACATTTGGGTGAACCAGGGAACCTGCTTGGAAGAAAGAAGGGAGGGAGGGAGAGAGGGAGGGAGGGTGAACCCTACAGAGCAAGGCAGTGATGGCCCCTGAAGAAGAGGCCTGCTGTCAGAGACGGGAAGAAAACATCCATCAGAAAGAAGGAAGCCAGCCAGGACCCTACAGGGAGTCCTGGGGCTGACTTACAAAGTCCGCCAAGTTGCCAGGACATCCAGGACCCCCATTTTCCAGAATGCTACTCCCAAAACCCCCTGCTCCTTGGCTCCTGATGCCATAACTGATCCGGTCCCCTCAACTCCCTACACCCGCAACAAGGCCAGCAGCTGCCTCTGAAGTTGGTGCCCACCCTTCCATCCTGCCTTGGTCCTGACCCAGCGGGGGAACAAAGGTGCTGGATTCCAGAGTTAAGCAATTTGCAGCTCCGTTTGTTACATGATTTAAAAGAAAAAAAGTCTGTTACCCCATTTAAAGTCCTTTTTTTTTTTTCTATTAATATGCCAAGCATGATCTGCTTGTGAAAGTCGCTCAGTCGTGTCCAACTCTTTGTGACCCAGTCCATGGAATTTTCCAGGCCAGGATACTGGAGTGGGTAGCCTTTCCCTTCCCCAGGGGCTCTTCCCACCCCAGGGATCAAACCCAGGTCTCCCGCATTACAGGTGGATTCTTTACCAACTGAGCTATCGGGGAAGCCCCTATAATCTGCTTATAAGCTGTGCTCCCAGTGCAGAGGCCCAGGTCGGAGCTCTGGTCAGGGAACTAGATCTCACATGCCACAGCTAAGAGCCCACGTGCCACAGGGAAGCTTGACAATCGCGCATGCCACAACTAAGACCCAGCACAATCAAACAAAGGAAAATAGATTTTTTAAGGTGGCTCCACTTAAAAAAAAGAGAGACTGTAACTTCAAACCTGTAATAAGTTTTGAATATGACTATTTGCTTCACTCTCAGATTTTATTTTCTTTAAAAAAAAAAATCAGTCAACATCTGTCACACTTTTCCAACCACAAATGTTTTCAAAAAGCAAGAGGGTGACAAAGCACTAGGCTGCAGGGCAGACAGACTGGGTCTGGGTGAAAGGGATGAAGAGCAGAACCACCAGCCTCCAGGGCACCAGGCCCAGGCGGTGGGCAGGACTGCAGATGCGAGCAGGTGTGGGTCCCAAGAGTTACGTGACTCCCCTCAGGTCAGGAATCTGGTGAGAGCAGATCCCAGGCCCCAGAGCACATGTTCATTCCACCCTCCAGGCACTTCCTACCCTTAAAGTTGACACCTGCCCTTGAGAAATTGCTAAGACAGTGAAAGTTTAACAGGATAAACAGCTGAGAACAAAAAGAAAACTTAACTCCGGGCTAAATCCCTTCTACATAATTAAACTGGGGAGGTTTGCAGAAGCAGCCTGCAAGAAACTGTCTATAAAAGGAAATGCAATTACGGGAGAGTCTCTTTAATATGTCTAATTCCTGACTGCCCTTGCCTTAGGCAGAAACTTAATTCTGCTGAAGGACAGTTGTCTTTGAAAAGTTGTTAGGTAAATTGTAAGGGAACACAGCAATCACTGTCCTACAAGGTAAATGGACTGAGAAGGGAGCAGTGTTGCAGCAGACAGACCTCCAGTTCAAGGCAGTGACCGTGGTCACGGCGGGCTCACCACCTGGAAGCTGCACCTGAGAGACCACATGCAACTCCACCTTATCATTTCCTGTACTGACTCTCCTGCCGTAACCCAACAACCAAGCAAAACAGGAGACTCTTTTCAGGAATTAGAGATGGCAAGTTAACAGCAATATATTCTAAAACATGATCTCTGTCACTTATAGCTGAAAATTCAAGGAAACTACAACAACGTCCAGGATTGCTTTTAGAAACTGTTAGGTAAACTCCAGAAGAGAAGTGGGCTGTGCATGCCATGTATCTCTACTTGGGAGAAGGGAAGCACCAAACAAAGACAGTTCAGTAGAGAAGATCAAGTCTGACTCCACATCGGATCTGTTTCTTCTACTTTAACCTTTGTATTCTATTGCTTTTGCTACCAGTTGAGAAACATTGCCTACAGCCTGAAATATACAGAATGGCCCTTCTCAAGGCTCTGACCTTTAAAGTACAACACTTTTCCATTCATACAGCGAAAAACTTGCAGAACAGAGAATAACGTTTGTCTTGGAGGTTTACAGGAACATTATGACCAGACCTAGGAGCACAAGTTTAAGAACTAAGGATTCAGACACCAAGAAGTTGGCACCAACCAACCACTCCCCCTCTCCCCTTTTATTATCAAAGAAGCCTTAATTCTAACTCAGGTACAATTGTGCTTTGGGACACTGGTCCATCATCTTCTCCAGCTGCTGGCTTTCCAAATAAACTCGCTGTTCCCTGCCCCAGCGATTCATCTCTCGATTTATTGACTCATCGTGTGGCAAGCAGTACAGGTTTTGGATTCGGTAACGTCATTATTGTCAGAAAGCATGCCTGGCATAGTTCACAGGTCCTGAGGATCTGGGTCTGCTCCGTCATCACATACACACACACACACTTTACTGTACGGGCTCTCCTTGTCAGAATCTGACACAATGGTATGAGGGCAGGACCAAAGGTCCAAGGGCTCTTTACTCATCCCTGCCTGGCAGGTAGAGAGTAGTATCACCAATGCTTCAACTGAAGAATCCATGAAACGTGCCCCTGGGGTTTGGGCACCAAATACCATACATAAGCTCAAATGCCTTCTGCAACCCTCAGTATGGGGGACACGCAGTATAACTGCTTCAACATGGTTACAGGCTCAGAAGTTGATGCTGGAGGGGCCGTTGTTGAGGGTAAGCCCTATGACACTGTTAATTGCTTAGTCATGTCCAGCTGTTAGGGACTCCACGGACTGTAGCCCAACACGCTCCTCTGCCCATGGGATTTTCCAGGCAAGAATACTGGAGTGGGTTGCCATTCCCTTCTCCAGGGTATCTTCCCGACCCAGGGATTGAACCCGGATCTCCTGGACTGTAGGCAGATTCTTTCCAGTTTGAGTCACCATATGACACCAAGCTTATATCAATATTTCTTAAGTCACTGGGCTCTGCCAGGGAACCAGGCTGGAAGGGGCAGGAGGTGGTCAGTGCAGCCAGGCATTCACTCTTCCCTTCGATAAAGGTACCCTACAGCACCCACTGGAGGCTAGGCACTTGAACTTCCGGGAGCCAGAACTACAAGCCGGGCAGGCACCCCGAAGTCTGGATTTCATCCCAAGCTGGAGGAAGTTGACTTTTAAAGCCTCAGTTCTGCCATTTCCAAACTGTATGACGCTGACCTCTCTGAACTTTAGTTCCTCGTCAGTGAACGACATACAAATTAGAACTGCTGGTAGAAACCGAGCAGCAGAAAGCGCGAGGTCAGTGCCCCAGTGCAGACGCTTCTTGTCGATCACGCCGGAAGGAGCCCTAAGTTCAGCGTCAAGGGGCTCGGGCCAGGGGTTCAGAAGAAGATCCATCCTGCTCTTGCGTCCTGGGGCAGAAGGGCTGCTTCCCCCCACCCGGAAGCCAGAGACGGACGACGGCTGCCTGGAGGAGGTGGTATTTCAGCTTAACTTTAACGGGTGAGAACCAAGGGGCCCGCAGGGCTAGGCAGCAAGTAAGTGAAGGAAAGTGAAGTCGCTCAATCGTGTCCGACTCTTTGCGACCCCATAGACTGTAGCCTTCCAGGCTCCTCCGTCCATGGGATTTTCCAGGCAAGAGTACTGGAGTGGGTTGCCATTGCCTTCTCCAGGGAATCTTCCCGACCCAGGGATCGAACCCAGGTCTCCCATATTGCAGGCAGACGCTTTACCGTCTGAGCCACCAGGGAAGCCTCTAGGCGAAAGGTAGAGGATAAATTACAGTTTATCACGGGATGTTACAGGGTTACCGGCAGCCAGAACGCTAATAATCTCTGGCGTTTATGGCTCCCTCTTCAGGACACAAAGAAACTTTCCTTCAGTCGCTCGGTGGAACCCTGTCCCTTCAACACATCCTGCCCAAGGACCGTGGGTCTGAAGGAGCTACCCAATTCACGGACAAGGAAACTGAGGGCAGGTAAGAAGGAGGCAGAGCGGCCAGAGTCGGCGGCGCGGGGATTCGAACATCCCGCCCGCCAGCACGCCTGCGCTCGGTCGCTGGCGCGCGCCCCGACCCCACCCGTTGCCCTGGAAACGGCCCCGCGCACGCGCGCGCGCACTGCCTTCCCTCGCTCGTTCCTCCGCGAGCATCCTCGTTACTTTTTTTCTCAATAAAAACCCGAGGCGGCGGGATACTGCCAGCGACCGAACGTGCCGTCGAAGGACGCCGCTACGTCCGCTCTCCGCCCGGGGCCGCGGATCCCTCCGCCGCCCAGCGGGCCGCGCGCTCCTTCCCGATTCGGAGCTAGCAGCGGCTTCCCGCGCGGCGCGCCGCACCCCACCCCCACCCCATCCCCACCCCAACCCCCAGCTCGGCTCACCTGCCCCCCGCGTCTCCATGGCAACGCCCCCGCCGTGGAGGGGAAAAAAAAAGCTTCGGGCTCTTCCGGGCCCCCTCCCGCGCCGACCGAGAAGGCGGGGCGCCCCGCTGATGCTTCGCTTTTTATTTTTATTTTTTTAAGAAAAGAGCCGGCGCGGTTATGGCGAATCTGCGGCATCCAACATGGCGGATGGAGTCTTCGCCCTCCTCTTCCCGGGGGCGCTGACGTAGGCTACGCGGACGTCAGGCTCGGATGACCCTCCCCCCCAGCGGCGAGAGCGGCCGGGCTGGGCCGGCCTACTGCGCGTGCGCCTACTCGGTGCCCGGCTTAGCCATCCGGTTCCGCGGGTTTGCCGGCTCCGCGTTTTGAGCCTCTCTCGGGAGGGGGCTCACGGGAGGCCGGGAGTGAGGGTTGCAGAAGCGGGAGTCTACCCTACTCTGCGCGGAGCCGGCGTCTTCCTGCCAGCCCCATCCTTGGACTGCACCGGGCTGGACGAGGAAGGAGAGTTTCAGCTCTCTTGTCCCAGTTCGCAACGATTTGACTTTTCTTGGCTTTCATTTATTTACTAATTTGTCAATCGGGGCGGTCACACCCGGCCTCGCTCACTGTCTCTTTCCAAGGTTGCACTGTTTGCAGATGCTTTCCGCCAGGAGTCAGTTCACTTAACTCGCTCAGCGTGTCCGACTCTTTGCACTGCAGCGCGCCAGGCCTCCCTGTCCATCACCAACTCCCGGAGTTTACGCCAACTCCTGTCCATCGAGTAGGTGATGCCATCCAACCATCTCACCCTCTGTCGTCCCCTTCTCCTCCTGCTCTCAGTCTTTCCCAGCATCAGGGTCTTTTCCAGTGAGTCAGTTCTTCGCATCAGGTGGCCAAAGGATTGGAGCTTCAGCTTAGATTTAGTCTTACAGATAGAATTCAGCAGCTGGAACCCCCTCGACCGAGCGCCTCCCTGCCTTCTCTCCGCTCCAGACTATCTTGCAGAAAGTGTCGGCTGGCTGTGAGCCCGCCACCCCATCACTTACCCCTCTCCCTGAATCTGGCTCGCAGCCTTCTTTCTGCAAGCCGCAGCATCTGCTTGAGTTGTAATGACCTCTTTTTCCTTTTCGTTCTACCACTTTCTTCAGATCTCTGCTCAAATGACATACTGTAGCGGGCCCTGCCGGGCCACCCCGTCCAAAGGAACCTTCCTAAGTCACTTTCTGTTTTCTCCGTAGGCTCTATTACTGTCTCACATTATCCCGATTTTATCCTGGTCACCTCTTTGGCCACCAAAACTAGGAACACCCCGACAGTGATTTATTAAATTAATGAGTTCCTGTTGCTTTTATTTTAAAGGTTAGCTTCTGTTTATAGCAAATAATGTCTTTCATTTATGGTAGTAACCGTGTAAAGTTTTCTTTTAAAATCCAACTTGTTTACGTTTTCTAAAATTGAAAGTGAAGTAGCTCAGTCATGTCCGACTCTTTGCGACCCCGTGGACTGTAGCCTACCAGGCTCCTTCCTCCATGGGATTCTCCAGGCAAGAATACTGGAGTGGGTTGCCCTTTCCGTCTCCATTTCTAAAATTAGTCTAATTAAAATGGTGTATGTGGTAACAGAGATAAGGTAAAATAAATGTGAAAGTGGACTTGAAGTGAGAAATTTGGGAAATGCTGATTTGTTTTTCTGGTTCTGAAATGCTAATCTTTGCCTGTTGTAAGCCTTTTCCTGAAATAACCTCCCCTCTTTTGCGGCTCAGTTTAAGGAATTCTCTTTCAGCTCATGACTTTTCCCACACTCCTGCTCACACTTCGGGCCTGCACCATCCCAAGCCCACTACATTTATCTGTTTGCACAGCCCCCTCCCAATGATCTAGACTATGAACTTGAGTGCAGAAGCCACGCAGATTTTTTTTTATCTTTGTTTCCCTGCTCCTACTGCAGTGTTACTGGGTGAACACATTTGTTCTCATTGGCACTTGTTTTACAGTTAGTAAAACTCCCACAAACATCCCACAACTCTGGGAGATGGTAAGGGACAGTTCCCTGGCGTGCTGCAGTCCATGGGGTCGCGAAGAATTGGCCACAACATGGCGACTGAGCAGCAGCACAGAGCATTGTGCTGGAAGACGATGCTTTGATTTATCTGGAACCTTGTCTTGCTCCTTAGCCCTGTTCTTGGGAAATAGAGACCCAAGATTATAAGACCCCAAATTTACCCAGTCCATTAAATATATCTTAAGAGGTATCCCTTCCCCCACCCCTTCCTTTTATCTTCACAACAATAGGAGGGCTAAATTGCACAAATGAGAATATCCTTTTCAAGAAGAGACAGATGTGCAGAGAGGTTAGGTGGCTTTCTGAGCTCACGCAGCAGGTCAGTGAAATCCCAGGTGTAGAACTGGACTCTCCATGCCCAGTGCGCTCCCTGCACGCATGTGGGGTGTGTCCGCACTACCTACACATCCCCAAAAGGGCCAGGCAATCCTCGGGTTCTTGCTACACACCCACCGCCTCCCACAGTGCTTCCCAAGTCTCAAGATAGATGGCTGAGTGGAACTCATCACAGTCTTTGATTTGCAAATGAACTGCTCAAAAAGCTGCACGGATGAGCGTTCCCTTTCAGATGGATGAATATTTGCAATAACCACTATTTTGCTGTGAATCGATTTCCGTCAGGAAATTAGAGTTGTTCTGAGTTGCTGACAGTATTGGTTTTGTGCTGGGTTGCCTTTCTAATAACAGCATTTAAATGTTAGTTATTGATTAGCCAATGGGTTACTCCTGGATGTTGTGACCAAAATGAATTTTGGAAATGAAGCAATTTAAAATTTGTCTCAAAACCCAATTGCCTCAGAATATTAATAAAGTCAAATTTTTTTAAAAAAATAGTGGCTTGTGAATGATATTCCTGAATTAATGATTTGTACAGCTATGATTTTCTCTGTTATTCTCATAGTATTTTCCTCCTTCTCTGTTCAAAGAAGAATCACTGAGCCCCTATCATTATCGGCCACAGGCATACAGAAATGACCAAGAGACAGTCCCTTTCTATTGGACCAGATTTGCAAATGGAGAGATGAGTCTGCCCATGGCCCTGCTGAGTGATTAGCACGTATTCAGTCAGCAAACATCTTTATACTTTCCATTTGTGTACTGTCCCAGAATGCCTTCAATTAGTGAAGGCACATTAATAGAAGTAAATATAAATTGCTCAAAATTGTCTAAGTAATAGCATCCTGTTTCAGCGACAGTTCCTAGAGGGCATGAGCCTCCCAGCTTGCCCTCTGGTGGCCTTCAGCCTCTCAAGACAGGCACGGGAGTGAATTTATGCCAGAAATGTATTACATGAAATGACATTTCATTGTGCAATAATACATTAACATAATTGAATACATTTGTGTCAATAATTTTATAATTATATCTAATAGCTATATGGCAAACATGCATTTACATGAAGCCAGAATAATTTGTACACATAATTTTATGTTTTCTTGAATGCAGGTTTTGATAAAGAGGGGCTGCAAAATAATGGACCTGGAGGCACAGTGCTAAAAATCAGAGGTTGGGGTAATCACAGTCTGAATGAAGTGTTAAAAATCTGAATAGACACGTTGTAGGGAAGAATCCATTTAAAGTTGTATATTAAAAAGATGTTGTAATATTCAAACAATTTGAGCAATTTGAGAACATAATTATGACCTTAGGAAGCAACGTCTTTTCTCATTCTTTCTTTTCAGCGGCCGTAGGGTGCCATCTCATCACCAGCACACACGTATTGATCTAAATAGCATTTTTCGTTAGCGGTACCCAGGGCTCCTTCAGGGAACCTGAGTTCACGTCTGGGAGCAAAAAGAAATTGCAATGGCCTGAGACGTCTTGCTATTGCCAGAAAAACAAGCTGCTGCCCAAAGTGCTGAGCTATTGCTGAAAGGACAAAGCAATCAGGTGAGAGGGAAAGAGGGTCCCTCGGTCAGGCCGTAACAACTTAGATAGGACAAAGAGTAACTAGGTCTACAGTTGCTGATTGACAAGAGCAAGTGGAGTCTGTGAAAAGCCGTGAGTCCTGAGCGACCAAAAAGGAAAAGCTAATATTATACGTAATGGCAAAGCTAGTTATAACTCAAAAAAAGTATAAAAATAGCATTTTAGTTAGTAGGTAAGTTTGGCATATATGGAACTCTGTTTCTTACTTGAAGTTCAGTATGTCTCTTTGGGAAACAGTGTATCTGTGTAAGCTGAGAAAAACAGATAACTTTAAGTCAATGATTTCCAGAAAGAGTAAGAACTATACCAAAACCAGGAAGGGCAGGTCAAGACCAGCAGCCTCTAAAATAACCGGGTAGAAGGAGTGTTCATAATTGGTGCTGTGAGTTAATGAATTAGCCAGATGTCTTAGCAGAATGGTTGATGGATTAAGCTGCACTATGGTCCTGCTGATTATAATGAATGCTAATGAGGCATAATCAAGTTAATTGTAAACTGAGGCAAAACATCATGTACTCAAAATTCAATGGACACGGAGATTGCAAGAACTTACTAGTAAGTCCTGTTGACTTAGCAGTTGAACCTGGTCGGAGGGCATCCCAACCAGCAAATGCCTGCTGCTACTTGAGTCACCTTGAAGGATTCAATGTTCCACTGAGAATCCATCAATCATTGACCCAGAGGCTGTAATTTCTGTCTTCCTGGGAAGAAGATAATCATTCTATCTTTTATCTGATCTTGCAATCCTGGAGAACTACAAAAATGTATCTTCTGTAAGCTAACACATTGGTCGAATCAGTAGCTCTGACTTTCAAAAATAAGTTTAAGCAGGGTACAGTAAAAACTTTTGTATTATTAAGGTGGGTGAAGCATTCAGGAGAAGTTATGTTAGACTCAGTGAAACAGAGCAATTTGACTCAGTGGATAAATGTTTAAGGAAATTTGATTCACAAAGTTTTAAGTTTATCAGCTGTGTTTAAATAGTTTACCCAAGAAAAGTTAATAGATTTAAAAGTGTAATGAATATTCTGTAAAGCAACCACAAGCAGTAGTAACTGGGCAGTGTAAAAAAAAAAATAAATTTTAAAAAGGGAGGAGTGGCCTTGGATCCCAGCAGCAAGGAGGGTAAAACAGGAGGGCTGCCAGAGACTAGAGAAGGCAATGGCACCTCACTCCAGTGTTCTTGCCTGGAGAATCCCAGGGACAGAGGAGCCTGATGGGCTGCCATCTATGGGGTCGCACAGAGTCGGACACGACTGACGCGACTTAGCAGCAGCAGCAGCAGCCAGAGACTAGAAGCGTGCCAGACACAACACGGAGGCCCAGTAAACAGTTATTGAAGGAAGCGAGAGAGTTGGAGGGATGGAGGATGGATCATGGGATGAACACTGGGGAGAGCCTATGTGTGCAAGTTGGCTGGGAACTCTGCTGACCTAAGGACTGCAGCAGCGGCTCTGCTTCCTGTGGCTTCCGGCTTCCTTCTGGGACAGCAAGTTAGCCTAGGGATGCCCTTATGGTGATGGCAGGAGACAAAAAGGGCAAGTAGAAATGTCAGGTGCCTTTTCAAGTCTTTTCTACCAGCGCACTGACCAGTGCGAGTTACATGACCAAACTCAGAATCAACAGAAGAAAATTATACTCACCTTTCTGGTAAGAGAAGAGAAATTCCCAGTACAAAGAATGTCTCCTTAGGGTAGAGTGAAGAGATGGAACCATTAATATAATCTACCACTCTTTCCTGGAGAAGGAAATGACAACCCACTCCAATATTCTTTTGTGGAAAATCCCATGGATTTTCCCTGTCAGGCTCCTCTGACCATGGGGTCACAAAGAGTTCTCCGACAGGACTAAGGGACTAAACAACAACAACCACTCATTCCATCATGAACCCACAGAAAAAAGTCATAAAAGTGTACTCAGGGGAATTTCCTGGAAGTCCATTGTTTAGAACTCTGTGCTTCCAATGTCAGGGGTCCAGGGTTTGATACCTGGTTGGGGAGCTAAGGTCCCACAAGCCACCTGGTAAGACCAGAAAAGCAAATTAATTACTTTTTAAAGAAGAGTACCCAGTAATTTATTTTCTAAAGAACCAGCCGACCACGTGCTTGGCTGAACAGAAGAAAAGATTTGCTCATTCAGGATTTGGTATAAACAAGGGGTATATTGTTAGCCTTGAGTTTCGATACAAGATGGATTTGAGTTCAGGGTTGATTCTGCGGTTTGTTGCCTGTGTGACCTTGGGCAAGTTACACTCAGTCCATGGTGAATGTTCATTCTCCTGGTCTGCCTTCTCCCAGTGACAGCATCCACCTTTCCTCGAGGAACTTCCTTGCCCTGGTGGAGTGATTTTTTTTTTTTTTAGTCACTATTATTGGTGGTATAATTGACACTACTGAGCTCTGTAACCCTGAGACCCCGTTCATGGGCCCATCAGTAAAACTAGGGGAGAGTTAGATTAAGTGGGATTTCATCAACTCACCACTCCAACACCAGTTAGCCAAGCTGCCAAGCCTCCATTCCTGACATGCCAGTGAAGGTTTACTTGCAAGCATGAAGCCCTGCCACTGTGCTTGTTAAAGGATTGTGATAAAGAGCAATGTCTGTAAAGCAGGACAGGTAGGCTTCACCCTTACAAACTGGTGCCCTGGGCAAGTTCTAAAACAGTGTCTCAGTTTCCCCGTTCAGAAAACAATGCTGATGGTCTCCACTGCATGGGCTTAAATTGTGAGACTTAAATGAATTAACACATAATAGCTAGGTTTTCTTTTAAAAATTCAAAGCAGTGATCTTATGAGACTCTATGGAATTTGATATCTCGAAAACCTAATTAGTATTTTCATTTTCTCCACCCTGCCTTCATATTTTGGCAGTGTTTGGGTCAGCTAAATTATGCTGGTCTCTGCAAAATTCGACTCTGAGAGGGGCCTGCCATCCAGGCTTGCTGACTGGTTCTTTGGTCCTTACACACCACTGATACTAATGTCAGGGAGGAAGCCAAGAGCAATCTGGCCTGGGAGTCACTTGCTGCAAAGAAGAGGACTCCTAAGAAGAGTGAGGGTAAAACCAGCATCCCCGGTCTCTAGAGGGAGCAATGCCGCAGGCCACCTGGGAGCAGACTCAGACAACCGTCAGCTCCTCCCTCCCCGCAGTCACCCTCCAGCCTCGGGTGACGTTCATCAGTGCAGGCATTTCCCAGGGCTCTTGCTTTCTTAAAATGCATTCCACGGACCATACTGGGTCCCCCAGGGACACAGTCCACCTCGCCCTCCCGCTGAAGCTGTGTGTCTACCAGGGGAAACCTAGATCAGTCTTACCTTCCTGAGCACCTTCTGCCTCACCTGGGACATCCTTGGCTCTCAGAAACTGTCAGAAGGAAGAGAAATGGAATGAATAAATGTCTCCGCTTTCTACTGTCAGTAAGATAAACATTAACAGGACTATGTGGGGACGGGAGTTCCCTGTTCAGACACGCATGCGGGCATCTCTGCGAGGGCTCCCAACTTAAGGTTTAACACAGAATGTTGGGGTTAAAATGACTTTAAAGATCTTTACATCAAACCTCCTTTTTTTCAGATGGGTAAACTGAGGCCCAGAGATGCTAAGCCTGTTGTTCACCAGGCAACCAGGATTGTGAAAGCATGCAAATCATGTGTTACAAGCCACTTTCAAGAAGCTGGAGATGTTTAGCATTCTTTTCCTGGGAGAAGACAGCATTCAATGGAGACATGCATGTTGATATTTAAATATCCAAAAGGCGACTCTATGAAGAAGAGCGTCTTAAGAAAACAAAGTGTAGGGACTTTCCCTGGTGGTTCAGTGGTTGCATGGGTTCAATTTCTGGTCGGGGAACTAAGATCCTGCATGCTGCGTGGCATGGCCAATAACAGGAAAGAAAGGAAAAAGAGAACAAAGTGTCCAAAGGTGAAACAGTCGCCACGAGTCGTGGTTAATGCTCTTAACCCTGGAAATGCCCAACCAGGAAACTGAGAAATAACTTGTAAAGAGAAGAATCAAGACAGGGGCAGGGAAAATGCTAAAGACAGAGAATACCAGTGGGACAGGACATGGAGCAACCGGAGCCCTCAGACACTGCTCGTGGGACAAGTCATGGCACAACCACTTCGGAAAATTGGTTGACGGTTTTTGACAAGGTTAAAATTACATCTGCCCTGTGATCTAACAAGTTCACCCCCAGGAACAGACACAATAGAAATGCACCTGCTTGTTTCACCAAAAGACATACAAGTTCTTCACACATCACTCTTAAGAGCCCCAGCTTGGAAACTACACCACTGCTCACTAACAGTAAAATGAGCAAATGAATTTCAGTATTTCCACATGCTGGAATACTACATAGAAGTCAGAAACCTTTCTGTAAAGAGGCAGGTAGCATCTCCAGCTTTGTGGACCATATGGTCTTCTCAGCTCTTGTTGCTGTAGTACAGTGGAGAAAGCAGCCCTAGACACATACAGAACTGAACTGGCATGGCTGTGCTTTAAAAAAAACTTTATGAAGCCAGATGGAAGGCTGAATTTGGGCCGCCAGCCCTAGAATGCCAACGCTACAAAACAGTCATAAAAATGGACAATTCACAGCCGTATCCAACAATATGGATGAATCTCACAAACATCGTAATAGGCAAGATAGGTCAGACCCAAGAGCACGTTCTGCATGATGCCAGTTTTATAAGGTCCAAGCACAGGCAGAACTGCTGTGGAGGGTGTTGGAGGTCAGGATGGTAGCTGTGCCCTTACAGGTAAAGCCTGTGGAAGGCGGGGTGAGGAGGCTCTCAGGTTGCTTTTTCCCATCTGGGCTCTGAGTACGTAGAGTGTTCAGCTTTTCAAAATTCATCAATGTGCAGAGTTATGTGCAATGTTCATGTACTTTCTTTATTTTTGGCTATGCTGGGGAGGCTCGTGGGATCTCAGTTCCCCAACCAGGGATTGAACCTGGATCATGGCAGTGAAAGTGCTAAATCCCAACAACTAGACCACCAGGGAACTCCCTGATAGGTGTACTCTCTGAGTGTATATAAAAATATTTTCAATTAAAAAAAAAAGTTTTCCCCCTGACTAGAAAAGATGCATGCATCGCAATTTTTATAGCAGCATTATTTACGATACCCAAGATATGGAAGCAACCTAAGTGTCCACCAACAGATGAATGAATAAAGATGTGGTATATGTATATTTAACTATTCCTGGTGACTAAGATGGTAAAGAGTATATATATATATATACACACACACTCCAAAATATACATATATATTTTCATTGGAGTATTCATTGGAAGGACTGATATTGAGCTGAAACTCCAATAATTTAGCCACCTGATGTGAAGAACTGACTCATTAGAAAAGACCCTGATGCTTGGAAAGATTGAAGGCAGGAGAAGGGGATGACAGACGATGAGATGGTTGGATGGCATCACCAACTCAATGGACATGAGTTTGAGCAAGCTCTGGGAATTGGTGATGGATCGGGAAGCCTGGAATGCTGCAGTCCATGGGGTCACAAAGAGTCAGACACAACTGAGTGACTGAACTGAACTTATATATCTGTATATATATATATATACACATACATATATATGTATATACACACACAAATACACACAATGGAATACTTCAGTTCAGTTCAGTTCAGTTCAGTCGCTCAGTCGTGTCCGACTCTCCGCGACCCCATGAATCACAGCACGCCAGGCCTCCCTGTCCATCACCAACTCCCGGAGTTCACTCAAACTCATGTCCATCGAGTCGGTGATGCCATCCAGCCATCTCATTCTCTGTCATCCCCTTCTCCTCCTGCCCCCAACCTTTCCCAGCATCAGAGTCTTTTCCAGTGAGTCAACTCGTCGCATGAGGTGGCCAAAGTATTGCAGTTTCAGTTTTAGCATCAGTCCTTCCAATGAACACCCAGGATTGATCTCCTTTAGAATGGACTGGTTGGATCTCCTTGCAGTACAAGGGACTCTCAAGAGTCTTCTCCAACTACTCAGTCATAAAAAGAAATGAAGTTTTGCCATTTGCAGCAACGTAGATTGAGTTGGAGGGCATTATGCTAAGTGAAATAAGTCAGAGAAAGACAAATACTTTATGATATCACTTACATGTGGAATCTAACAAATGCAACAAACTAGTGAATATAACAAATAAGCAGACTCACAGAAGTAGAGAACAAACTAGTGGTTACCACTGGGGAGAGGGACGGGGAAAGAGAAAGACAGAGGTAGGGAAGTAAGAGATACAAACTATTAGGTATAAACTAAGCTACAAGGATTCCCATGTGGCACGGCGGTAAAGAATCTGCCTGCGAATGCAGGAGACACAAGAGACACAGGTTCAATCCTTGGATCGGGAAGCTTCCCTGGAGGAGGAAATGGCAACCCACACTAGTATTTTTGCCTGGAAAATTCCATGCGCAGAGGAGCTTCGTGGGCTTCTGTCCGTGGGATCGCAAAGTGTTGGACACAACTGAGCGACTGAGCACACGCACAAGGATATATTGTGCAACACAGGGAATATCGGCAATAGTTTACAGTAAGTCTAGATTGAGTATAACCTTTGCAAACTGTGACTCACTATATTGTATGCCTGTAATACATAATATCATGCAGCAACTGTACTTCAGTTACTAATGTAAAAAAAGAGGTTTTCAATAAAAAGTTTACAAATAAATAGAAGCAGGGAAACTGTTGGCTTGTGTGTCTGATTTATGACTAATCCCTGCTCACAAAGTTGGATGATAACAAATCTGGAACTGAAATCCAGGTCTCCAGCTCCCAGTAAGGCGCAGACAAGGATTAAACACTTCTGTGTGCAAGCCACCTGTAACATTCAATCTTCCTAATAACTCTCAGAGAAGGAATTATCGGGCTCATTTTTGCAGTTGAGAACACTGGGGCCCAGAGAGGGTTTTTATTTAGCTAGTTAGAGGCACCAGAAATGTCATCTGAGCCCTGGACTGTCTGATTTCCGACCCCCTGTTCTTCAACTGCTCCTCAGGTTTTAAATGCAAACATGGTTCTCCTTATACGAGCATTGTATGAGCATAAAAGTAAACTGTAAGCCCCATGTTAAGAAATATTAGCCAGTTATCACTGGCTTTGACTGTGGGCAACCAGGCCTATTAGGGGATGGCTATGCTGGCTGCTTCTGGTCTAACCCTGGCCACAGTTCCAGGCGGGAGGGAGTACATGGACCAGATCTCCATGGACATTTTCCCTGCGCTTTCTCTCTCGAAGCAAGCAGAGTGAGGGAGAAAGAGGAAGGCAGGAGAACAAGGTGGCTACTGGAGGAGGCAGACACGCTGACCTCGGAAGGGCTCGTCCCAAGCTGCGCGAGCTGGAGCCTGAAACCAGAAACCAAACTGGAAACTGGAGGCAGTCCTTCCTTCAGGAGCCACTTCTCTCTCAAGGCTTCCACTTCTGAGATGACTCGCCCCGTCTCCCCGACCCCCTGCCTCCAACACTGTTTGAGGACGGTGAAGAAACCCTCTCTAATGCTGTGTTGGTAGATACATGGTACATTTGTCAAAACCCACAGAGTTGGGCCTTCCCTTGTGGTGCAGTGGATAAGAATCTGCCCGCCAAACCAGGGGAGACGGCTTCCATCCCTAGTCCGGGAAGATCCCATATGCCACGGGGCAACTGGGGCCGTGTCCCACAACTGCTGAGTCCACGCTCTGCAACAAGAGAAGCCACCACGATTAGAAGTCCAAGCACCACAACTAGAGAGTAGAAAGAAAACCTGAGAAAGTCCACGCACAAAAAAAATAATAATAATCAATGAAGACTCAGTGCATCCAAAAATAAATAATTTTTTTCTAAATCCATAGACTGTATAACACTTGATGTATCAATATTGACTCATCAGTTGCAACCAATGTGCCACACTAATGCAAGATGTTAATAGCTGGAGAAATGAGGGAGGGTCAGGAAGAGAGTATATGCGAACTCCCTGTACTTTCCATGCTTTTTTTTTTTTGTAACCTAAAGCTGCTCTAGAAAATAGCCTATTAAGGAAAAAAAAACTGATGAATTCATGGAAATATCTGGTTTTCTGGCTTCCCTGGGAAAACCTGGTCTGTGAACACAGAGCCTGCTGCATTCCTACGTCTGCCAGATTCCAGCAACAATCAATTCCATGGAAGAAGCACAGCTTCTCCTTTGGGGCTCCCTCTGCTAGGACAGGAGAAGGCAATGGCAATCCACTCCAGTACTCTTGCCTGGAGAATCCCAGGGACGGGGTAGCCTGGTGGGCTGCCATCTATGGAGTCCACAGAGTCAGACATGACTGAAGTGACTTAGCGGCAGCAGCAGCAGCTACTAGGACGTGAGATGGCTGGATGGCATCACCGACTCTGTGGACATGAGTTTGAGTGAACTCTGGGAGTTGGTGATGGACAGGAAAGCCTGGCGTGCTGTGATTCATGAGGTCACAAAGAGTTGGACACGACTGAGCCACTGAACTGAACTGAACTGCTAGGACACCCCGATTTTGCCACAGTCGAAGCAAACCAATGTCACTTTTTTGTTTTCCATCTGGACCTTGGGGTTTTTGGAGTTTGGGATGCCTGGAATAAGACCGTAATTTAGTGCATGGGGTTTCAAACTGAGTTCCTCACAGACCTTTCTGCCTCCAGGGGTGTCGGGTCTGGGGAGGAGACAAGGTGTGTGTGTTGGGGGTAGGGCTCTGCACCCCTCACTGCTGCTTCTCCTTTATCTGCTGGACCTGTTGGGCTTAACTGTATAAGATGCATTCTAAGAAAGTGGGCTATGGGTAAATGCATGTGCAGGCGCTGGACTAGCCCAATGACCAGGGGAACTGAGGCTGCCGAGGGCAGTGTCCGAAGGGCTGGAGGGGATTGCTCAGAGGTGGAGGTGGGGCTACATCTCTCTTATTTGTTTGTGGCTGCACCGGGTCTTCGTTGCTGCGAGGGATTTTGTCCAGTTGCGGTGAGCAGGGATGACGCTCACCCTTCTCCTGTCCTAGCAGAAGGAGCCCCGTGTGCTTCTTCCATGGTGCTCAGGCTTCTTATTGCAGTGGCTTCAGTAGTTGAGACCCCTAGGCTCGCAAGCACAGGTTCAATGGTTGTGGCGCGTGGACTTAGTTGCTCCGAAGCATATGGAATCTTCCAGGACCAGGGATCGAACCCACGCCCCCTGCATTGGTAGGCAGATGCTCATCCACTGGACCACCAGGGAAGCCTGGTGCTCCGGCTCTTGACTGTCCCTCTGAAGTCCCCCCGTCAGACCCCCCTGTTTCCACGTGTGTCTCATCACTGGCGGTGCATCTTGGCATTGCCTGTTTCTGACATGACTTGTTCTGAGGGCCGTTTCCTGCTGATGGAGCATCCCTTCCCGTCTGTTCCAGTCTGCTGTGTGCTGGGCCAGCTTCATCTTCCTACCACACCGCTCCTCCCAGACCCTTTCAGTTCAGTGTTAGGGTCCAGGGATTTAATTAAAAGAGAACAAAAGTGTGTAGGCCTGATACACAGAAGGTCTGTGAGATGGACTAGGAAAACGAGATCGTTGCACGAAAACTTCCACAGGGCTCGCTGTTGGTGCAGAGCACGGAGAAGACCTTCTTACTCCAGGAAGCCCTTTAGGGTTTCTGAAAAGATGGTGGAAGGGTCCAGGCTCCAGGTGCCAAGCCTCTGGCCTGCCAGCTGCACTGCCTGTGTCCGCTTTGAGCTGCTCCTCGGCTCCTTCTGCTTCAGGATGCTCTTATACACCTTTGTGATTAGGAGTCTTTACTTTTAGAAAAGAAGCTTTCATGAACTTGGTGCTTCTCCCGGGTGTCTGTCTCCTGCATGTATCCTGTATCATGTTGGTTGTTTGCTTTTTGTATACATAGTTTTATTTTTGGCTGTGCTGGGTCTTTGTTGCTGTGCAGGCTTTTTCTCTGGTTGCAGAGAAGAGGGGCTACGCTCTAGCTGTGGTGTGCAAGCTTCTGATTGCAGGGCTTCTCTTATTGTGGCACATGGGTTTAGTTGCTCCACGGCATGCGGGATCTTCCCAGATCAGGGATCAAACGCAGGTCTCCTGCATTGGCAGGCGAATTCTTTACTGCTGAGTCATCAGGGAAGCCCCTGGTCACTTTGTTTTCATAAGTTGACCATTTATTTACCAGTGGTAGTATCCCAGAAACTTTTAAGAATTTTTTTTGGCCACACAGCCGGGCTTGGGGGATCTCAGCTCCCCAGGGATCGAACCCCGGCACTCGGCATTGCAAGCTCAGAGTCCTAACCCCGGGGCCACCAGGGAAGTCCCAGCCAGACATGTTTATAAAGTAACTGTTGGGTGCCAGTGGCTGTGTAGGAAGCTGGTCTTGATCCTCAGGAAACTCATCCTCTTGATCAGGAAGATAATCATATGAAAGAATAACTGCAGTAGGAGTCGCACGTGGACGGCGTAGTGAGTGCAGGGAGAGAGGGGTGGGCGTGGGGCCAGGAGAGCTCAGGACGGAGCTAAGCCCATCGTTGGAACCAGAGCAACAGCTCAGAGGTGAAACCTGAGCCGGCCTTGAAGAGCAAGCGTGTACTTGACCGGAGGGCGGGGCATCGCCCACAGAGGGCACAGTCTGGGCAAAGTTATACAGAACACCGTGTTTTCGGGAATGGTTGCTGGCTCTGGAAGTGGGGACGCAGCGACTGCCCCGACAGAGAGACATTTTCCATCCGAGAAAGAGCCAAGCTGAGGCAGCTGCTTAGTCTGAGGGCATTAGGGCTGGTGGGAGGGGTGCCGAAACTTAATCCTCTTATCAGATCAGCCAGCCCAGTCCTGCCTCCCCGGCTGTAGCCTCGTCCTTCCCACCGTGTCAGCAGCTCGCCAGGGGGCGGGTGAGCCACACCTGCCGCTTGTCCCGTGCTGGCACGGGCTGGTAGAAGTGAAGCCACGTGGGTACAAGCGTGCTTGTCACCTGTTCCTCTTCTATGATTCATGAGGGTCGGCTCTCCAATTGTGCTTCTCCATATATCAGCTTCATCGTCATCTTCCACTGTTGGTGCTGGAAAGATTTCAGAGCAGGAGTTACTGTCCATGCTTGGGGGACATGAACATCCTGAAACTATACTCAAAATTCCATTAGTAGGGGCATTCCTTTTCCTAGGGAAAGGCTCCCCAGCTTTTATCTGAGCCTCAAAGTGTTCTGAGACCCCTTACACTGGAGGGACAACCAAAAAAACCTAAGCTTTCTCCCAAGAGCATAAGCAGAGGGAGAAGCAGCTTTGAGATGAGCACTGAATGGACAGAGGGTGTAGCTGATCCTGCGTCCAATCAAATAAATAGGTACATCAAAAACAGTAGTAGCAGTAGTGTTAGTCGCTCAGTCGTGTCTGACTCTTTGCGACCCGATGGACTGCAGCCCCCAGGCTCCTCCGTCCATGGGATTCTCCAGGCAAGAGAACTGGAGTGGGTTGCCATTTCCTTCTCCAGAGGATCTTCCCGACCCAGGGATCGAACCTGGGTCTCCTGCACTGCAGGCAGATTCTTTACTGTTTGGACTACAGAGGAGACTAAAAGACTTAATTTATTAAAATACTTAAGTTACTGAAATTCAAAATAAAGCACATTATTGTGGTCTTTTTTCATTTTTTAAAAAGATTTTTTATGTGGGCCATTTATTTAATATATCATGTTATTTATTTATTTTTTTTGGCTGTGCAGGGTTTTCACTGTGTGCACAGGCTTTTCTCCAGCTGTGGTGACTGGGGGCTCCTCTCTAGTCGTGGTTCTTGGGCTTCTCTTGCAGATCACGGGCTTTAGGGCACAGGTGAGCTTCAGCAGTTGTGGCTCCCAGGCTCTAGAGCACAAGCTCAATAGTTGGGTCACACAGGCCTAGTTGCTCTGCAGTATGTGGGATCTTCCTGACCCAGGGATCAAATCCACATCTCCTACACTGGCAGGCGGATTCTTTACCCCTGAGCCAGCAGGGAAGCCCTGATGTGGACCATTTTTAAAAAGTCTTTTTGAATTTGTACAATATTGCTTTTTTTTTTTTTTTTTAATTTTCTGGGCCCAAGGCATGTGGAATCTTAGCTCCCCAACCAGTGACTGGACTTGTACCCCGCTGCGTTGGAAGGGAAAATCTTAACCACTCAGCTGCCAGGCAAGTCCCAAAGTTGTGATCTTTGACAACGCTTGACTATTTAGTATAAACATTATCACAGGAGTTCTAATTGACTTTCTTGTGTTTGTGTGTTTTTCATATTTTATTATCTTTTTACTTATTAAGGGGTTTCTTCTGGTGCCCTAATCTGCACATGAAATACCGAGGGATCACAGCAGCCTGAGAGTGTGGGGCTTTGTTTGTTCATTTGCTCTAAAATAAGATCAATAAATCCCTCATGAGGCCTGAAATAGAGATTAAATGCATATGAATGACTATGACATGTCATGCCATTACCGTTAAAGCTGACCTCATGATCCCAAGAGGGTGAAGCATGTTTTTCACTGGTTTCAGGTCATGCAAAATAGAACATGAGTCAGAATTTTTAAAAAGTAAAAAAGTGACAAATGATATCGAATGCCAGCTCTAAGTCTGTCCCTGATTCACGTACTTTATAACCGTTCAGGAGGTGGGGCACGGGCTCCAAGGTGCTGGGCAGAGATGGATCAGGTCCAGCCTCCAGTTTTAGCTGGAAGTCGGAGTCTCAGGCAGCTGAGACACAGACTGGGGAGCCAAGACCAGGGCTCTGTGGACCCCAGATGTTAGAACTGAAGCACCCTAACAGGGTCACGGGGGTAAGAGGAGACTATGGCCACAGACCCCAGTTATTAACGTGGGAACATAGGATTTCCCTAGCAATCCAGCGGTAAAGACTCCACTTGGAATGCAAGGGGTGTGGTTTCAATCCCTGGTGGGGGAACGAGGATCCACATGCCAGGTGGCACAGCCACTCAAATTTAAAGTACTCATAATAAATGGGAGCCTGTCAGGTAGGGAGAGAAGAGGCGTGTGGGTTGAGAATTTCAAATGACCACACCTGGCCACCTACAGCAGGTGCCTTTGCTTGCATGTTTTTTCCAGCACTGATGGGTCCTTTCTCATGAGTTATATATTACCCTCATGACCGCTGCTGCTGCTAAGTCACTTCAGTTGTGTCTGACTCTGTGCGACCCCACAGACGGCAGCCCACCAGGCCCCCCTTTCCCTGGAATTCTCCAGGCAAGAACACTGGAGTGGGTTGCCATTTCCTTCTCCAATGCATGAAAGTGAAAAGGGAAAGTGAAGTCGCTCAGTCGTGTTTAACTCGTAGTGACCCCATGGACTGCAGCCTACCAGGCTATTCCGCCCATGGGATTTTCCAGGCAAGAGTTCTGGAGTGGGGTGCCATTGCCTTCTCCATCATGACCACTATTCATATGCAAAAACAGACACGTTCACACATCAGTTTTAAGGACCACATATGAACATTTCAGGGCAGGACAAGGGTACCCTGTCTGCCATCTGAACTCGGTTTCAACAGAGTAGACGTCTTTGTTCTACGAAATTTGCTGCAGGTGGACTCAAGTGATTATTTGAGAGTGATGGCATTGCCACCGCTCCTAGAGCTGGATTGGCCCTCACCGGCCTCCAGGTCCCTTGAAACGTCCAACACAAGCTGTTATGCCCACATAGAGTTCCCCTGTAAGACAACACTTGTGGGACTTCCCTGATGGTCCAGAGGTTAAGACTCTGTTCTTCCAATGCAGGGCTCTTGGGTTTGACCCTTGGTCAAGGAACTAAGATCCCATATGCTGGGGAGTGAGGCCACAAAATAAAAAATAATTAAATATAAGTGAAAGTCTCTCAGTCATGTCTGACTCTTTTCGACCCCATGAACTTTGCAGTCCATGGAATTTCCCAGGCCAGAGTAATGGAGTCGGTAGCCTTTCCCTTTGCCAAGGGGTCTTCCCAACCCAGGGATCGAACCCAGGTCTCCCACATTGCAGGCGGATTCTTTACCAGCTGAGCCACCAGGCAAGCCCAAGAATACTGGAGAGGGTAGCCTATCCTTTCTCCAGAGAATTTTCCCAGCCCGGGGAATCTAACTGGGGTTTCCTGCATTGTAGGCGGATTCTTTACCAACTGAGCTATGAGGGGAGCCCAATTAAATAGAAGGTATCACTTAAAAGAAACAAAAAAGTCTTGCTGTTAGAACTTTTTTGTTAATTTAAAAATAGTTCAGTTGATCTTCCTGTGACTTTTATTCCATGAAGATCAGTGGAGTGAGGCACTCAAAGCAGTGACACGCGTAGAAAGCAGGTCAAAAGCAGCGTTTTGTTGGGACTCCCTGGTGGTTGAGTGGCTAAGACTCCACACTCCTGATGCAGAGAGCCCAGGTTCAATCCCTGGTCAGGGAACTAGGTCCCACTCCTGCAATGAAGACCTGGTGCAGTCAAATAAATCAATTAAATAAGAACTTAAAAAAAAAAAAAGCAGACAAATAGGGACAACTCTTCAGACTCAAGCTGGGGCTCTTTGTGTTCTGTCCTTGGGGATAAACAAAGTTAAACATACAAACTCTGGGGACAAAGCAGTGTCAAAGATCTTGTCTACAAAGTAACGAATCAATAAGGAAACAGTCTCATTTCTGGCAGGTGGTTTTTAGCCCTTACCTTCAGGCATATTTTTGTGTAAGCAAGTTGGAACTGTGCAGCTCGGGCAGGGGTGGAGGTGGGGATAAACCTGAGCGGGATAGTGAGGCTCTGGGGCTGTTTAGGTTTCCAGTCAGAATGGGTCTGGGAAGGGGGCAGCTGATACACCAAAGGTTATGGGTGGTGGATGCAGGGACCAGCACCTCCTGTATTGGAAGGTGAAGGTTTAACCATTGGACCTCCAGGGAAGTCTCCAAACTTTCACCAATTTTTGTGCAAGGAAATCACTCTGCATTGAGTTGCTCTTCAGGTCTCTTGGTAGAACTGTTAGCATAAACACCTGGCACCCCACTTCATTCATTCCCATGACAGTCTAAGGCTGAGCATCAGTTTATCATGGTCTCCATTTCTCCTGTCTCGGGCTGCTTGTATCAGTTTCCTATCAACACAGAGATAGGATCATTTCAGGAGCATCGACAAAGAAAACAAACAGGTAGAACTCATATTTCCCTAGATGACTCCACCCAGCCTCCTTCCCCAAGGTCTCCAAGGTATTGAAACCAGGCAGCTGTCAATCCAAATGCTGAGCTGTCTTGCTGAAAAGCTATTTGGACTTGGACAAACCCAAGCCTTCTGAGTTTCTGTCTCCTTATCTATCAAATGAGATTAATAATAGTTATCTTGAGAGGAGCTGGTGAGGATTAGCTTTTAATTTGATCATTAATCCATTCATGCATTTCAAATATCTGAGCACCAGCTCTGCTGGAGGTGAAGTGCTGAACAAAACCCAGACACTATTCCTTCTTCTCAGGGATTTAGACCCTAAAAGGGGAAGTTGTCCTGCCCACAAACGATGTCAATAAATAGGGTCTATTTTAGAAAAAATATTATTTATGGCTGTGCCGGGTCTTTGTTGCTGCGCGGGCTTTTTCTCCAGTCACAGAGAGCAGGGACTGTCCTCTCGTTGTGGCGCTCAGGCCTCTCATTGCAGTGGCTGCTCTTGCAGCGCCTGGGTTCTAGGCATGCAGGCTTCAGTATTTGTGGTGCACGGGCTTAGTTGCTCCACAGCCCATGAGATCGTCCCGGACCCGAGATGGAGTCCGTGTAGGGCGGACTCTTTACCGCTGAACCACTAAGGAAGCCCAAGAGTGTCTGCTTTTACCCTGGAATAATGGCTAAGAGGCAAGTAATATATTAATATTTCCAGGTAGGGGTACGAGAGTTCATTTGGGTGTTTGGGGTGGAGGAGACAGGGAGGTTGAGCAAGAGTTCTTCCCTCAGGAAGACACCTGAGCTGATGAGTCAGGAGGAAGAGGGAGAGGAAGAAGGGGAAGGAATTAGGCAGAAGCAATGGGACAGAAACTGCCTGCAACGCAGGAGACCCGGGTTTGATCCCTGGGTCAGAAAGATCCCCTGGAGAAAGAAATGAGATACAATCCACTCCAGTAATCTTGCCTGGAGAATTTCATGGACAGAGGCACCTGGCGGGCTACAGTCCATGGGGTCACAAAGAGTCAGACTCCACTGAGCAGCTAACACTTTCACTTTCAAGGGGATTGCATTCCAGACAGAGGGAACAGCATGTGCAAAGGCCCTGGGGTCGGGACATTAAGACACTGGTTGAGGAATTCACAGAAGCCCAGTGTGGCAGTGTTCCAGGGAAGAACAAAATCTGACTCCATGTTGGGCCTGTTCCTTTTACTTTAATGCTTGTTTCCTGTTGCTTTTATTCACTAAGAGGATACTATCTATACAGAACGGCCTGCCTGGGGGAACCCTAACCTCTGCCTGAATGTTAAACCAAAGTGCCTTTGTTCAGGGAAACATCCAGACTGTCCACCTGTGAATGGCTTCAAGAAAGAAAAAACACTCCTCGCTCCCAACCCAGGGCAGAGTTATGGAGTTAAGTCTTGCAAGGAGAAACTTGAAAGACTGATAGACTTCCTCATCTCCTCCTCCATCTTCATTCTATAAAAGAAACTGGCATCCAGACCCTGATAAGATGGTTATTTTGAGACATTAGTCTGCCATCTTTTCCATCTGCTGGCTTTCTGGATAAAGGCATTGTTCTTTGCCTCAACACCTTACCTCCTGATGTACCTGGCCTGTCGTGCAGTGAGCAGAGTGGTCTTGAACTTGGCAACAGCAGGAGAGCAGAGGGATGGACATAGTGGTAGGACCAGGCACAGGGCCTGAGCTCAGAAACAAGCCTCAGAAGCCCTTATAGGAAAACAGCTGAGGGACAAGCACAGCTGAGCCTGTAAGAGTCGCTGAGACCAACATCACCTTCAAGAGACACAGGATGGGTATGACTCTGCTGATAGTTCTCGGTGGGCTTGAGGGGGCCACAACCGAAGGCACCGCCCTTTCCTGTAGATTGTGAAGACCATCGAGGGCCATTCTGCACAGCCTCAGGATGGACAACTCCATAGATCCCAGCCAGGTTTGCAACTTGTAAATATCTGTCAGAATATTCCTGATGGCCATATATATACATATATGGCTTAGTCCCTTCACTGCTCACCTGAAACTATCACAGTATTGTTAATGGGTTATACCCCAATACAAAAAAAAAAAGTTCAAAAAATTATAAAACCTCAGGCCCTCGCCAAAAGAAAGACATATGGGTTCACATAGGAAAATTAAGGAGTCACAACGATTTATTAATATGTTGATTATATTTAATGTTTATTAATATGTTGATTAAATTAAATATTTATTGTCATTGTTTTACAACACATAATAAAATTTCCAGAAAAAAAAATGGAAAGAAAAACAAAGAATACTCTCATTAGGTTTCCCTGGTGATCCAGTGGTTAAGAGTCCCCTTTGCAGTGCAGGGGACACGGCTTAGACTCTTGCTCCAGATGCCACATGCCACAGGGCAACTAAGCCGGTGTGCCTAGAACTCGAGCTCTGCAACCAGAGAGCAGCCTCCACTCTCTCCAACTAGAGAAACCCCGTGTGCAGCAATGAAGACCCAGAGCAGCCAACAATAAATAAATACTTAAAAAATTTAAAAAAAGAATATTCTTGTTACCCCAAAACTGGGTTCACTTCTTGTTGGGTGTCGAAATAAAAGATACAGCCAAGCCCAAGAGTAGCATAAGGAATGGTTTATTACTTGCAGCCAGTAAGGACAATACAGGGGAACTTAAAATACAGGGGACTTTAAAACTCCCCCGATTCAGCAGCTCCAAACAGCTGAATCGGGGGAGTTTTAAGCTAAGAGTATCTGCATGTTCACAAAGGGGCTTGGGTGGTTGACAGTCAGAGCTTTAGTTGACCGGACTCTTGAGGGTCAGAAAAAGTCAACATAAGCATCTCTTAGGTTCCAAGTGATCTGGTGGTTGAGTGCTTCTGGCTGATCTTTACTACTGAGACACACTGAGAGTCTTCACAACTGATACGCTATCTTTGCTATTGTTACTTCTCTGGCCTGGTGACAATGGTTTGTTCCTGCATTCTGTTGTTCCCTTCAGATCATTGATTACCGAGACCCATTCCAGCACAAGCCTTGTGGCCATCACAAAACAGCTTAGGTCAAAAATAGCTTCTCTTCTGTCAAGAAAGCTGTGCCTAGTTTCAAAAACGATATGAAGTATGTACAGATTGGAAGTCATCGGTGTGTGCAGTGTGGCGGTAAGGAATGGAGATGAAAATTTCTAGATAGCTGTAATTAGAGGAGAAGAACCTGATTTTGGAACTGGGAGATCTGAGTGTGCTACTGGTTACCTACATAATCTAGGGCAGGTAACAGTCTTCAGAGCCTGGGTTTCTTCAGTTGTAAAACGAGGATAAGAGCATTCCCATCCTGGAGATCTTGAGGGTCAGAGTCACGCATTCTTCATCTTCTGGGTACTAGAGACCACACCCTACAATGAGGTTCAGAGATCAGGTAACAGCCTCTGCCTTAAGGGAGCTCATAGTCTAGGTCCTAGATGTTAAGAAAGAAACAAGGAAATAGATAACTACATACAATGTGATGGGCACTGAGCAAAAGAAAGATGCAGGTGTAATGGGACTGTGGATAGAGGCTGCACATGTAGCAGAGGCTGCTGACTCCCTGCCCTTGTCCAACTGTTCCAGCCACAACTCCTGCATATCCATGCCTGGAGGCTCTCTCCGCCCACTGGAGACCACAGGCAGGAAGTGAGGAGGGATAACCACCTTCCCTAGCAGCTCTCAACCTATGCATGGCAGTGTTGCATCAGCACAAAACCTTGTGCTCTGAGCAGGCCAACTTTGAGTTGAGTGTCCCCTGATTTCAGAACTTGCCCCAGCAGGACCCAGGTCAGCTGCCCCCATGATGAATTGTTTATCACATCCCCTGTTAGTGACTCCTTTGCATCATTTCACTTTCCCAATCTCTCTCTTTTTCAACATATCCTTTTTTAAAATATTTTTATTTTATTTATTTATTACTTATTTTATAGTTTAAAGTTAGTTAAGTCGCTCAGTCGTGTCTGACTCTTTGCGACCCCATGGACTGTAGCCTACCAGGCTCCTCCATCCATGGGATTTTCCAGGCAAGAGTACTGGAGTGGGTTGCCATTTCCTTCTCCAGAGGATCTTCCTGACCCAGGGATAGAACCTAGGTCTCCCGCATTGTAAGTGGACGCTTTACCGTCTTAGCCACCAGGGATATTATTATAAATTTTATAGTTTATTTATAAATTAATACATTACTGACTTATTATAATTAATAAGTGTATAATAACAATAAATATATGGGTCTTCGTTGCTGCTCGAGGGTTTTCTCTAAGTGCAAGGAACTATGAGGGCTACGCTTTCTTGCTGTGCATGGCTTCTCATTGCAGTGGCATCTCTTGCTAGGGAGCACAGTCTCTAGAACACAGGTTCAGTAGTTCTGATGCTCCAGCTTAGCTGCCTCATGGCATGTGGGGTCCTCCCGGACCAGGGATCAAACCCGTATCCCCTGCATTAGTAGGAAGAGTCTTAACCACTGGACCACCAGGGAAGCCCCTCACTTTCCAATAACTTAACAATACTTTCTACGGTCGCTTACCAATAGTTCCCCAGCACAGAAATCCTTGTCTGGGAACCTGTTTCTTGGGAAACCCACCTGGAAGAAGGGGGAGACAGAGTCTCTAGAATGAAACCTCTGATCTGAGCTCTTGGGTGTCTGAAGGGAAGCCCAGTTGACCACCCCTAATCTCCAGACACAAGTAAGGTATCCGATTCAGCATCTTTATTAAAATAAAAAGTTAACCAAAGCCTAATCTTTGATCCAGGGCAGGCCCACGAGCAATGTGTTACGGGTCCAATGACGGGAAGTGAGAGCAAGCCTTAGTCTACATCAAGACACTGAAAAAAATGAGCCTTTCTCACAGTTCATCGGGAAGCCCAGTTTAGAATGCCCGGTTCCTTTCTTAACCACGTTGTTTCTGTTTCTCGTGTCCACAAGCTAACAACGGTGCTTTGTCCCAAGTCTTTCCCAGGATAGGTCAACCCAGAGAAGAAGTAAAGCACAAAGGCCCCTCACACGGAATTTAGCCGCAGGCTTCCGGAACCATGGGGTGCTCTGGCCTTTGGAAGGAGCCCCCTCTGGCCCCTAGGTTTCCAAGGGCTCCAGCTCACATGCTGCCCCTCAGGAGGGCTGGGAGCCACATCAGCCGAGCCTGATAATCACCCTTGGCACAGCCAAGCAAGCAGCTCCAGGAGAAGCCAATTAGTGGAACAATGTCTAGAAGTGTGTGTGTGTGTGCATGCTCGGTCATGTCCGACTGCGACCCCATGGATTGTAGCCTGCCAGACTCCTCTGTCCATGGGATTTTCCAGCCAAGAATACTGGAATGGGCTGCCATTTCCTCCTCCAGGGGCTCTTCCTGACCCAGGGGTTGAATCTGTGTCTCCCACATCTCCTGCATTGACAGGCGATTCTTTACCATTGAGCCATGTGGGAAGCCAGTAACGTCTAGAAGACTGAGTACCAGACATCAGAGGCAAGGGCTCATGGCACCTAATCTACCGGAGCCAACCGGTGAGCACAGCTTTGAAGATGTTTCTGAGAACAGGCTGGAAAATTATTAAACTGGATATATAGCCTTTCTCTGCCACTCCCTCACTACAGAGCCAGGACTGTACATAGGGTAGGTGCTCAAGGAAGTTTTTAAAAGCATAAGAGAAAAATACGTTCTGATTTTTTCGCTTTGATTTCCATCTTAGTTGAAGACCTTCTCTCTAATACGAAGAAGCAAATTTCACATAATGTAGTTGGATGAGTGGGTAAGCACCTTGATTTCATTCAGGTTGCCACCCAGTTTTGTTTTTTTTTTTTCCCGAGGAATTAAAAGCAAGTCTACTGTCTTACAAATCAAGTCTTTACAAGAACAGAAATGTGACTCTCTAGAAACAATGGAAAGCCTACCTATTCCTTTCAGTTCAGTTCAGTTCAGTTCAGTCGCTCAGTCGTGTCCAACTCTCTGCCACGCCATGAATCACAGCACACCAGGCCCCCTGTCCATCACCAACTCCCGGAGTTCACTCAAACTCATGTCCACAGAGTCGGTGATGCCATCCAGCCATTTCATTCTTGGTCGTTCCCTCTCCTCCCGCCCCCAACCCTTCCCAGCATCAGAGTCTTTTCCAGTGAGTCAACTCGTCGCATGAGGTGGCCAAAGTATTGCAGTTTCAGCTTTAGCATCAGTCCTTCCAATGAACACCTAGGATCGATCTCCCTTAGAATGGACTGGTTGGATCTCCTTGCAGTACAAGGGACTCTCAAGAGTCTTCTCCAACACCACAGTTTAAAAGCATCAATTCTTCGGCGATCAGCGTTCTTCACAGTCCAACTCTCACATCCATACATGACCACGGGAAAAACCATTGCCTTGACTAGACGGACCTTTGTTGGCAAAGTAATGTCTCTGCTTTTTAATATATTATCAAGGTTGGTCATAACTTTCCTTCCAAGGAGTAAGCGTCTTTTAATTTCATGGCTGCAATCAGCATCTGCAGTGATTTTGGAGCCCAAAAAAATAAAGTCTGACACTGTCTCCACTGCTTTTCCATCTATTTCCCATGAAGTGATGGGACCAGATGCCATGATCTTCGTTTTCTGAATGTTGAGCTTCAAGCCAACCTTTTCACTCTCCTCTTTCACTTTCATCAAGAGGCTTTTGAGTTCCTCTTCACTTTCTGCCATAAGGGTAGTGTCATCTGCATATCTGAGGTTATTGATATTTCTCCCAGCAATCTTGATTCCAGCTTATGCTTCTTCCAGCCCAGCGTTCCTCATGATGTACTCTGCATATAAGTTAAATAAGCAAGGTGACAATATACAGCCTTGACGCACTCCTTTTCCTATTCGGAACCAGTCTGTTCAGTTCAGTTCAGTTCAGTTCATTTCAGTCGCTCAGTCGTGTCCGACTCAGAGTCCCTTGTACCGCAAGGACATCCAACCAGTCCATTCTAAGGGAGATCGATCCTGGGTGTTCATTGGAAGGACTGATGCTAAAGCTGAAACTGCAATACTTTGGCCACCTCATGCGACGAGTTGACTCACTGGAAAAGACTCTGATGCTGGGAAAGGTTGGGGGCGGGAGGAGAAGGGGACGACCAAGAATGAGATGGCTGGATGGTATCACCGACTCTGTGGACATGAGTTTGAGTGAACTCAGGGAGTTGGTGATGGATAGGGAGGCCTGGTGTGCTGTGATTCCAATCCCAAATTCTCCCGTCATCTCAAAAAGCTTGCAGATATTGTAGAAGACCTGGGCTTAGGGAACAAAAGTCCTTCATGGTGGACGGTTTCCTCCATCCACATCAACTCCTTCCCCAAAGAATTCAAACCAAGTTCTTTCCCCTCGACACACAATCTCTCACCATCCTCCTACTCCTGTCTCTCCCCACCCCACCCCACACAAAGTTCTTAAAAGAATGATCCTCTATCTTTACTCCGAATTGTGCTTTTAAATTTCTTTTTATTTTTTTAATTAATTCATTTGGCTATACCAGGCCTTAGTTGTGGCCTGTGGGATCTAGTTCCTTGCCCGGGGAAGGAACATGGGCCCCCTGCCTCGGGAACACGGAGTCTTAGCCACTGCACCACCAGGGAAGTCCCCCAGATTGCATTTTATTTAAATGTAATTTCAGCTTTTTTCATATTTTTAAGTTCTGGCTATGATTTAGTTGCATCCAGTATTGGTTGTGACACTCTCAGGCTTCTCTCTGCTGCCTGCCGTCTCACTGGGCTTAATTGCAAGTGGGATCTTAGATCCCTGACCGGGTATCAAACCTGTGTCCTCGGCATTGGAAGGTGGATTCTTAACCACTGGACCACCAGAGAAGTCCCTAATTTCAGTTTTATTTATTTATCTATTCTTAAATTTTTTTAATTAGGAAAATTTTTTTGGTGTGGTTGTGCTAGATCTTGGTAGCTGTGAGCAGGCTTTCTCTTGTTGCGGAGAGCGGGGACTGCTCTCCTCCAGCCGTGGGCAGGCTTCTCGCTGTGGCTTCCCTTGTTGCAGAACAGGGGCTCTAGGAGCACAGGCTTTAGTCATTGTGGTGCCTGGGCTTCATGGCTTAGTGACTCCGAGGCATGTGGGATCTTCCCGGACCAGGGATTGAACTCATGTTCCCTGCACCGGTGGGTGGACTCCCATCCACTGTGCCACCAGTGTACCCCTCAAATCACCTCCTGGCACCTGCCCCAGGGCTCCTCTGAAACTGCTCTGGTCAAGAGCTCCAGCAGCCTCATCGACCTGAAAGTGAATAAGCCCTTCCCAGATCTGCATCAACCTTGCCTCTCCACCGTGGTTGGTGACCCTTCTCTTCCCTCTCCTCTGTTCCTTGGCTTTGTGACGTCACACCCTCCCCATGTCGGGTGTACAGCTCCACCCCGGTCGCCTTTGCCAGCCTGCTCTTTTCTGGTTGCTTCTTGAATGGAGGTGTTTTCCAAGATTCTTGCACACACCTTCTGTTCTCGCCATTCACACTCTTCCTGGTGATGGAAACATTTACTGGAATCTGGTGACCATCCCTAGGCAGATGCTTTCTAAAGCCATATCCAGCCTGGATCGTTCTTCTTAGCATAAGGCCTAGAAGCTTTCAGACCTAGACTCAGAGGCAGGGATGTGGGACTGGACCTCAGAGCCTGCTTCTCCTTCTTGGCCTCCCCAGGATGGTAAAGACAGTAGAACTTACAACCAGCATTTTTCTACTCGTCAGGCACCTGGGGAGATACATCTCCACCTGCGCCTGCCAGAATTCAGACTTCCTTTTCCTTCTGAGCTGAGCAGGACATTGGTTTCCGGGGCGGGGGGCGGGGAGGGGCTTCCCTGCAGCTCATTGTTGAAGAATCCACCTGAGCTATGGGTTCAATCCCTGGTTCAGGAAGATCCCACATGTCATAGAGCAAACGGGCCTGTGCACCACATTTATTGAGGCTGAGTTCTGGAGCGCACAAGCTGCAACTACTGAGTCTGCATGCCACAACTACTGAAACCCAGGAGCCTAGAACCCGTGCTCTGCTACAAGAGGAGCCACTGCAGTGAGCAGCCAGCACATTGCAACTAGAGAAAGCCTGAGCAGCAGTGAAGACCCAGCACAGCCCAAAATAAATTAAGTTAAAAAAGAAGGGCATTGGTTTTTTATTGTGATGCCACAGAGAATGCAAGCTCTCAAGAGAAAATGACAGGGATGGGCCAAATTGGTTTCTTGCTCTTGCACACATTTTCTATTGCGTGTAGTTATTGCAAAACATATTACCCCAAGTTTAGAAAAAATTAAAGCTGTACACATCTGCTGTCTCACACCTTCCATGGGTCAGAAGTCTGACATGGGTTCAGTGGGTTCTCGGGTCAGGGTTTCAGCAGGCCACAGTCAAGGTGTCATCTGGGTTGGGGTCCCATCCGAGAATTGGGGGTCTTATGCTAAGCTCACTGGTGTCGGCAGAATTCTTTTCTCGTTACTGTTTGGCTGAGAGTCCCTTTTTCTTGCTGGCTATTGGCTGAGGCCCTGGTGGCTCAGACAGTAGAGACTCTACCTCCAATGCAGAAGACCTGGGTTCGATCCATAGGTTGGGAAGATCCCCTGGAGAAGGAAATGGCAACCCACTTCAGAATTTTTGCCTGGAGAATCCCATGAACAGAGGATCTTGGTGGGCTATTGGGTTGCAAAGGGTTGGACACGACTGAGCGACTTTCACTTCATCTCACTCTCAAGGCCTACATGTCCTTGCTACATTGCTTCCTCTCTAGGCTGGTCCATGTGGCAGGTTACTTCTTCAAAACCTTCAGGAGAGGGGCTTTCCTGTTGGTCCAGTGGCTAAGACCCTGCACTCCCAATGCAGGGGGGCCCGGTTCCATCCCTTGTCAGGGAACTAGATCCCACAGGCTGTAACTAAGAGTTTGCATGCCACAGCTGATGACCCTACATATCACAACTAAGATCCAGCACAGAAAAAGAAAAAAATCTTTTTTAAAGCCAACAGGAGAATCTTTAGCGCTTTAAATCTCTTCTTTATGAAAGACCCAGGTGTCTTTAAAGGGTTCACCCGATGTGGTCAGACTCATTCAGGATAAACATCCTTTGGAGTAACTCAAAGTTGACTGATTTGGGACCTTCACTGTATCTATAAAACCTCTTCCTCATTTTACCCAACTACCAGAATGAAATCCATCATATTCATGGTCGACCCCACACTCCAGGGAAGCAGATTGTGCAAGAATATACACCAGGGGTCAAGAGTCTAGAGCCACCTTGAAATTCTGCCCAGCACATCTCCCTGTTTGAATTCCTCATGCCATGCAATGCCAAGTCATACCCGGTGTCACGTGCATTGCTCTTGTACTCTGCTGCAGGGGTTTGTGCAGTCTGCCAAGCTTGCCTGGCTATAAATATGGATGCAGAAAAATTCTGCCTCGAGTCTACAGTTAAACAAATATTCCATCAGGGAAAGGGTTGAGATAAGTGTGAAAGAAGGCTGTGAACCTTACTACTGTCTCTGTAACAGAAATGGCAAAAATGGGGGCTGATGATAACTTGAAATCACAACTTTCTTTTGCCTAATGTGGATAATGAGTGTGCCATGTACTCCCAAATTTTGTAGAAAAATTCATCACAGGCAAACGTGTTTTCTAGGCAAAGGAGATTTTATCAGGGGATAAAAGTTTTTCTGTCTTGCAGGTTTGAGATCTAAGATTCCACTGAAGGAAATTCCTCATGGGTTATCAATAAGAACATTGTTTTATTTAGTTGTCAAAAATGTTCTGTGAGATGGTTATATTTCCATTATTCTTCCCATTTTATAAATAAGGAAACCAAAGCTCAGAGAGGTTAAGTAACTTGCTCAAAGTTGCAGAGCCATTAAGCATAGAAAGATATGATTGATAGCAGGTCTGTCTGGCTCCAAAGCCCTTGCTGGTTACCATTTGTGAGGCGTTGTCTCTATCACCTCGGTCACTGCTTCCACGTTCCCTCTAACATGAAATCTCCCCAGGTCTTCTCACATGGCTTGATTTCTATAATATCCCTAATCCCACCTGTCCTCTTGTCACTGCTGGGTTCATCATTTCCCTCTCAAAATGAGATACTCCAAATTGAAGAGCATTTCTGCTCTCTAGCGAGTTTAGAACACTGTGAGATCATCGCCCACTTTGATGTGGACACTATGCTTGTGTTAATATTGGGCTGGCCAAAATGTTCAGTTGGGTTTTTCGATAACATCATAGGAAAAACCTGTATGAACTTTTCAGCCAACCCAATACATCCTAAAATCATATGAGCTTTTCAAGTGGCCTCATTACATTGTTGGCTCAAATATATAAAGTACTGTGCTGTGCTTGGTTGCTCAGTCATGCCCAGCTGTTTGTGACCCCATGGACTGTAACCTGCCAGGCTCCTCTATGCATGGGGATTCTCCAGGCAAGAATTCTGGAGTGGGTTGCCATGCCCTCCTCCAAATGTAGAGTACACTTGGCTAAAACCGTGGGTCTCTCCCAACTACACTGACGTCAAGTCAGATCATCTCAATCCTGACCTTGTGTGGCTGAACTTTTTCTGCTGTTGAAAAAGTTTCAGTCCTCTTTTGAAACATGTTTAAACCCTTCTACATGTGAGTCTGAATGCAAGGTGTAAACTCTTCTTCCAGTTCTGGGTCACCTGTACAGTTGATAAGTGCATTTTCTTCCTCTCGATCCAGATGTTAATCAAGTTTTATATGGGACAGGCTGAAGAACTGAGTTCTTAGAGGTTGACATGACCATTTTATTAATCTGACAGCTTTAAAAAAGCTTTAACATCTTAACTGAACCATCATCGATGCCTTGTGAACATTGAGATGAGGTATGTCAGCGACATTCTCTTTATCCATGAACCTAGTAACTCTCTTAAAAATGAAATAAGATAAATGAGAAAAACTGTCCCTAGAAAAACCATGCCGATTTTTAAACATTACTAATGATCATAACCCATTTGCTAACATTCATAGTCGACTGCTTTTGGGGAATCCATGCTATTATAATTTGGCCCTGGATTATACCTTCTTCACTTTTCTAAGCATCATTAGACTGATTGGAAACTTGTTTAAGCACACTTTCTGAAATTTCATTTGTTTAAATGATTGGTATATATGAATATTTTTTTCCTAATAGACTTTCTAAAAAATTCAACACTTCTCCCCAAAACACCAAATTGTCAAAGTCTTCATAAAGTTTTCCGACTGCTATTATTTATAACTCACATACCTCCAAAAGACAGCTAAATATATCATGCTTTTATATATATTTATGCTTTTATATATATATATATACACACATCCTTTTGAAATGAATTTATGGAACTTGTAACTCTGAAGAACCAAACAGCTAATTCACAGCCTCCAGTTGGCAGGGATGGAATCTAGGCCACTTGTATTTCTTCTTATTTTGAGTTTAATCTTTTCCTGACTCTGGGGACCTCGAGTTTTGTGTTTCTAATTCTGTTTTTTAATCATAATGAAGGCATCATCATTATATTCTCAGTAGACCAAAGGAGACATAAATTAGACTGAAGTATCCCTGGTCTCTGATGCTGGTTGAAAGCCACTTGGGCTACCATCTTGAAGAAGTCCAGAATTAATGAAAGATGGATAACAATGGTCAAAGCCTATTTCTGATAATGAGTGTACCTAGCGTGTCTGGGTTAGTTAAGTTTGTCCATTTTACTATAATATCATATTTCATCTTAGAAATATCTGGGGCTTGGGGGTAGTTTTTTAAAAAAGCAGTTTAAAGCATATTGTGTAGGCAAAGCATGAAATGTCCATATAGAGTTGAATAAATTATTGTAAAGTGAACACCCATGCAGTCACCTCTGGACCAAGAAGCAGACATGTCCGCACTCCAAGAGTCCCCTCCAGATTCTACTCATGGCCATGTCCCTCCTGTGTCCTCACGTGACACAGGGATAGCGGGGAGAGTTCTGGTTTCTCTCCTTATAAGGATACTATCTGGCAGCCCAGCGGTTAAGACTGTGCTCCCACTGCAGTGGGCATGGGTTCCATCTCTGGATGGGGAACTAAGATCTCACATGCTGCATGGTGCAGGAATAAAAGAGGCAAAATAAAGTATTCTGTACCTAAAAATCTATCTATGTTTTGTTTAGGTGAAAGTGAGAGAAATGGAAAATTGAGGAGTGTGCGAAATGAGAGAGATGGGCAAAAGTCAGTTCAGACTTTATCTCCTGAATGACTGGGATCATGGAAAAATAGATTCAATGATACAATCATCGGCTTCCCAGGTGGTAGTAATGGTAAAGAACCTGCCTGGCAATGCAGGAGATATGAGACTCAGGTTCGATCCCTGGGTTGAGAAGATACCCTGGAGAAGGAAATAGCAAGCCACTTCAGTATTCTTGCCTGGAGAATCCCATGGACAGACGAGCCTGGGAGGCTACAGTCTGTGGGGTCACAAAGAGTCAGACATGACTTAACGACTAAGCAACAACAACAAAAGTAGAGTTGTAGAATTTCAGAACTAGGAAAGTGGTTAGGTGATTAAGTCGAAGTCACACAGTTGGTATATGGCACTGAAATAGAAGCAGTCTTCAGAGTCACAGGAATCCATCTGCTGTGCAGGAGACCTGGGTTCGACCCCTGGGTTGGGAAGATCCCCTGGAGAAGGGAACGGCTACCCACGGTAGTATTCTGGCCTGGAGAATTCCACGGACTGTATAGTCCACAGGGTCACAAAGAGTCGGACACGACTGAGCAACTTTCACTTCACTTCAGAGTCACAGGGACCAAGTTTCAAACCCTAGAAGCTTCACTTTCTAGCTCTGTCTCAGTCACGGGTTCCCTCAAACCACGACTCCACTGCGATATGCCCAGGGCTGTCATCCTCCCCCGACCACCAGTGAAGGGTCTTCACTGCCAGCTGGCCAGCGAGTGGCCCATGTCTAAACTCCCACTCTATTTTTAACTGAAGTACAGTTGATTTACAATGTTGTGTTAGTTTCTGTTGTACAGACGAGTGGTTCAGTTATGTACATATTTTTTCAGATTCTTTTCCATTATAGTTTGCTAAAGATATTGAGAACAGTTTCCTGTGCTACACAATAGGTCCTATTTTATATACGTGCATACTCATTCACTCAGTTGTGTTCAACTCTTTGTGACCCCATGGGCTATAGCCTGCCAACCTTCTCTTTCCACGGGCCTTTCCAGCAAGAAGACTGGAGTAGGTTGCCATTTTCTCCTCCAGGGGATCTTCCTGACCCAGGGATTGAACCATCATCTCCTGAGTCTCCTGCATTGGCAGGCAGAGTCTTTACCACTGAGCCACCTGGGAAGCCCTGTTTTAAGAATAGTAGTTTGTATCTGCTAATCCCAAACTCCTAGCTTATCCCTCCCTTCCACCCCCGGTTTCCCCTTTGGTAACCATAACCCCTTTGTCTTCCATGTTTGTGAGTCTATTTCTTCTGAGATCAGAGGAGATTAGGTGCACTCAGGGTGGTACAGCCATAGACTCAATTTCTGTTTTGTAAATAAGTTCTTTGGTATTGCTTTTTTAGATTCCTCATATGAGTGACAGCATATGATATTCGTCTTTCTCTGACTCACTTCACTTGGTATGATCACCCCTATGTCCACCCTCTGCTGCTGTAAAAGGCATTATTTCATCCTTTTCTATTGCTGAGCAATTAAAATTCATTTCAGAGTTGACTTCCCAGGGCCACTTCTAGTACCTACTGCCTTAGACTGATACCCTGACAGACAGACTCTGAGATGGGGAGCTGAAAGTCAGAAAGTGTTTTCAGGAGACACATGTGTAAGGAAAGGAGGGAGGGAGAAGCCGGCAAACCTGTCACTGGTCGTGAGCTGGGACGGGGTACCAGTGACGGGGGACAGCCTCTTGCTGTGATATTCCTGGCACTAGAGAAGCGTGAGGAAAATGGTAGCTAGAAGGAGTGGAATTAATGGCTATCGCAGAGCACCACTGACCTGATGGAAAGAGAAGACGGGCTCAGGATGGGAGAAGGGGAAGGGCCCCTGCTGTGCGGAGTGAATTTCAGCGGACAGGCTGTGGGGCTGGAGCTGCCGTGGCTGCTTCCTGGTTGGGCTGGGTCCCCCTTCACCAGGAAAGCGGTCCGGGGGGCTCTGGAGCTGGCAGCCCCCTGGGCAGGACAGGTCAACAAAGTTGTGACTTTGTTTATTGTTCCTGGAAGCTCAAGCCAGAGCTATGTCTCCAGCCCTCCCAAGGATTCTGCAGCCGAACACTGGTCAATTCCAACCCAAGTCTGTCTGATTTCAAAACCCATGTTCTGTCTCAGCACCCACGTGGTGACGAGGAAGACTGAGCTTTCAGGACCTAAGATGAACTGTGTCGGAGAAAGACACGTAGCTGGAGGGAGCTGGAGGAGGAGATGTGGTCAGCTGCGGGGCTGAGACAGGCTCATCCACGGTCCCAGCCACGGGGCCGTCCAGCAGAGATCTGCGGATGAGAGACCGGCTCTTACTGGAGAGCCTGGGACTAACAATGTAGATTGTGAATGCCCTCCTGGGACAGATGGTTGACGGCATGGTCCTGGATATGACTGCCTGGGAAGAGTGTAGGAAGAGTAGAGAGTTGAGAGGAGGGCTGCAGGTAAGGAAAAGGAGGCAGTGGGAAAAATAAAAGAGCAGCCAGCTGGGAATAAAATAACCTGGATTCAAGTCCCTGATCTACATCATACTAGCTGTGTGATGTTGGGGAAGTTACTTGCCCTCTCTGTGCTTGGTTTAGGAGTGAGCTCTAAGCACCTCAGGCTCCTGGAGCCAATTTTTGCTTCTGTTTGGTGGAGAGTAGAGAAGCTGCTTGCTGCCTCATGTTTGCAAGATGGCTTTTCACAGCTCTGGCCGTTGAGTCCTCACATAACCATATTCAAGACAGGAAGATGAAAGAGACAGAGTGGAAAACAGGGCCCTTGTTTAATCTGGAGGCAGCTTTGCTCCAGGTACCTTTCAGTGAATGTGTTTTCAGGTCTCATTGGTCAGGATCGGGTTACAAGGTCACCCTTGGTCGCATGGGAGGCTGGGAACAAGCCAAGCTATTGCTGTCTTGGGAGCTTTTTTCTTGCTGTTCTCTGTCCTTAGAATGTTCTTCCTCCAGACGCTGGAATGGCTTGCTCCTTCATTTCACACAGTTCTCTGCTCATATCTTATATTTGGCCTCCTTAACCTTCTCCACCACTCTCCTTGCTCTTAGTATTTTTTTTATGGTGCTCATTGACTGATATGTCTATTTATTTAGCTACTCAAATATACATTTACTAGGACGTAAGCTCCACAAATGCAGAGTTTTTATATACTCACAGGTGCATCTTTGTGCCTGGCACAGAGAGGGTGCCTCTTGTGGAAGGGATACAAAGATGGATGAATGATCTTTCAAAAGCCGAATGAATCATGTGCGTGTATGAGGTACTGCCCCTTTTATGATGGAGGGAACAGCGCCTTGGGAATGTCCAGCAGCTTGTCTACGCTTTATTGCTAGCTAATCAATCACCCGGCAGATTTCCTGGAGTTCCCGTCTATCTGATTCTGTCAAACCACACCCAGTCTAAGAGTTAGGAAATCAGGCTTCTTGTCCTGGCTCTATGGACCGCTTTGTGTGATCTTGGGCAAATTAGAAAAGCTGAATTTCCTAAACCCTGTTATTCTAAAGGCAAGATTTTTATTGTTTTGTTTTTAACCTCCAAGGTCTTTACTAGATTTATCTTTATTTAAATATCAAATAATTCACACTTACAAGTTAATCACTGTTGCCATCTTGGCTTCCTGCCTTGGGACACAGAATGCAGGGGGGCGTACTCCAGTGGGAGTGCGGTTAGTGGTCCCTCCCTCACCTCCAAAGTCCACCTGGGCCTCTCCTGCTCTGCCTGGCGGGGGATCCGTCACTCCTGGGTTTGCCGGACGGCTGCGGCCCTTGCTCGTGCTAGTTCTCTCTTCTTGGGCACAACATGCGCCTTCTCTAAGCTTCAGATCCATCCTGGGAAGGTTAAGCGGGGTAATATAGGTAAGACAGGGTTGAAATTGATTGTGGCTCAGCAGCGGTTACAGTGAAAACCGGCCACAGACGGACAGACGGGCCATGATGCTGTGCGCTTTGATGACGGCCGTGTGTCGTTGCTATACTGAAAATACTGCCGGGGCTTCCCGGCGGCTCAGTGGCTGACCGGGATATCGGTGCAGCAAGCTCGGGCTCCGTTAGACCCCTGCTCACGGAACTAGATCCCACGCGCCACGACGAAGATCGAAGATCCCGGGAGCCACAACTAAGACCCCACGCGGGCAAATTTTTTTTTTAAAGAAAATATTGCTGTACTGTGGGAATATAGTAAACACAGGATCCATATATTTTTCTGGCAAAGAATCATTTCAAGGTACAACTTTGCACAGCTCATTAAAGGCAATAAGAACACAGCCTTGAACGTGGCTCATAAAGTCAGCATGGCTTTCACTATGACCAGGGTGACGGAAGAGATGAAGTGGCAAGAACCATGCCAGATGCCTGTAGATATGTGATCCCACGTAATGCCCTAAAAAAATTTTTTTTGTTGTTTATTTGGCAAATAACTTGGCTGCGGCATGCAGCTCCCCGATCAGGGATTGAACCAGAGCCCCCCTGCATTGGGAGCATGGAGTCTTAGCCACTGGATCATCAGGAAGTCCCTCATATGCACTTTATCTACATTCTTGAAAGTCTGTTGTTTTGTATGCATTGGGCTTCCTTGGTGGCTCAGATGGCAAAGAATCTGTGAGCAATGCAAGAGACAAGGGCTCAATCCCTGGGTCGGGAAGATCTGTGGAGCAGGAAATGGCAACCCACTCCGGTGTTCTTGCCTGGAGAATCCCAAGGACGGCAGAGCCTGGTGGGCTGCCGTCTATGGGGTCGCACAGAGTCGGACACGACTGAAGCGACTTAGCAGCAGCAGCAGCACTCAGCCACAACTTCAGAATAGAAAGTAGAGCAAGCTACTTCCAACATGACTCAGCTCAACATTTTTAAGCATCACATGTTCTCTAAAATGTGAATATGAGTTGAACAGTACTTTTTTTTTTCACCATTACATCACATTAGATTTTTTACCATTACATCTGGGAGTTCTCAACCTCCCAGACCACTAAATGGTTAAATACAATGATGACAGAAAGAAAAAAAAAAAAAGGCTATTTTTTTAAAGCATTTTTCGTAAAGAAAATTTTGAAGGAATGCCAAAGTACAGAAAACAGCATAACAAATCCCAGTGTCCCTACTGCTAAGCCTTAACCATTTTCAACTCACAACCAATCGTGTTTCATGTACTATACCTCCCGCCATGATATCTGGGCATTTCATTTATCCAGTTTATATGTACTTTATCTTAAGCATCTCCTCTATTCTAGATACTGTGTACTACATACATAAGTCCATCAAAGCAAGCAGGCTTTCCAGTTCTCCTTTATTATTGCCATCATTCATCTCCTAAGTTAAGCCATTTAATCCTCCAACAATCCTATGCAACAGATACTACCATTTTGCAGGCGAAAGAACTAAAATACATTCCCCAGTGGGTTAAGCACAAGAGCTGCGTTTCAAATGCAGGCAGTCTGGTTTTGGAGGCAATGCCTTTACCCAGAAACCACCGAGTATCACACAGGAATTTTCATTGCTCCACTGGACACTGAACTGCTTATCCAAAGCTTCTGCATTAAAACTGTTCCCACCCTGCTTTCCCCAAGATCAATGAATAAAGCCATCCTCTAAAGACTTCCAGGGGACTTCTCTGGAGGTCCAGTTGTAAGACTCCATGTTTCTAATGCAGGGGCATGGGTTCTATCCCTGGTCTAGGCACTAAGATTTCATATGCCTTGGATGATGGCCAAAAAGTTAGGAAAAAAATTAAAAAAAGACTCTTTGGGTGGTCCAACTTCCCTCAAACAAAATAACTTACCAAAGCCATGTTCTAATATATTTGTACTTTTGAAATATCCGCTTCATTTTCTACTTCTTTCCTTTTAACTATTACCCATTAAGGTTTCATGAATCTTAGAATTGAGTTTCTCCTAGGGCATGCTATTAAAATAAAACTTTCAAAGTTTTCTAAACAAGATTATATATCTAAAAAGTGTTTTGCAGGAGTGCTAAGTCACTTAAGTTGTATCTGACTCTTTGTGACCCTATGGACTATTGCCCACCAGGTTCCTCTGTCCATGGGATTCTCCAGTCACGAATAATAGAGTGGGTTGCCATGCCTTCCTCCAAAGAATCTTCCCAACCCAGAGATCGAACTCATGTCTCTTATGTCTCCTACACTGGCAGGTGGGTTCTTTACCACGAACACTACTTGAGAAGCCCCAAAAGTGTTTACACTTATCCAATTATATCCTAATGAAATAATGTATGCAATGTGCCTAATACAGTGCCTGGCAGAGTTCACTACAGATATTAATATCTTCATTTACTGTAATAATCATATAAAGTGTGGACAGGCACTATTAATCAGATGTGACAGATGAAGAAACTGAAATATAAAGAGGTCCTACTTCTCAGCATTTCATTAAGACCAATTCCAACATGAAGTTTCTTGATTCATGAGGTCTCCCAGTTCACATGAGTGTATATTAACCAAAGCTTGCAGTTCTTTGGGTCTATACAGTATTTCTTCCTAGAGAAAGAGTTGGATCACCTTTCTTGGGCTGTGCATGACCCGATCTGATCTGGAGGAAATAAGGGAGACAGAAACAGATCTAAGGACTAACACCATCTCGTGTGGCTCCTGCCTTTGGTGGTGTCATTGCAGGGTCTGCAGGTAAGAAAGACCACTGTCCTCTATGAAGAGGGAGAGCACTGCTTCTGGGGTTAAAGGTTCTCAGGTCTGTCCATTCAAATACCCCATCCCAAGTCTGACGATCTACTGTTTCCTTATCTGGGTCCTGACACTGACACCAGAGATCGCTACGGCACAATTAAACCCCGGGACTGAATTTCAGCCATCTTCCTGTGGCTGTGGGCAGGAAGGGGACCAAGTCTGAGCTGCCGGGGGAGCATTCCCAGTTTCACAGCATTCCTTGAGGTTGATAGTTGGCTAACTAAGCCTGCCAGTTTCCTTTCCTTCTATAAGACTTCTAAAGACCAGCAACCAAAGTCAGCCAGTTCTACATTCCTGGTCACGAACACTGACCATATATTTATTTTTAATGAGTTTTGACTCATAAAAATGCTTCATCTTCCATCTGCATGATTCCAGTTCACTGCAGGTGAAAATCTCAGTACCTGTGATGCTGCTACATACCAGGGGTTCAGATCACCCCACTTATCAACAAAGATGGGATCCTTATCACTGTTCAATTGGTCCAATTCTAGAATCCACCTGGAATGTCTGTTTATAGAGCTGCTTGTGGTGCCAAGTATTTTAACCTGGGTTCCCAAAGAAGCAAGATTGAGAAAAGTACTTGCAATCAAGAGTTTATTTTGGAATATGATTTCAAGGAAAAAGAATGGGATCTAGGGAGAATAAAACAAGGAAGGAGGACAATCTGATTCAAAGGGTGCTTTATTGAGTTGATCATTGCTAAGACGAACTGGAGCTTTTTCTGGGGACTGAGGATTCATGTAGAATCAGCCACTTGAGTGTGACTTGATGAGTATTTTTCTACCATTTCTCATCCCCTAGTAGGTAAGGTTGCCCCCTGCGATCTTACTGTGTTAAAATCTCTCATGATGATTGTGGATTTATATATTCCTCATTGTAGATGTATTGATTTTTCCTTCATGTGTTTTGAAGTCATATTAAATAGAATTAGTGTATTTTGCTGGTGATGTGAACTTTTACCACTATAAATTACTTTCTTAGTGATGCTTTCTGTCTTAAATTCTATTTTATGTAATAATAACTACCATGGTGTAACTTAATTCCATTATTTCAATCTATTAGTATTCATATGTTGTACATGTGTCTCTTGTAAATAGCATGCGGTTGGACTTTTTAGTTTCACAATTCTTGTATTTTAGTTGGAGCATTTACTCCATGTACATTTAATCTTAATGACATATTTAGATTTAAATCCACTCTTACTGTGTTTACTGTCTGTCTTGCCTCTGTCCCACCACCCTCTAGATGTTTGTCTTTTTCAGGCATTCTATTTTGGATCCACTATTAGTGAAAGTAATACATTTTGATTCTTTTAGTGTTCTCACAAAGCAAAACATGAGCTTCCCTGGTGGCTCGGTGATAAAGAATCTGCCTGCCAAGCCAGAGACATGGGTTTGATCCCTGGGTTGGGAAGATCCCCTGGCAAAGGAAATGGCAAACCATCCCAGTTTTCTTGCCTGGACAATCCCATGGACAAAGGAGCCTGGAGAGCTACAGTCCACGGGGTCGAAAAAGAGTTGGATATGACTTAACGACTAAACAATAAAAGCAAAATATCCACTGCTGACTTAGCAGAGTCTAACGTGAATTGATACCTTTACTCTCTTCTCAGGCAATGTGAGCACTTTAGTACACCTGAACTGCATTTACCTGCTTTGTGATTTGTATGCTAGTGCTAGTTAGAGTGTATTTTAGTTCGCTCTAAATATTTCTAACTCCACATTTATCACTTTCTTTACTCTTTAATCATTCCTGTCTCACTGAACTTTGATCAGCTCAAGGGTTACCATCAGAATTTCTTTTGTGCATATTTACTGGTGATAAAGTGTGATTTTATCATCTGAAAATGTCTTTATTTATTTGGCTACACTGCACAGCATTCAGGATCTTAGTTTCCCGACCAGGGACAGAACCTGGGCCCTGGCAGTGAAAGCCTCAGCGCTGAACTCCGAGTCTGACCTTCCTTGAGCACATTTCTTCCCTGTCTTTGGCATCTCCTTTTGCTGCTGAGAAGTTTATTTCTCACTGTTTAAAAGGTAAGTACCCTCCCCCATTTTTATGGCCTGCCCTTAAGATTTTTCTCATTGTCTTTAGTTTTCTAGTTTCATTACATTGTGGATTTCCATGTCTTTATCTTGCTTAACATTTGTATGGTCTGTTGAATCTGTGGACTAAAGCTTTTCTCCATTTCTGGAAAATTCTCAGGTATTATCCCACACAAAACCGACTCCTCCCTATTCTCTCCTGTCCTTCTGGGACTCCAAGTAAACAGGTGGTAGGTCTTCTCACTGTATTCAAGACACTCTCTTCTGTTCATGCCCCGCTCCCAGCCCTCATTCTGGAAGATTCTTTCTAATCTACCTTCTCATTCACGAACTCTCTTTAACTGTGTCTTTTACTGTGTTCAGTTCAGTTCAGTTCAGTCGCTCAGTCGTGTCCGACTCTCCGCGACCCCATGAATCACAGCACGCTAGGCCTCCCTGTCCATCACCAACTCCCAGAGTTCACTCAAACTCATGTCCATCGAGCTGGTGATGCCATCCAGCCATCTCATTCTCTGTCGTCCCCGTCTCCTCCCACCCCCAATCACTCCCAGCATCAGAGTCTTTTCCAGTGAGTCAACTCGTCGCATGAGGTTATCTGGGGCTAAATCCTCCCAGTGAATTCTAGAATCCTACTTAGAGCGTAGTTCACTTGTTTTCTTCATGTTTGGGGATACTAATATTTGAAGCCTCTGTGGCTCTATTTTGTGTTTCTGATTCTATGCAATGTATTATAATTGAAAATTTATTTATAGAAATAATTTGAAGCGTAAGAGGATTTTTGTTTGCTTCTTGTAGACACCTGGTGGGGGTGGGGGGCACTTACAGATTTCAAGGTTTTCTATGTTCTCAATGACCCATGTGACATGAAGCCTGGTTAAATAGATTGATGACTAGCTTAGTTCTGGTTCGCTCTGGTTCCTAGGATATTAACCTTTCGGGTTCCAGACCCAAATGGTGATTTATAGGAAGGTTCCCACCTGGGTAAGTCCTAAACATTGACTTTGTTCCTGTAGCCCCAAATGCCATGAATGTACAGCTGTGACTCTTGGCTTCCTTCCTAGTTTGGCAAATTCTCTTGAGACAGAAATGTTGGTTGGGGAATTCCCGGGCAGTCTAGTGGTCAGGACACTGTGCCTCACTGCAAGGGGTACAGGTTCCCTAAGACCCTGCGTGCCGTGCAGCAAGGCGTGGCCAAAAAACCAGAAAATTGGTTGTGGATGCTGCTGGCAATTCTTCACTATATTAGTAGTTCTTCTTTGACTTAAAAGATTATTTGGTCCAGGCTTTTTGGTTGTCTTCTGTGGGAGGACTGGTGTAAATTTTTGAATATTCTCAGAGAAGGCAATGGCACCCCACTCCAGTACTCTTGCTGGAAAATCCCATGGACGGAGAAGCCTGGTAGGCTGCAGTCCATGGGGTCGCTAAGAGTCAGACACGACTGAGTGACTTCACTTTCACTTTTCATTTTCATGCATTGGAGAAGGAAATGGCAACCCACTCCAGTGTTCTTGCCTGGAGAATCCCAGGGACGGGGGAGCCTTGTGGGCTGCCGTCTATGGGGTCGCACAAAGTCGGACACGACTGAAGCGACTTAGCAGCAGCAGCACTGAATATTCTATTACCAGAAGAAGAAAATCCCTCTGTTATCATTACTTCCTCCCAGAGCCCATGATGGTTAAAGGTATTTGACAGGATAAAGAACTGTTTTTCTCTATTCTAGTAATACATCAAAACATGTATCTTCAATGTTGAGAGTAACAAAGAGAAGTGAAAGGGCGATTTTAGATTCACCTCATTTTGCCTTCTTTATCATCATAATAAAATTGCAAAAGCTGTGATGTGAATAAAGCATTATGGTTAACAAATATTTTCTCATGTTTACTTCAAAATCCAATATTCCAAATAACCAACAAATACTTTCCAATAAAAATGGCAATCCCTAAACCACCCCCTAGGCTTTATTAACAGTACCCCCCTTCTTTGCTATGGATAGGTCAAAATCACACTTCCTGATCTTATTTATATATATGCTGTTACCAGCTATTTTTTCAAACTGTTATCCCTGTCTTCTTATGGATAAACACAAATTCCTCTATCCACATACCATCTGCCTTTAGACGCTCAACAGCACTGTGTGGCTTTATAATACTCATTTTATAGACACGGAAAGTGAGGCGTAAAGAAGCAGACTGCTCTAATTCCAGCTCTTGGATCCAAGTCTAGGGTTCTTCCCATCCTGTCATTTTACCTGTTCACTTTGGGTAAATCAGCTCAAGGCCATCCCTCCTCCTCGTTTTCTTAAAGTCAAATATGAAGGGACTTCTCTAGTGGTCTACTGGTTAAGACTTCACCTTCCAGTGCAGAGGGTTGAGTCTGACGCCTGGCCAGGGGACTAAGATCCCACATGCCTCCCATATGCCTCCAGGACAAAAAATAAAACAAAAACAGAAGCAATATTGTAACAACTTCAATAAAGACCTTAAAAATGGTCCAGAGCAAAAAAAAAAAGAAGAAATCTTTAAAGGAAAATGTGAAGGTGAGACTATCCCGTCCCCCTTTTATTCTGACATCTTCTGGGCTTGTTTAGCTGGGGGATTTTGTAGCCGTTATGTAAGAAGTCACAGGCAGAGGAGTGGGCTGGACTCTCTTTCAGTGGGCGGAATTCTAATCTGAGCCTTCTCTGCGAGGCCCGCCCTCATATCATTTGGAATAAATAATGATGGCTTAACCATTTGCATGTTCTCTGCTACACCCATTTGCGGAATGTTTTGACATTTTTTGACAGAGAGTTAGTGTCTGCACATCCAGATAATGACAGCAGGATATGGAGTGGTTTGTCAGTGAGGTTTGTTATGTGGCTAATACATTTCATGTCTTAGAGAAGTTTTTCTTAAGAGAAGAGAACAAGTGGAACTCTGGAGAGGGAAACCTTCTTCATCCTTAGAAAAAACTCGCACACGTTCTCATTCAAGGAGGTGGTGGAAAGAGTATCTGGCATCAGGAATTCTGGATTGAGTTAAAATCCTCTGCTGTTAATTAGCTATGTGACTTTGGGAAAGTCGCAGATTTATTTGGAATTTAATTTTCTCTGTTGCACAGTGAGGCTGAAGTGAGATGTTGCAGATTCTTTGTAAATTCCTGGAATACCATTCAAATGCAAATTATCAGCTTTTTATAACATCAATCTAGACACTGAATAGATTAGTGATGGGGGCGGGGGGGCATAATCAGGGGTGCAGCTTTGCTCATCTCCAAAGGAAGGAAATAAGAGGTAGAGAAAGGAAATTAACGGCTTAGGGCACTTCTTTCGCTCCCTATAATAGGTTTACCGGGTGGTGCAGTGGTAAAGACTCTGCCTGCCAGTGCAGGAGACACAAAAGACTTGGGTTCCATTCCTGGGTTGGGAAGACACCCTGGAGGAGGGCATGGCAACCCACTCCAGGATTCTTGCCTGGAGAATCCCATGGACAGAACCTGAGGGGCTACAGTCCATGGGGTCACAAAGAATCCGACACAACTGAGTGACTTAGCATGCACGCACGGGCCTGGTCCAGCTCTATCTGTGCCACAGGCCCAGAGAGAGAAAACTGTCTAAGCTGTACTTCTTTTTGGGGTAATAGTGAAGATTTCCTGAGACACCTCATGAAAAAGTTAAAAGAGTATTTTGGATATTGTAGATGCTCAATAAATGCAAGTTCCATTCTTTCTTTCCAAGAAGGGAACTGTGCATTTATGAATTTAATTTTGTTAACCTTTTATCGCGGTTTCATTGATGGAATTCCATATGGAAAGGGAAAACTTAAGGAGAAAATCTCTCTAGAACTTTTTGCTCTGTGATAATTAGCTGGGGGAAGTAATGTGCCAATTAGGCTAAGAGGACAGTGAAGCTTAAATATTATCTGAGTAATTTTGAAAACTGTTTTGAACACAGTTCAGTTCAGTTCAGTTCAGTCGCTCAGTCGTGTCCGACTCTCCGCGACCCCATGAATCACAGCACGCCAGGCCTCCCTGTCCATCACCAACTCCCGGAGTACACTCAAACTCATGTCCACAGAGTCGGTGATGCCATCCAGCCATCTCATTCTCCGTCGTCCCCTTCTCCTCCCGCCCCCAACCTTTCCCAGCATCAGAGTCTTTTCCAGTGAGTCAACTCGTCTCATGAGGTGGCCAAAGTATTGGAGTTTCAGCTTTAGCATCAGTCCCTCCAATGAACATCCAGGATTGATCTCCTTTAGAATGGACTGGTTGGATCTCCTTGCAGTATAAGGGACTCTCAAGAGTCTTCTCCAACACCACAGTTCAAAAGCATCGATTCTTCGGCGATCAGCTTTCTTCACAGTCCAACTCTCACATCCATACATGACCACGGGAAAAACCATTGCCTTGACTAGACGGACCTTGGTCGGCAAAGTAATGTCTCTGCTTTTTAATATACTATCAAGGTTGGTCATAACTTTCCTTCCAAGGAGCAAGCGTCTTTTAATTTCATGGCTGCAATCAGCATCTGCAGTGATTTTGGAGCCCAAAAAAACAAAGTCTGACACTGTTTCCACTGTTTTTCCATCTATTTCCCATGAAGTGATGGGACCAGATGCCATGATCTTTGTTTTCTGAATGTTGAGCTTCAAGCCAACCTTTTCACTCTCCTCTTTCACTTTCATCAAGAGGCTTTTGAGTTCCTCTTCACTTTCTGCCATAAGGGTAGTGTCATCTGCATATCTGAGGTTATTGATATTTCTCCCAGCAATCTTGATTCCAGCTTGTGCTTCTTCCAGCCCAGCGTTCCTCATGATGTACTCTGCATATAAGTTAAATAAGCAAGGTGACAATATACAACCTTGACGCACTCCTTTTCCTATTTGGAACCAGTCTGTTGTTCCATGACCGGTTCTAACTGTTGCTTCCTGACCTGCATACAGGTTTCTCAAGAGGCAGGTCAGGTGGTCTGGGATTCCCATCTCTTTCAGAATGTTCCACAGTTTATTGTGATCCACACAGTCAAAGGCTTTGGCATAGTCAATGAAGCAGAAATAGATGTTTTTCTGAAACTCTCTTGCTTTCTCCATGATCCAGCGGATGTTGGCAATTTGATCTCTGGTGCCTCTGCCTTTTCTAAAACCTGCTTGAACATCTGGGAGTTCACGGTTTACATACTGCTGAAGCCTGGCTTGGAGAATTTTGAGCATGACTTTACTAGCGTGTGAGATGAGTGCAATTGTGCGGTAGTTTGAGCATTCTTTGGCATTGCCTTTCTTTGGGATTGGAATGAAGACTGACCTCTTCCAGTCCTGTGGCCACTGCTGAGTTTTCCAAATCTGCTGGCATATTGAGTGCAGCACTTTCACAGCATCATCTTTCAAGACTTGAAATAGCTCAACTGGAATTCCATCACCACCACTAGCTTTGTTCGTAGTGATGCTTTCTAAGGCCCACTTGACTTCACATTCCAAGATGTCTGGCTCTAGGTCAGTGATCACATTATCGTGACTATCTTGGTCGTGAAGATCTTTTTTGTACAGTTCTTCTGTGTATTCCTGCCACCTCTTCTTAATATCTTCTGCTTCTGTTAGGTCCATACCATTTCTGTCCTTTATCGAGCCCATCTTTGCATGAAAAGTTCCCTTGGAATCTCTAATTTTCTTGAAGAGGTCTTTTGTTTTTCCTATTCTGTTGTTTTCCTCTATTTCTTTGCATTGATCACTGAGGAAGGCTTTCTTATCTCTCCTTGCTATTCTTTGGAACTCTGCATTCAGATGCTTATATCTTTCCTTTTCTCCTTTGCTTTTCGCCTCTCTTCTTTTTACAGCTATTTGTAAGGCCTCCTCAGACAGCCATTTCGCTCTTTTGCATTTCTTTTCCATGGGGATGGTCTTGGTCCCTGTCTCCTGTACAATGTCACGAACCTCCGTCCAGAGTTCATCAGGCACTCTATCAATCAGATCTAGACACAGCTTCCAATTTATTTCACAGTCTCTCTTCATCCTTGAGCACTCGAATGTAAAACATTTTTCCTTTCAAGGATATGGTTTGCTGTTTAAGAGGGAAAAAAAAAAGGCAAGCAAAATGATGTGTCACTGGCCTCCTTTCTGCCAGCTTCAAATTACCCCCATTTAACCCCAGAAGAACAATCCAAAGAGCAGCATCCTTCAGCTGGAATTTCAGCTTAAATGTTTTGATAGCTTCCCAGTTGAATTGTCATTCTTAAGCCTTTTAAAAATTAATTATTAAAACCATTTCCATTAGTCTTTTGCTTGGCCTTCACGCAATCATTTTTCTTGTGCTGTTTAACAAGTGACAAACCACCAGCATTAGCTATAAATACACGGCACCAGATAAGGGAGAGAGGGCCTATGACTCATGCTGGACTGTTCCCCAGGGCCACCCCGGTGATGACTATATTCTGGGAAGTGGTGTCAGGTCCACTCCTAACCTACAGGCAAATTCCAAGGCAGCCAGCCCTCTGAAGAGAATTCTCTTCTTTGTTCCTTCTGCTCCCCTGCTGGGTTCAAGGTCCGGGGACACTTCATTCACCTGGTCTGTTGGTAAATTCCTTCTTTTACCTGTCCATCTTCCTGTCCATCCATCCATCCAGTAGACATTATTCATCACTTTACCAACCGCATGCCTAACACAGGAAGCAGAATGTCAAATAACAATGTGTTTCTGCCCTTAAAAAGAACACACCCGCCACGTGCGTGAGTTGGACAAATAGGTGACCCATTACTGTGAAGTCACGTCTTTGGTAGAGGAATGAAATGAATGGCCCGGAGGCCCAGACAAGGATGTCAGGGAAGGGTTCGAGGAAAAGTTCAGATGGAGGATAATTAAATGCCATCAAAATAAAGACTCCAGAAGGTGGGGGAGATTCCCAGTAGAATAACGTATGCAGAGGCACAGAACTGCAAAACAGAAGGACTCTGCAGAAGCAGACAAGGTTAGCGGGGAATGGCTAGACTGGAGAGTTCATTGAGGCCAGTGGCCGAAGATGAGGAGGGTAAGGAAGGTGGCCTTATGTCAGCGGCAGTCAAGTCAGGCTCCTCCCACGCTTCCAGGGATTAGATTTGGGGAGCAGCCTAGCAACTGGGCTCACAGGCGTGTGACTTATGTTGGGTTTTGATGAAAGGTTTCTATTCATTTTTTGGCCATGTGGCAAGCAGGATCTTAACTTCCCGACCAAGGATAGAACATGCACCAGGGACAGTGGGAGTGTGGAAACGTAACCAATGGACCGCCAGGGAAGTCCCCGAAAGTCTCCTTTTTTTGTTTGTCTTATTTTTAATTGGAGGATAATTGCTTTATAATACTGTGTTGGTTTCTGCCATGCATCAACATGAATCAGCCACAGGGATACTTTATGTCCCCTCCCTCTTGAACCTCCCTCCCACCTCCCTCACCATCCCACCCCTCCAGGCTGAGACTGGGCACTGGGTTTGAGCTCCAAGTGCATACAGCAAATTCCCACTGGCTATCTGTTTTACATATGGTAATGTATATGTTTCAATGTTACAAGACTTCTTTTTTAAAGGATATGTTCCCTTATAAGAAATGTTTGAAAACCACCGGCCTAGATAATGAAGCCTCTTGTGCTAAGTCGAGGGGCGTGATCCTTGTCCTCCAGCGTTCAGAAGGTTGAGTGATGAAGACTGTCTCATTTCTGCCTTGTTTTCCTCAGGACAGTGGCTCTCAACAGGGGGAGTGAGTCTCAACAGATGTTTAGATCAGGAAAAACCTATGGGCTGTTTGAACAATACACACTACAAGAATTGAAATCTGACAAAACTGGCTGGTGGAAAAAGCAAACAACAACAACAATAAATCAACAACTGGCTGGTAGAATATGAGTTAAAATGTTACAAAGCACTGCAGGGGCAGTACAGGATGCAAGGTAGGTGCAGGTGTTTGGTAGCTCACGTACCCTCCTGACTCTGGTAACCAGCAGAGAATGCGCAGCACAGGGGAATTTACCATCTGTACTTTTATTAGTCTTATGAAAAACATGAAAATTGAGCAGTTACAACACTCACAGTGCCTTATGTCCAGAAAGAGGTTTCCCTTGGCTCAGAGTACCACTTTTATTTGGAAAGTTGGGCTACCGGAACATGATTTAGTTCTCTTTAAAAACCATTGCTGAAAGAAATGAGAAATATACAGATATCTATTTTACAAGTCTTATAAACTTTGGTGGGGGGCGGGGAAGCCTTTAAAACCATATTAGAGCACATGTTATGATAAAACTCCCTATTTTCAACTTTATTTCAGCTTTACAGTCGGAATGATGTTGGCACTGCTGAAACATAAAACTCATCATCTACCTCAGTCTTTACATTTTTCAAAGTATTCTCACACTGGTTGTTTTATACCCATAACCCAACAGGTAGGACAGATGTAACTAAGGCTCAATACACTCATACAATCTAAGAATGCATAAGGGGACTTCTCTGGTGGTCCGGTGGTTAAGAATCAGGGGACATGGGCTCAATCCCTGGTCCAGGAAGATCCCACATGCTGCGGGGCAACTAAGCCTGAGTGCCAAGAATATCGAACCCGTGCTCTAGGCCTGAGCGCCACATCTGCTGAGCCCGTGTGTTGCAGCTAATGACGCCTGTATGCCTAGAGCCTGTGCTCTGCAACCAGAGAAGCCACCGCAGTGAAAAGCCTGTGCTCCCCAACAAAGAGCAGCTCCCGCTTGCTGCAACTAGAGAGCAACAACGAAGACTCAGCACAGCCAAAAATAAAAATGAAATTCAAAAAGTAATAAAAATGCATAAGTGCATATACAGTGCATTGTGTTAAGGGAAGAGGTTTATTGAATTCTACACTGAGCCCAGGTCTATTGAATTCTGCCCCCATCTTTCAAAACCCCAACCTCTCTCCACCTTACATCAACACCTACTTTATACAGGATTTTTCAAAAGGTACAAGCTTCCTGTTTTAAGGTGAACAAATATTGAGGATGTAATATACAGCATGCAGACTATAGCTAACACTGCTGTATGATATGTTTGAAAGTTGCTAAGACCGTAGATGCTAAAAGTGCTCATCACAAGGAAAAAATATTTGTTGCATCTATATGATACGATGGATATTAAACAAACTGACCATGTTATCATTTCACAGGATATGTTAGTCACTATGCCATACACTGGGCTTCCCTGGTGGCTCAGCAGTAAAGAATCTGCCTGCGATGCAGGGGATGCAAGAGTCACAGGTTGATCCCCGGGTTGGGAAGATCCCTTGGAGAAGGAAATGGCAACCCAGTCCAGTATTCTTGCCTGGACAATCCCCACGAACAGAGGAGCCTGGTGAACTACAGTCCATGGGGTCGTAAGAATTGGACACGACTTGGCGACTGAACAGCAACATATGTCAATTATATCTCAATAAAACTGAAAGAAAATATTAAATACAATTAAAATGACAGACTTAAGCAAACACATAAGTTGGTTGCCATCCCCATGGTTCTCCAATGTGGGATGTTGAGCAAATGATGCGTGTTACAGTACAGGCTCTCTTCTGACCTTAGGGAAACGAGAAGAGTCTCCCATCGTTGCTTCCTGCTTCCTCAGTATCTTCCCCTTCTACGCATGCCCATTTCTTGTCCTGGGACCAACTGACCACAGAGGCAGCACACCTAGTGCGTGTTCTCATCCCCAGGACACACGCTGCTGGGCTCCACCTGGTAGGGAACCTGGTCAACGGTAACCATAGGTACCCCTTTCCCTTGCTGACAATGTTCACTCTTCTTCATCTTAATTCCAGCTATCCTCCAGGGCCTCCTAAAAGTCCTGCCTGGTTCCAGAAGCCTCCCTGAACTGCTCCCCTGCCCCTACACCAGTGTCTTCTTTCACTTACCTCCTCTATTGCTGCTTCCCTTCACCAGGCCGCTTAACGTTTGGATCCTAGCTTTCTTGTATCGCAGGTGATTTTTGGAAACATGTGTTTTGAAGCCAGAAACAACGGGTTTGGAGGCTAGCTCTGGATCCATCCAATTTGAAGTTACTTCACTTCCCTGGCCTTCAGTTTCCATGTGAGAAACAAGGAAGGTACCTCGTTAGGCAAATATGAGGACAATTACTACACTAAGTTCCCGGCTCTCTGACCCCCACACCTAACATGCAGCGGGTGCTCAGTAAATGTTGAGAAAATGGCATGAACTGTGCTGCACTCTTCTTTCCTCTCTTGTGTAACCTCGTATGGACAAAAAAGGACAAGCTAAATGAGTGTTCATCACTTTTCCTTATTCATAGCTGACAGCTCACCTCTGGTCTCAGGAACCAAGAAAGCATGTTTTTCTTTCTTTTCCCTTCACAATTAAAATTAGCCCCCATGAGGGTCATCACAGTAATGATGGTAATACTTTTTATGACTCATTTACATATTATTTTAACATTTATAGAAGATTTCTTCTTTTTTTTTCTTTTTAAATGTTTATTATCTCATTTGATTCTCCCAGTAACTCCCTGAATGTTGGTAGGGAAGGTATCGTTAAATTTTATACACTAGAAGTCTGAATTCAGTATGGTTTGCATTAGTATCAATTACCCTAATTTACAGTTTACAAAGCATTTTAAAAACCATTTGCCTATTTGATGAGTACTTCAGATCCTACCAATATTTAATTTTTAATACCTTTAAAATCATCTAGGTATCAGCAGACAATAAACTTGGCGTGATCTCTATAACTGCTTCAAAGAGCAAAAAAATTTTAAAAGAAAACACAAATTATGTACATTCCTTCAACTGTAAACCTAAATGGGTTCAGAATCCTGCTCCCACCATAAAGGAAATTAACCCCTGAGAAGAACATGGCTTACTATTTGTAAAAGAGCTGGATTTATGAATTCCCAGAATGTATGCTCCTCTCTCTCCTTACCCATCCAATCTCTCAACACTCTTTAATTTACAGATTGACAAAATTGAAAGAGAACTTGGTATGTCTCTGGAATGTATACCACAGCCCTCATATCTTTATGAGAATCAGTTTTCAAGTTTCCACAGTTCAAAATAACTGACCCTACCAGCATGACCATATTCCCCACAGAGGGCCTGTTAAACAAGAATTCAGCACGACCCTGGGCAATTCACCTACCAAGGCCTGTTTCTTAACTGAGGACTTGAGGAATTTGAAGCAGCTGAGGTCTTTAGAACAATCATTCTAAAATTCCAAGATAAGCAGATCTGGTGAAATTATATATATATATATATATATATATATATATACATACATATATATTCAGATGCTTATATCTTTCCTTTTCTCCTTTGCTTTTCGCTTCTCTTCTTTTCACAGCTATTTGTAAGGCCTCCTCAGACAGCCATTTTGCTTTTTTGCACTTCTTTTCCATGGGGATGGTCTTAAACTAATATCATGGCATCTGGTCCCATCACTTCATGGGAAATAGATGGAAAAACAGTGGAAACAGTGTCAGACTTTATTTTTTTGGGCTCCAAAATCACTGCAGATGCTGACTGCAGCCATGAAATTAAAAGACGCTTACTCCTTGGAAGGAAAGTTATGACCAACCTAGACAGCATATTAAAAAGCAGACATTACTTTGCCAACCAAGGTCCGTCTAGTCAAAGCTATGGTTTTTCCAGTGGTCATGTATGGATGTGAGAGTTGGACTGTGAAGAAAGCTGATCGCCGAAGAATTAATGCTTTTGAACTGTGGTGTTGGAGAAGACTCTTGAGAGTCCCTTGTACTGCAAGGAGATCCAACCAGTCCATCCTAAAGGAGATCAGTCCTGGGTGTTCATTGGAAGGACTGATGCTAGAGCTGAAGCTCCAATACTTTGGCCACCTCATGCGAAGAGTTGACTCACTGGAAAAGACTCTGATGCTGGGAGGGACTGGGGGCAGGAAGAGAAGGGGACGACAGAGAATGAGGTGGCTGGATGGCATCACCGACTCGATGGAGGTGAGTTTGAGTGAACTCCAGGAGTTGGTGATGGACAGGGAGGCCTGGTGTGCTGTGATTCATGGGGTTGCAAAGAGTCGGACACGACTGAGTGACTGAACTGAACTGATACATATATATATGTATATATATTAGTATCAATAAAGTAAAACCGTTTATTTTATCAGACTGGTTTAGCCTGTACCATGCATGCGCCTGGTCCTACCTGATCTTGGAAGCTAGCCCTTGGACGGGAGATACCCACTTTCCCCCACCTTGAATCTCTCCTTTTAAGAATGAAAATCTGACAGATAAATCTTACCTTCCATTCCCTTTGTTCCCCAGAGCTCACCACAATCCTAAAGTTCGAGATATCCTCTGTAGTAATCTTTTAGGTTTTACCTGTACAGTTGGGCTTCCTAGGTGGCTCAGTAGTAAAGAATCCACTTGCCAACGCAGGTGACATGAGTTCCATCCCTGGGTTGGGAAGATCCCCTGGAGGAGAAAATGGCAAGCCACTCCAATATTCTTGCCTGGAGAATCCCCATGGACAGAGGAGCTTGATGGGCTACAGTCCGTGGAGTTGCAAGAGTGGGACACGACATAGTGAATAAACAAGCTGTACAATTACTTATGTGTGTGTTAGTTGCCATTCCCTTCTCCAGGGGATCTCCCTGACCCAGGGATGGAACTCGGGCCTCCTGCATTGCAGGCAGATTCTTTACCGTCTGAGCCATAAGGAAGTCTTGATAGTGTAAGTTACACCAATAGTATCGTCCTGTCTTATTCTTCTGTTACTTTTTTCACTTAAAACAGTTGGAGCTTTATTCATATCTCTATTCATCCATTTTAACTGATCTGACTTCAGTGTATGAAAATAACATAGGTTATTTGCTACATTTCTGCATGAGTTCGCAAAAGTTTTCTGTATAGGGCCAGACAGAAAATATTTTAAGCTTCACAGGACACATATGGTCTCTACTGTTCTTTAAAAATATTTTTTTTTCTTTAAATATGTTGTGTCAGGGTCCCCAAGATCACCCTCTAGGTCAGTGTCATAAAACTCAGAAAAGTGGTTGACAGCTACAATCTATAGCAAAAAGACAGTTTAAAATCAGTGAATGTTACAGGCACATAGGGAAGAACTCAGAAAACCAGGTACAAGCTTCCAGGTGTACTCTCTAGAAAAGTCGCATGGATAGCATTTAATTCTCCCCAAAGTGATGTGGGGCACACATACAGACTTGTCAACCAGGGAAACCTGCCTAAGACTTCATGTTCAGGGCTGTCATTGAGGGTCAGTTCTCACAGGCATGGAGCACCCACATGGCTGACCTTAAGTCACTCAGTTTCTAAATCCTCTGGAGATCAAACTGATCCTGCCATTCACAAGGCCCCTCCCACCAGAAACCACTATTAGGATAAACTATCTGATGTGATTCAGGCCCCAGGTAGACACAGGCACTCAGGGAAGGCTGGTTATTCCAAGAGCTTAAAGGTTATCTCCCCACGCTAGTAAAGTCATGCTCAAAATTCTCCAAGCTGGGCTTCAGCAATATGTGAATCGTGAACTTCCAGATGTTCAAGCAGGTTTTAGAAAAGGCAGAGGCACCAGAGATCAAATTGCCAACATCTGCTGGATCATGGAGAAAGCAAGAGAGTTCCAGAAAAACATCTATTTCTGCCTTATTGACTATGCCAAAGCCTTTGATTGTGTGGATCACAATAAACTGTGGAACATTCTGAAAGAGATGGGAATATCAGACCACCTGACCTGCCTCTTGAGAAACCTGTATGCAGGTCAGGAAGCAACAGTTAGAACTGGACATGGAACAACAGGCTGGTTCCAAATAGGAAAAGGAGTACGTCAAGGTTGTATATTGTCACCCTGCTTATTTAACTTATATGCAGAGTACATCATGAGGAACGCTGGGCTGGAAGAAGCACAAGCTGGAATCAAGATTTCCAGGAGAAATATCAATAACCTCAGATATGCAGATGGCACCACCCTTATGGCAGAAAGTGAAGAGGAACTAAAAAGCCTCTTGATGAAAGTGAAAGAGGAGAGTGAAAAGGTTGGCTTGAAGCGCAACATTCAGAAAATGGAAGATCATGGCATCTGGTCCCATCACTTCATGGGAAATAGATGGGGAAACAGTGGAAACAGTGTCAGACTTTATTTTTTTGGGCTCCAAAATCATTGCGGATGCTGATTGCAGCCAGGAAATTAACAGACGCTTACTCCTTGGAAGGAAAGTTATGACCAGCCTAGATAGCATATTAAAAAGCAGAGACATTACTTTGCCAACCAAGGTCCGTCTAGTGAAGGCTATGGTTTTTCCCGTGGTCATGTATGGATGTGAGAGTTGGACTGTGAAGAAAGCTGATCATCGAAGAATTGATGCTTTTGAACTGTGGTGCTGGAGAGGACTCTTGAGAGTCCCTTGGACTGCAAGGAGATCCAACCAGTCCATTCTAAAGGAGATCAATCCTGGGTGTTCAATGGAAGGACTTATGCTAAAGCTGCAAGCTCCAATACTTTGGCCACCTCATGCAACGAGTTGACTCACTGGAAAACAGTCTGATGCTGGGAAAGGTTGGGGGCGGGAGGAGAAGGGGACGACAGAGAATGAGATGGCTGATGGCATCACCGACTCGATGGACATGAGTTTGAGTGAACTCCGGGAGTTGGTGATGGACAGGGAGGCCTGGCGTGCTGTGATTCATGGGGTCGCAAAGAGTTGGACACGACTAAGCGACTGAACTGAACTGAACTGAAAGGTTATCTCCCAGGGAAGCTGGCCAAGGGGCAGACTTCCCTTTGGAATGTGCAGGGTTGGGTAAGCCCTTCAATGCACACCTGTAAACCATTCTTAGCTTAGGGCTATAGACTGGATTTGACTGGAGGCTCTAGTGCTAGCATGTAGGTCACCTATTTTTGCCCCTGTTACTTCAAACATTGCTGTAAGAAACGTCCCTGTAGATGTCTTAAAGAATGAAAAAAAAAAAAAAAAGGGAAAGTGTTAGTCGCTCAGTCGTGTCCTACTCTTTGCGATCTCATGGACTATAGCCTGCCATGCTCCTGTTCATGGGATTCTCCAGGCAAGAATACTGGAGTGGGTAGCCATTCCCTCCTCCAGGGGATTTTGCCCACCCAGGGATCAAACAAACCTGGGTCTCCTGCGTTGGTAGGTGATTCTTTATAGTCTGAGCCACCAGGGAAGCCCAAATAAGCACACATTATATTGTGGGAACAATGACATAAGTAACTTCTTCCAGAAATAAAAATATGAAGTTAGAAATATGTGACTCTCTTTAGAAATCAATCTATAACGCTAATCACTAGGATTTAAAAATTATGTATTTATACGTAGGACTATAAAATCTCAGCCTTTCTTAATAAGGAAAGCAATTTTACAACTAGTGAACTAAATATAAAATCTGTTAGATACTAAGAGATTAATGCAAAGGTCTCAAAGAGATCTTAAATTTGAGTCTATGTATTTTATCATAAGCAACAAGTTGTTCTGTTGTGTTTTTATGCAGATGTATGAACTATTTTGTTATTTTATTACATCTATTTTTTCTTTTTAAAAATTATTTAATTATTTGGCTGCATAGGTGCAACGTGAGGGCTCAGTTTTCCCAAAGCAGGTGGAATCTTAGTTCCCAACTGGGGGATTGAACTCATGCGGGATTGCTGGGTCATATGATGGTTTTATTCCTTTTTTTTTTGCTCATTTTTCTTTTTCTCCTTAGTTTTCTAAGGAATCTCAGTACCGTCTTCCAAGTGGCAGTACCAATTTACATTCCCATCAACAGTGCAAGCGGGTTCTCTTTTCTCCACACCCTCTCCGGCATTTATTGTTTGTAGACTTTCTGATGATGGCCATTCTGACTGGTTTGTGGTGATACCTCACTGTGGTTTTGATTTGCATTTCTCTCATAATGAACGATATTGAGCGTCTTTCCATGTGTTTGTCAGCCTTCTGTATGTCTTCTTTGGAGAAATGTCTGTTTAGGTCTTTTCCCCACTTTCTGATTGGGTTGTTTTTCTGGTATTGAATTGTATGAGCTGTTTGTACATTTTGGAAATTAATCCTTTGTCAGTTGTTTGATTTGCTATTATTTTCTCCCATTCTGAGGGTTGTCTTTTCACCTTGTTTATAGTTTCCTTTGCTGTGCAAAGCTTTAAAGTTTAATTAAGTCCCACTTGTTTACTTTTGTTTTTATTTCCATTACTCTAGGAGGTGGGTCATAGAGGATCTTGCTTTATGTCATCAAGTGTTCTATCTGCTTTCCTCTAAAAGTTTTATAGTTTCTGGTCTTACATTTAGAGACCTAAAATATTTTTGTGTTAATTGACTTTTGGGTCTTTCATGGGCTTCCCTGGTGGCTCAGATGGTAAAGTGTCTGCCTGCAATGCGGGAGGATCGGGTTCGATCCCAGGGTCGGGAATATCCCCTGAAGAAGGAAATGGCAACCCACTCCAGTACTCTTGCCTGGAAAATTCCATGGATGAAGGAACCTGGGAGGCTACAGTCCTTGGAGTCACAAAGAGTTGGACACGACTGAATGACTTTACTTTGGGTCTTTCATGTATTATTTTTTCCCCCTTAATTCATCCTTTCTATAATCTGGACACTTCCTCTGTCAGTTACTGGTAGATACATTGCAAGTTCACTGCAAGCTTATGGGTTGCCTTTTCATATTCAGTGTCTTTTGCACTATTTAAGTTTCTATGTTTAATACAAACAGATGCATTTATCTTTTTATGGATCACTTTGTGTCACATTCAACTACTTCTCTGCACTAGGTCATATTTTTCTGTCTTTTTCTTTTCTGTATGTCTTTCCAAAGTATTTTTAAAATGGTCTCAATCTACCAAATTTTTTTGTATATGGTGTGAGAAAGGTAATTTTTTCCCACATGGACATGCAATTGTCCTAATGCTATTTATCGAAAACTCCTTTAAAACTATTGAGTCTGCACGCCTAGTGCTCTGTAACAAGAGAAGCCACTGCAGTGAGAAGCCCACTCCCCTTAATTATAGAGTAGCCCCCAATCACAGTAACTAGAGAAAACTCGTGTGCAGTAGGGAAAACCCAGCAAAGAAAGCCAAAAGAACTTTATTTCCCCACTTTCTGGCATATCAAGTTTTCATGTATCTGGACCTTTATTCTATACGATAGATCTATACATCCCAAACTTGCACCCCTAGGGCTGTTTAATCACCATAACTTTCTAAGTCCTGTTGTCTTGCCTAAGATATAGGTGTCCCTCGCCTCTTATGAATCTGTCTTTAAAAAAAAAAAAAAGTCCTGGCTCTCTGTCTTTCCATATTAAGTTAGGTAGGTTTATTGTGTTCCATGAAAAATTTTGTTGAGAATTTGTTTGGAACTTCAGTGAATTTCTAGATGACTTTGGCAAGAACCGACACTTTAATATATTAGTTTTTCCCATCCTGAAACATGGAATATTGCTTCATTTATTTTGGTTCTGCTTTTATATAATTCTTGCACATTTTTTACTAGGCATCTTATAGTTTTTATTGTGAATGAAACTTTTAATATTACTTTTAAATAGAGCACTACTGATTCTTGTATATTGCATATTCTAGCCCCAAACCCTCAACTTTCTTATTAGTTACAATACTTTGCAATTTTCCTAGAACTTTCAAATAAACAATTATCTTGCCCACTAATAATTGTTTCTTACTTTACAATCCTTGTGTCTATTTCTTCTTCTAATCTTACTGCGCTGGCCAGACGCTCTGCGCAATGTGGAACAAGATGCACAATGGTCATCCCCGTCCTACTGCTGACCTATCTAGTTACTAGTTACACCATTAACTCATCATGTTATCGTGGCATGCGGGATCAAGTTCCCTGACCAGGTCCCTGCTTTGGTAGTGCTGCAGTCTTTACCACTGGACCACCAGGGAAGCCCCAAACCATATGTTTTTAGCGTGCGTGTGTTATTAACTCACAACTCTTTGTGACTCTATGGACTGTACCTGGAGTGGGTTGCCATTTCCCTCTCCAGGGGATTTTCCCGGCCCAGGGACTAAACCCTTGTCTCCTTCATCTCCTGCATCGCAGGTGGATTCTTTGCCCACTGAGCCAGTTACCATTTACCTTATTAAGGAAGTAAAGGGAAAGTTGCTCAGTTGTGTCCAACTCTTCGCAACCCCATGGACTATACAGTCCATGGAATTCTCCAGGCCAGAATACTGGAAAGGGTAGCCTTTCCCTTCTCCAGAGGACCTTCCCAACCAGGGATCGAACACAGGTCTCCCAAATTGCAGGTGGATTCTTTACCAGCTGGGCCATGAGGGAAGCTTCTGTCTATTCATAATCCATCAAGAGAATGTTTCGTTTGGCTGATTCTTTTCCCATATTTTTTGGTCATGTTGAGTGGCATCCAGGATCTTAGTTTCCCAATCAAGGATCCAAGTGTGGCCCCTGCAGTGGGAGCACTTAGTCACAGGAATGCCAGGGAGGCCCTCATTTTGTTGATTTTTAAAATGAGTGCTGCATCTTGTTTCCTGTTGCATTCATTGAGATATTTTTCTCTTTATAAATGTGGCATGTTATGTGGAAAGATTTTTCCAGTGTATATCATTCTTCCATTTTGGCAATCAATTTTAACTTGTCACAATGAGTGTATTGTAATTGGTGAAAGTGAAATTCTACACTTTAGATTAGTTTAACCATGTTCATGAGAGACTGGACTATATTACTTTCCCTTCACATATCCCATTTAACTTCAACATCAGAGTTGAGATTCCCCTTCCTTTAAAAATTTTTTTCTACTACAGTATTTATAAAGATTGTTTCTTGAATGTTTGACAGACCACATCATAAACCATCCGGATCTGGTGGATTACTTGGGAGATTTTAAAAAACAGATTCAGTGTTATTTTACAATGATCCACATTTTAAAAAATATCTAAAACTTCAAATTTATCTACAAAGACTCACAATAGCTTTGTCATTAAAAGAAAAAGCACACCTTAACTATGCGCACGCGTGCTCAGTCACTGTAGTCGTGTCCGACTCTCAGTGACTCTACAGTGTAACCTGCCAAGCTACTCAGCCCATGGGATTCTCCAGGCAAGAATACTGGAGTGGGCTGTCATGCCCGCCTCCAGATCTTCCCAACCCAGGGATCGAACCCAAATTTCCTGCATCTCCTGCTTTGCAGGCGAATTCTTTAACAGCTGAGCCACCAGGGAAGCCCTTATCTATATAACGTTAATGATATCCTTATTCATACCTTTTGTATCATCGTTTTATTGAAAATTTGCCAGTATAAACTCTATCCTGACTCTGTCAACACTGTTTAGTCTACAAGTCGTGTCCAACTCTTCTGTGTCCCCATGGACGGCAGCGTGCCAGCCTTCTTCGTCCACGGGATTTTGTTAGCTTCAAACCTTTTCCCCATGTTACATGGCCTGTAAAATCTTTAAGAAACTTTCCTAAGTACTGTTGTGTTTCTCCTGACCAACATATGCTTTGCTAATTTACATACTAAATGTCACAAATTTTAATTGGTGAAATTAGTGGCCTGTACAATTACATGGATTGGCCAAGATTAGAGTTGCACATCCACCCTGCAAGAACAGGTCAAAGAATCCAGCTTGGTCTGAACCCTCATCCTTTGGGAAGATGTCCTAATACAGGCTCCTGGAAGTTCCTCTGTCCAGCCACAAACAAGGTCTTGTTATGGGTAACAGAATTCTGCTTCTTGAAGGGGATTTTTAGGCAAGGCAGTAGTTCAGTTCAGTCGCTCAGTCGTGTCCTACTCTTTGCGACCCCATGAATCACAGCACGCCAGGCCTCCCTGTCCATCACCAACTCCTGGAGTTCACTCAAACTCATATCCATCGAGTCGGTGATGCCATCCAGCCATCTCATTCTGTCATCCCCTTCTCCTCCTGCCCCCAGTCCCTCGCAGCATCAGAGTCTTTTCCAGTGAGTCAACTCGTCGCATGAGGTGGCCAAAGTATTGGAGTTTCAGCTTTAGCATCAGTCCTTCCAATGAACACCCAAGATTGATCTCCTTTAGAATGGACTGGTTGGATCTCCTTGCAGTCCAAGGCACTCTCAAGAGTTTTCTCCAGCACCACAGTTCAAAAGCATCAATTCTTCGATGATCAGCTTTCTTCACAGTCCAACTCTCACATCCATACATGACCACGGGAAAAACCATAGCCTTGACTAGACGGACCTTGGTTGGCAAAGTAATGTCTCTGCTTTTTAATATGCTATCTAGGTTGGTCATAACTTTCCAGGGCATCTCAAAGGCAGAGAACAACTTCCTTAAGCCAGCAGAAGAGGCAGTAAGAACTGTTTTTAATAATTAATCTGTGTTGTTAACATAAGTCGCAAAGAAACTGTCTTCCTTATGACCTGGCTGTTAGGGGCTGATGGGAGGGCAGGAGAGAGTGTGTGTGGGGTGAGTGGGCTTTCAGTGGGTGCTATTATCTACCAAGTGTGGTGTATGAATACACAGGTTTAGGTCAGCTCACAAATGCCACACCATTTTCTCCTGCTTAAAACCCCTAAAATACATATGTGTACTGAATCTTCCTTGTGTGACTCATTTCTCCCCTCTCTTTCACGCTTATTCTGTTATTCCTGCCATCTCAAAGACTATCGAGTGTGTCTGGTCTGTACACTAGTACATTTCTTCCCAGTGGCACAGGAAGAGAGGCCCCAGGAGGGCAGACGTTTGTTTTCTACGGTGCTTCACAGCACCCCACTGAACCCGCACATTAAGGAGGCGCGCACAGTAACTCCTGAGCTGAGCTTGGATGCTGGGAGAGCAGGACTGCACCGGACATTTCATCTCTTCTCACGGGACCATTCCTCCCACCCCCCGCCTCAGGGTCAGAGGCTGCTGTGCAGAGCTCTGCACCCTGCTCCCTGAGGCTGCAGCGCCAGTGGGGGGCTCTGTCTCGCTGTAAAAGTCCAACAGTTCAACGGCTAGGTTCTCAGCCAAGATGACGACCCTGAAGGTCAGTGTCTCTTCCAGTTCCTCCGTGTACTGCTCTGTTCTCTCTTCACTTCCGGCACTTGGGACTGCGTTTCCTTCCTTTTGCTGTTGGCTGTGTATAGGTTATGTTTTATTTGACATCTGAGTTTGGAGGTATGGGATGGTTATATTAGTTCAGTCGGCCCTTCCATCGAGATTCCTGGAAACAAACCACGTAAGAGGGTAGAACAGTAAACCAGCATCTTAAGCCACAGTTCAGCAGTTTTCTATTACACTGCAGTAACATTCACTCACTCACTGATGCACTTTGAAAAGCAGAACAAATGAAGAAAACAGAAACTGAAGAGTTGGGAGAAAATGTTTATTTAGTAAAATGGTATGAGGTTCAAAACCAGTAAAAGAGGGAAAAGAGAGCTTACCAGTGGGGGATTTTGAGGGGTTCCTTTAAAACACGGCAGCTGGGAAGTGACCTGGACAAAAATTTCATAGGTGACAAAGGTTCAGATACCTTATGCACTACGCTGAAAGGCACCTAATAGTTTTATTTGTTTCAGTAGTACTAAGAATAATTTCCCCTACACTTCCATCTTTTCTAAGGAACACACAATCAATGAAGACCTAGTCGGCTTCAATGCTTTGTGTGTCTCAAGTTAGCAAAATTAACTGTAAGAGTTACAGGATGAAGGAGAGACCCGTATGTTTGTGTTGAGAAAATATTAACCTTTAATCGTACAACTTAATTCTCAGGTATGCCTTTGCTGTTCATTCTTTCCTACAACACTGGCATGATGGAAGTATAATTACTTGATCACCACTTACATCTTAGTTCTGTTTTTCAACATGGAACCAAGGGTACGATTAATTTAAATGCCTTTAACAACTGAACTGAACAATAAAAAATTATGTATTAGGTAAAATAAATAGGCTTCCCCCCCCCAAATTTCAAGGGTATCGTATGAACTGAACTAACTCCACTCATGAAGTAATTGAGTGTGTTCCAGTAAGCAGGTCCAGTGCTGGCACTACATGAATATCACCTCTGGTTAAGTTATAAGAACTTAGAAAAGACTTGTGAGACCAGAGCACCAGCAGAGGACTCTAGCCCTTCACATCCCGGAGTCTGTATTTCTACCATTACAAGTCACTGAAGCATGCCCATTTTGTAGAGTCAGACAGATACAATAATTCGATCATTGTCCTATGGCGAGAAAAGTAGCAGATGGACCTGTAACATGAACCCAGGGCCTTGATTCCAGGAGCAACTCTTTCGTGCTGCCATTGTGATGCTTTATCCTCCACCAGACAGTCAATTTTCTTACTTCATTTTCTTTATAAGGAAAACACTGTGAAGAAGCAAAGTAAAAAAACTGATTGAATCCTTGGGAGTACAGTGGCAATTACATAACTTAAAAAAAAAAAAAAAAAGGTGTTTGGAGAATACACCCAATAGTGCACTGGAAGCATGGAGTCTTAACCCTTGGACCACCAAGGAAGTCCCCATGCCCAGGATTTTTGAGAATATTTCTACTGGACACTTTTGTTCCAACATTATCTTCTTCTGAGAGAGGAGGGGACCTTATTTAAACAGGAATCAACTTTTTTTCCTCCAACACAATTTATCATGCCAGACACGGATTTATGAAGACAAACAAGCTTGTTCCTGTCCTCAAGGGGCTCATAATCTAAGTGGAGCACTACACAGGTAGATAAACTGGTAATAATTTTAGTGCCAGTGCTAAATAGCACTGCTAGCACTCATAATATGGTGCTAAATGAGAAGGCAAGCAGAAGACACATTTATGGCACAACGAGAAGAACTCTCCCTCCCTTTTACCTGGGACGTCCAAGATTCAGGTAATATTAAGACATCTGGACAGAGTTTTGAAGAACAAGTTATTTCCTGAGGGCTTAGTATGGGCCAGATACTGTGCTAAGGGACTATCTGGATTATTTAATTAAATTACAGCTACAATTTAGGAGACAGGTAACCCCATTTTACCGATGAATTCAGATGGTTTAATCTAGGACTCAATTTGCTAAATATTAACACTGTGAGCTACTGACATACACGAACGCACAGTAAAACAGATCACCGGATGGAGTCACAGGGATAAAGGGGTATATACACCCAAATGTTCTCATTTACACAAAAGGCTATGAAGTCAGGATGCTGCAGGAGTTAGCCAAAGGTCACATAACACAGACAGATAATCCTTTATCCTCTCAAGGGCTCATCCATCCATGGTATGATCACTTTTTCCTGGACATGATACTCTCTTCCTGCTTTCCCTTCAGCTCCTTAGCTTTTCCCTTCAGACACTCCATCACCAAAGGCCACCTCAAACCATGTGCCAACTTACCAAAGGGCGAAGTTGTTGAAGGACACATGGTTGGATGGGGCTGGCCTACATCTAAAACAAGATATTTACTGTAAATACCAGTGTTTCATAAGCAATGATCTGCAAAGGTTGAGAAACAAGCAAAACTGGTTTGCCAACTTTTATGCACACTGTTTCTCACACACTCAACCTGTCACACACAGAAATAACTGCAAGGCATGGATTAAACCCCAGATAGCCACAAGCCTTGAGAAGAGACTTGCACTCTGTGCACCCAGAGCTCTGCCTCCAGCCCTTACAGCCACAAATCCCTGTATGGCGTGGCGACAGCAGGTTTTCTAAGCACTTGAGTTAAGTGTTTCTAACGTGAGCCGTGGGACTCTTCTACCTGCCCTGTCCGAGATGCCTGGGATCTGTTCAATCATTTTTTATACACAAGCAAACAGTACGGACTGTTCATTCTGTTTGTTCAGTTTGAAACGAAAACTTTAAATGCTTGTGTGGAAATAAAAAGCTTAAATAACTTCCTTAGGGTCACAATAAAACTCTGCCATTCTCATTATGTATGCAGTTTTAAAATTATTCTTTAAAGGTTCAAGGAAGACGACTATTGAGACTGTGACTCACATGCAATGACTTTGCTCATGCTAGTGTACCATTCTCATCTCCTGTTCTCTCCATACAGATGGAGAGAGTGGTTATGCAACATTTCTGGTACCACTGCATTTACTTCCACATTAAAGGGAAGATCCAGTTATAAATCCTATTGATTCAAGAACTATAACAATATGAAAACTGACAACAGCCAGAGTATCAGCAAGCTTATTAATAAGAGAAGGGCAAAAGTGAGCATTTATCTGGAGGTTCTGAAATGTATGAGAATCAGAATCATACATTTAATCACACACTTCACGTGCTCCACACGAGACTGACTGTATACCTCAGGGTCAATCTCTCCCATGTGTTTCGTTTTCCAATCTCTACAAATGTCTCAGACCCACAGCCTGCATCTCTGAACCACTTACGTACGGTACCCAGGGTGCTTGCTCTGAGCGCAGGAATCTCCATCACTTTAACTGTTTGTGATTATAAGCAACTTAACTTTTCTGAGTCCCAGTTTCCTCAACTGTAAAGTACACTAATAACACTTACCTTAAACGGCTGCTGCAGGGTTAGATGAGAACATTATGAAAGTATCTAATAAAACACTTGTATCATAAAAGGTGTTCCATATACATTATTACTGTCTGATGAATACTCAGACAGTAATAATGAAAGCTGTATTAAAATAAGGGACAAATTGAGGGGAACACCCGAGGTCTGAGGATTGCTGATGCAAAGATAAAAAACTGACAGAACAGACGTCCTTTTTATAAGAGTTTTAAAAAAACTGATCAGAATAAATGTCTTAGAAGAAATCTTTACATAACTATAAATAAAATTTGAAATGATTATAGAAAATACTCTATGTTTTCCTCAAGATTTGGTCCCCTCTTTCTCAGTATATAAAATACTGGGTCATGTAACCAACGACGGTATTTCTTAGCTTTGATGAAAATACAGTTTCAAAAGATTAAAGGATAATGTATTCAGCATAATGCATTTATAATACTGAGGCCTTCCTAAGACAACAAAACCCAGAAGTTACCAAAGATTACGTAATGGTTTAAAATAAAGTTTTAAAAAACACATGACAGATTAGGAGGAAGTACTTGCAACACATATAGTAACCCAATCCAAAATATACAGCGTTCCTAGAAAACTGAGAACAAATTAACAAATCAAAAGAAATATGGGCTAAGGGGATGAACAATCAAACAAATAAAAAAGAAAGAAAACCAACAGAAATGTGAAGAGATATTAACTTTGCTCTTAGACAAGGCAATGAAAATAAAGAGATACTTTTTTGCAGCCATCAGATCAGCTAAAAAAGAACAAGAAGGGTAATGCCCTGGGGGCAAGCGTGTGAGGGAACAGGCATTCTCTTTCACTGCCAGCTGAAGGGTAACCTGTCACAGACTCCTGGGAGAACAATTCTGTAGTACCCGTAAGTATTTCAAATAGATGTGTTCCTTGACACAGCAATTATACCTTTACAAATGGTCTTGCAGAAATAATCACACAAATATGCATCAAAACACTCTGTATTTTGCAGGACAGTCTAAAACAGTGAAGCACTGGAGCAACCTTTGCATCCACCAACAGGGAATCTGGTATATTTATCAGTCAGTTCAATTCAGTTCAGTCGCTCAGTCGTGTCCGACTCTCCGTGACCCCATGAATCACAGCACGCCAGGCCACAGAACTAAAAAAAAATACGTGAGACATAGATATGGAAAGTTTTCCAAAGCATGGAAAAAAGTACAAGCTATAGTATGATTTCATGCTATAATAAACCCCACATATATCACCAATGTATTTGAGTGTAAAAACACAAGAGCTTGGAAGGATCACCATTATTAATACTGCAGAGTGTAAGAAAAAGAAGGGCAGTGGTATGTGACTGTGAAGAGAATATTTTTATATATTCTTTACATTTAGTCTAAATAATACAGAATGACCACATATTTAGGAAGTTATCTCAGAATGCAGGATTTCAAAATCTTACCTTTACTTGAAATAACCCAGTATTCTGGTTAATATGGTATCTTTTTGTGCTACTATGTTACCACAAAATTTTAAACAATCATTATTATACATAAATAGGATACCTGAAATAATAATTTTCAGAGATACCTACAGAATAAGGGAAATTTATGTCAATATTAAGACAACTATATACCTTTAGCAACCTCTATACTTCTTCAGTCAAAGAAATCTTACAAAACACTTATTTTTTCCAGGGAATTTGAACTCCTGTAAAAGTTGCATGATATGCAGATGACACTACCCTTATGGCAGAAAGTGAAGAGGAACTCAAAAGCCTCTTGATGAAAGTGAAAGAGGAGAGTGAAAAGGTTGGCTTGAAGCTCAACATTCAGAAAACGAAGATCATGGCATCTGGTCCCATCACTTCATGGGAAATAGATGGAAAAACAGTGGAAACAGTGTCAGACTTTATTTTTTTGGGCTCCAAAATCACTGCAGATGCTGATTGCAGCCATAAAATTAAAAGACGCTTACTCCTTGGAAGGAAAGTTATGACCACCCTTGATAGTATATTAAAAAGCAGAGACATTACTTTGCCAACCAAGGTCGGTCTAGTCAAGGCTATGGTTTTTCCCGTGGTCATGTATGGATGTGAGAGTTGGACTGTGAAGAAAGCTGATCGCCGAAGAATTGATGCTTTTGAACTGTGGTGCTGGAGAACTCTTGAGAGTCCCTTGTACTGCAAGGAGATCCAACCAGTCCATTCTAAAGGAGATCAATCCTGGGTGTTCATTGGAAGGACTGATGCTAAGGCTGAAATTGCAATACTTTGGCCACCTCATGCGACGAGTTGACTCACTGGAAAAGACTCTGATGCTGGGAAGGGTTGGGGGCGGGAGGAGAAGGGGACGACAGAGAATGAGGTGGCTGGATGGCATCACCGACTCTGTGGACATGAGTTTGAGTGAACTCCGGGACTTGGTGATGGACAGGGAGGTCTGGCGAGCTGTGATTCATGGGGTCGCGGAGAGTAGGACACGACTGAGCGACTGAACTGAACTGAAAAGTTGCATGAAGAACAAGTAGCAAAGAAATTTTTTCAAACTACTTTTAAAAAACAAAACAAACAGCCCCAATCCTATATTTAAGTAGCTTTAGACAGCAGGACAAATACTGACCATACAGCTTAATGGTTCTAAAGAATCACTTTGAAATAAGCAAGGAAAAGGTTGGAACTTTTAAAAGCCAGTTATAATTGCATCTGGTTAATCCCAAGAAAGATAGCTAAGTAGATGAACAGGTTCTACTGCTAAGATTTTAACTGATGGAACAGTTTTACTCAGCCTCACAGGAATAATATGCATAAAATTATACAAACATCCTCAGGACAGGGTCTCTTCCATAAAGTTAAAGGAAGTTAATGCTAATATTAATAAATAATCCTAATTTATGTAGATATAAAAATCCTAAAAGTGAAACTGCTATTGGTTTCATAATGCACTGGTATCTTAAAAATTAAAAACAAAACAAACTAAATCCTGCCTTTCACTGAAAGCCAGAAAAAGTCAGAATTTGATACTATCATCTCTTTAGTTTAAAAACAAACAACTCTTAATATCAACAATGAAAACAGATCATTTAATTGCTTATTATAATTGTGCATAATATTTTCCACTGAATAACACTTTACCTTTATCAAAAGGTAGAACTGCTTTTTTTAAAAAAACTGAAATGACTAGAACTAAAAGGCAAACTCATGTTTATCAGATTCCCTATTTTAAGGGACAGTTTTCAACTACTGAAGTCTACAGGAGACATTTGTTTGGAAGCATGAAATTCTACTACTGGGAACTGATGAGACATAACAAATCTTCAAACTTGAGAGAAAATAGCTGGAGTTTAATTTTAGAACATATCAAATATAATAAAATATCCAACTATATTATGTTCTCTATCAATCAATGAAATGAAAAATCACAACTGGAAAATAATGGGGGAAAATGGGAACATTTTAACATTTACCCAGATTCTGTAACATTTAAAACTTATAAGCACATGTTCATCAGAAAAAATTCTAATAAACGTACGATTTTCAAAGAAATCAAGGCATGTATTATCTAAAAGGTGGGAGACAGCTCAGTATAACAGAATGCTTTTACAGTATTAACTAAAACAAGATAAAGTGAAAAATAATTTTTTTGACTCAACCACAACTCAACTTTCACGGAGAGCGTTTTCTAAGTGCTGAAGTGAGACAAAGCTGATAGCCCAAATGATACTACTATATAATCAGGAAAGTGTGTAATACAAAGATACAAACACAGGACTATTAAACAAAAGAAAAAAGCAATAAGTTAAAACACTATAAATTAGGAATTTAACCTATAAGGCATTTGGAAGCCTAAACCACATGATATACTAAATGCTGTTTCACATTGGAGAGTATGAAAGAAAAATTTTCTATTTTATTCACTGAGGTTCAAAGGTAAACTGATGGGGATCCTCCAAATACCCTTAATCTGAAAACATGAAAAAACACATTTCATAAAACTACTCTTAGGTTATATGATGCTTCCATTTCTCTTGAAGTATTATAAATTATTAAATAACTTAAGCATTTGACAAGTTTCAAAGGAAAATGTGAAACTCACTGAAATACATTTTACATCCAAGTGCACAACAGAATAACTCCCACTTAATAAAAAATAACTTAAAAAAAACAAACACAAAACTTTAAAGAACATCAAATAGAATACAATTAGAAAGACAGCACTCACCTGTTCAAGAACAAGTCTCCCTGCCTGGACTTCACATTTTTATTTAACTGTGACTTTTTCATAAACACAGACATCTTCCTGAGTGCAAGCATCAAACGTGACCCCTAAGTCTGAATGTAGGCACTGGTAAGTTTATGGACACTTGCCAAGCTGTTAAAGCAATATGTCCTTCTTCAGTACTTTTGATCTTGTGGCTGTTGTTTGCTTTGTTTTTCACCTATATAGAATGTGGATGTGTCATCAAAAAACAAAAAGCAGAGGTGATTTCATGGGGCTGAAAAACAAAGTTATAGAAAGTTAATTTTAAGTAGAGTGTTTTCAATAAGAGCATGAAATATGAGAGTATCATTTAAATCAAACAATATATATCTAGGACTAATTATCAGGTGTTAGCTTATCTTTAAATTATCTATAAGTGTTTGGCACAACTATGCTGTGAAAAAAAAGGATGACAAACATGTTTTTGAAATAATAATAATAGCTACCATTCATCAAGGGCTTATTGTGTACCAGGAATTATTATAACACTTGACTGCTATTAACTTATTTATTACGTTAACCCATTTAATCTCATAACAATCCTATTAGGGAGGTACTGTTCTAATCCCAATTGAGCAGACTGAGGAAATGGAGAAATAATTGTCCCAAAGTAACAAACCTAGTATGCAGTAGCACCAGGATATGAGTTCAAGAAGCTGGGCTTCAAAAACCCTACCACTAAATCACAGTGATTTCAAAGCATTTCCATTAAATCGGAAAGCTGGTATTGTCTTTACTGCTAAAATAAAAATGAATTTGATCTACTTTAAACAGAATGGCAATTACTCACTGAACACCTAAAATAGGCTATGTACTATTATTAGGCATTATAGCTGGCAGAACAACAGCTAGCGCGTTAGCATTTATCAGGACTTAATGTGACAGGCACTGACTAACGAACCACTCTGCACTCATCACAGAGGTTGGGCCTTACAACGATCCTGTGAAACAGGTACCATACCTATTCTGCAGATGAGAAAAGCACTGAGGTGTGAAGTTGTGCCTTTCCTTCCTCCAAATCACACGGCAAACTATCTGGCACAGCTCAGGTGGCTCTAAGGGTCTGACGTCAGAGCCCCTGCCTGTCGGAGCACACTGAGAGCTCGGCACACCACCACCCAAGTGAGGACACGGCTTTGCCCAGCCCCTGAGTCCCATGTCATGTTAGAGATACAACAGCACAACTGCAAAGATATGACAGTAATGAAAGTTTACAGTAATTACATTAAAAGAAAAAAAAAACAAGCCTCTGCGTACTATCCGTGTTAATGGTTGACAGTCCAAGTCAGCTGAAGTAAACATCCACCTCCCAGCCGACTCATGTGTTACAGCTGAGTGTAGGATGTTTACATGAACTGAAAACTTGGTTTAAAGCAGGACTTACCCAATCCTTTACCGTATTTGCACCGGTCCTTTCCTTGAGACTCAAATTTAAATTAAGGGATATATGATGAATAATTTATATATTTTTTTAAAAAAGATAACTTTGTAGAATCTGTTGAAAAAAGAACAGGAGGTACAAAGATTGACATGAATGAGGCAAAAGTCCAATCAAAAGGTATTTCTGAGACAAGGTTTAGAATCCAGGGGAAAAGGCACAAGTGATGTTCTTCTCATAACTGGTGGCGGCGATATAAGCAGACATCTCGTGAACGTTCCAGACCTAAATGTGGCTGGGTTTACAGCCTTCCCTTCCAAACAAGCCAACCTGCATTTACAGGAACCTGCCTGACGGCTGGGATGGTGCATCAAGCACCCCTTCTTCCTCAGGAAGGAGATTCCTGTTTCGAGTGGAAGACAAAGTCAGCAGAACACCTGCGAGGAGCGCAGGGCTCGGCGGCAGCCTCCGTGCCCCAGCTTCTCCCCATCCCCTCCCTCCTGCCTCAGGACGCTCACCTCAGGAGCACGTCTTCACGCTCTGACCTGCGGCCTCCTCCTCCTGCCCAAGTGTGGCTAAGTCGCCTCCCAGGAACCCCTCGTCTCTCTGGATTCCTCTGATTAAGAAAATATTACCACTGATGCTTCTAGGAAGCACTTTAAGCAGCCTGATCAATACACTTGCCTCGAAGAAGAAAAAAATCCTCAAACTTGGAAGTAAAATTAAATAACAGAACTGTTGCCAGCAAACTCTAAAATAATCTCTGGAATTTCACAGGCCTTCCAGGACCTTTGGGAACCTCCTGTCTCTCTCTACCTGGCCTCCTGTCTCTTCAGGCCACTTTTCCTGATTCAAGATTAAATCAGGAGTTCTGATTAAATTCTCAAGTTCTCAAGATTAAACGTACACTTTTTTTTTTCTCTACAAATATACTTTTTGCTTCAAGTATTCCACTGCAACCCTATTTTTTTTTTTCCTTCCACTATTCTCTGCAAATATATTCAAACAGGTTTTGTGGGCTAGACAATGAATATGATGCTTTCTCTGGGAGAAAAGTGGGTCTCAGGTTTCCAACCAATCTTTTTCAAAACAAATTTTTGGATTACTACACATTTTTAAGTTAGGGATTGCATGCGTATTTCTCTTCAGTTGCTAGTTGGGCCTGAATACTGAACAGGGAGGGGTTCCCAGGTGGCTCAGTGGTAAAGAACCACCTGTCAATGCAGGAGACACAAGAGACATGAGTTCGATCCCTGGGTCGGGAAGATCCTTTGGTGAATGAAAGGGTAATCCACTCCAGTCTTCTTGCCTCGGAAATCCCATGGACAGAGAGGAGCCTGGTGGGCTATAGCCCATGGAGTCACAAAGAGTCGGACATGACTGAACCACCACCACCACTGACCAGGGAGACGAATGGAAGATGAGCTCCATGGTTCTGAAAGCCTAGACATAGGACAGCAGCATCGGCAGCACTTGGGCATTTAGGAGAAGCAAGCATAACCGCAGACCTACTGAATGAGAAAGTCTCGCAAGGCCCAGCAATCCGTATTTTAATTAACAATCTCTCCCAAGTAATTCTGATACCTGCTATTATTTGAAAACCAATGCATTAAACGGTTTTACCAAACATCCTGGAGAGCCAGAGCAAAGATAGCAGTGAACATCAAATTGTTAGGAAGTTTGTAATATGCTACAGAATGAAGAAAAAAAAAAACAAAACCACATAACATCAAAACATCCACCACACTGTCCACCCGTAAGGAACCAGGCTGGGGAAATTGGCAGAGACAACCTGAAACAGCATAGTTTTGAAAAGTGATTAAGTTCGGACTCAAACTTGAAACTCTTTTTTCCCCCTGAATATGCACTGCAAATAAAGGTACATTCACTCAATGAATAAAGCTTTATCCAGAGGAATGGAAGGAGCCAGTCAGAGTAAAAGGGACTCCGGCACCATGACCAACGAGGACCTGTCGAACAGTGTGCTTTTAACAGAGAATATCTGCACACAAATGTGTCTAATTGGAAATGAACTTGCAGACACAATTTTGTAGTTGTGCTTTTAAAAAGTAACCCCTTAGAAATCTCAAAGCAAGTGCTAAGGAAAAAAAGCCTGTCATTTTCAGAATACTACTCAGCAACTAAAAATGTTTTACTTTCAATCAAAGTATCTTCCTAGGAAAGAATTTCTGAGCTTTCTAGGACCTGTCAATAAAGACCACACAATTCTTCCTCAATACTAAGTTAAAATGTGGGGAGACAAGCTGTTACACGTTTATTAGCAAACACTAATGCTCAAACATTTTAAAGCATTTGTCCTATACAGTCAATTGCTACATTGGCAGGTCATTTGGGAAGTCTGTGGGTCTTCCAAATTAAAACATAAAGAAGTCATCTGTAGATGACTATAAGGTGGTATTCCAGTACACCGAGGCAAGGGCATCCAGAATTAAAGCTGACATGGCCTCTGATTCACCTCATCAGGGCAGAATAACATGGAACAAACGTTACGTAACACAGATTGTACATTAATCCTGCAGCCAGGGGTAAGGGGCTGGGCTGGGCAGAGCGTGACAGCTTTGTGCAGGACACGCATCCTCCTTTTAGCACAGATCTGGGCTATCATTTTAACAAGTCTCTCAAATCCAGCCAGGCAAATTATTAACCTGGGCGGTTTCTACCCATCTCACTGAATCTCAAGGCTGTGTAATACAACTTTTCATAGGAAACACTGTCACCTTGTCTAACAAAACAACCCTGTTTAGCAGAGGACTCGTTCTACCTTCGAGGGGACATGACTCGGGCTCTCAGAGCCCAAATGGCCCCATCCGTTTGCTGCTATCTGGACTCTGAGGCCTACATCGGAGGGTCAAGGAGTACACAAGAAACCCGCTTTATTAACAGTTCAGTAGGAAGGGACACTTGCTGTATGCGCATCATCAAGGCTGAAAATTATACTTCAAGTTGCAAAGCCACCTGTGTCTGAAGCACTCACCACCCTCCTTCCCCTCCTCCACACCGGCCACGTCAGTCTTGTAAACTAGCACTCTGGCAAAGGAAGTGTTAAAGAAGTGGGGCTGCTGTAGGAATACATATAGGCAGCTACACGATGACCCAAACTGTCACCTGCTCCTCTGCAGAAACGTAAAAGGAGACAGCAGCCTCTGCAGCAAAACAAAATTGTTGGCGGAGCCCTGCGCATGCAAGATGCCCTACTTGGTGCTGACGGCCAGGAAAGCAGAAAATTGTAAGGATATGATGTCCTCGCCCTCAGAAAGCTTATGATCCAATCAAGGAAGATGTGTATGTAAAAAGTTACCAAGGGCTTTACCTTTTGGTTTGATTATGCACTGAGCCCTACACAGTAACATGTTCAGCAGTTTATCATATTAATACATGATAAAAATACTAAAGCTTTACTGAAGACAAAGGTTTCAATAAACAGAAATGTTTCCCAGTGTCTAAAAGACAAATAGAGGTAAGAAAGCAAATTTTCAAAACTTGGAGAAAGAGCTGTTGTAAAATTATACATTATCAATAGTCTGCATTGAATGTCAGCTGTGAGAAAAGCCCTGTATTCTTCAGCTCTGTGGGGAAACCCCCCAAAATAGATTCAGTGCATCTGCTCACAAGGCATGCGAATGAGGAAGAGAAAAGCCAAGTGATGACCCGAGAATAAGCAGGAAAACATACTCAATAAACTGAAACAGATATAACCAGTGGTGAATGCTGTAAAAAGGCTCAGTAGTTTGAGGTCCTGCAAACGTCTTTAGAGGACAGTTCTGACTAGGAGCTGTGGCGTCACTCAGGGTGGAGAACAGGAAGCTGGGGTGAGGGTGGGGGGCGGTTGAGAGGCAGAGACAAAGTTTATACACACATTTCTTCACTACAGAGAAAACTGAAAATTTCTAGGTTATATACTGTTGGGCGGTAGGGTGGGGCGGTGGTGATAAATTTACTCTCAAGAATGTCTACAGAATTTCTAAAGGAGGAAATCAGTCTTCTGAACTGCTGGGAAGTCAAACTCTAGCCTAGTTGGAAAGGCAATAAAGAATGTGAGTTCACTGACAGGGTAAAAACAGAAATAAGGACCCAGAGTGGAAAAAAAATTTTTTTTTTTTTTTAACAGAATTCTCTAAGGCCCAGCAGCAGCAGCATCTTAAAGTCTGGAAGCTCGGCTGGCATCCGCTCCAGGATATCCTGTTTTGAGGAAAGCATCCCACACTACTCGGCATGAAACACACATTCGCTCAGAGCGCAGTGAAGGCAGAACCCCAACGATTTCTGGTGTTCATCCACACACTTTACAGGCACCCCCTCCCCAATTCTACCTCCTAGCTGTAATTACACTGAAATGACGCCTGCGAATAGCCGGTAGCAGCAAACATCTGACTGAAAGCTTAGCTGTGTGGTACAGCTTCCAGTCGGGGATGTTTACAACAACAGACTTTCTGCACAACAAGTTAACAGAAGGCATCAACACAAGTATTGCTGTCACCATCTCTAAATGCTTGTTAGGCCTTTTAGTCCTGAATGCTATCTGTGACATCTTGGGACAAAAAAATGATATGGTTAATGAAATTTATCAGCAAGAGATAAATGGCTTATCAACAGCAATTTTTCCTAAGTAAATTAATTACAAAAGACAATATGCATTGTAAAGTTATCTAGGCAAATTAGTAACATTAAAGATATGACCCAGTTATTCTATACGAAGATACACTTTCTATTTGATATGTGCAAAAATGAAGTTTTCTCTCCCGGAACCCAGAGTTTTAGAATTAATAATAAACACACCAGAATAACAATCCGAATAATCAGACCATACATTTGCCTGAAACAGTCTGAAGGTATGCCTGATGCCCTGATGCTATCATTAAAAGTGACTCGTTAACAAAACAGTCCTAATCTAGACCGCTAATGCAGTGGGTTTCACTGGCAGTGGATCTGTACTAAGAGTCTAATGCTTTCTTTCTTCGCCCCTCCCCAGCTGAGTTAGGTTAGAGATGCACACACAGTCCATGGAGATAACAAAGCAAGGTAGGTAATAAGCACACGAACTCATGACCTTGGCTTTGTTTATAAAGCAGTAATACACTAAAGCCGTTTTGTTACCACCCACTTTTCTGAAAGACAGAAGGAAGCCTAGGTGACATGTAAAAAAATCGGCACTCCACCTAAACCAAGAGCTGCTCTCATCTAAAGCATGTGAATCTACTGCTTCTTAAAAAACCGGTTAAATCTCAGTCACTGCCAAGAAATGAACATACATACACAAACAGACACCCTACAGGATAACTACTGAACACACCAACACACACAATTCTGAAAGGCTATTAATTTTCTAATATTAACTAGTTTCCTTGAGAAACTATGGAGTAAGTGATTTTGGTCATTGATATTTACTGTGGTAATATTTAATGTTGCTTTCTGATTTTTTTTTTCGCTTTAAATGTCATAAATAACTACCCATTACAGAAACAATACTAGAAATAATGAGGAAAGTACATGTGGTCTCTATGGATACAAGATGACCTTCACTGTTTCTGAAGACAAATACTTAAAAAAAAGGACCCAGTGGCTATTTCCAACAAAGGCTATTCAAGCTGTTCTACAATCGAAAATTTCCAGATTTAAATTAGGAAAAAAAAGTTATTTCATGCCCAGGTAGGCACACAATAGTTGACTAATTAGGATGCTGCATAATGAGTCACAATGAACCAGCGATTGCAAGTCTCTCCTTCAAACAATTTCCCTGTTGCTTTTTTTAAAGGCTGATCAAAAGACTGACATCTTTATCAGAGCTACTATATTTAATTCTCACATATAATATATAGAATCTTTTCTTCAGGGTTGTTAGGGAATTTTGTGAAATGCTGTAATTTATGATGTGTTCTTGAAGACAGTTGAAAACTAAACGTACAGAAGTTGAATAATTATAATAAAATCAATTATGAAATATTCTATAATTACAAAGTATCTTCTAGATACAAATTGTAATTACAATATGTAATCTGTATTTCACAAACGTTCTTTTCACTCTTGTATTCATCATTCACGTCAGTCATGTACGACTCTATGCAACCCCATAGACGGCAGCCCACCAGGCTCACCTGTCCCTGGGATTCTCCAGGCAAGAATACTGGAGTGGGTTGCCATTTCCTTCTCCAATGCATGAAAGTGAAAAGTGAAAGTGAAGTCGCTCAGTCGTGTCCTGGCGACCCCATGGACTGCAGCCTACCAGTCTCCTCCGTCCATGGGATCTTCCAGTCAAGAGTACTGGAGTGGGGTGCCATTGCCTTCTCCAATGAAGGAATAGCTGAAGCTAAAGATGAACAAGTTTTGGTGTGCATAATGACTTCCATACTTGACACAAATCTATTTCATATTTGAGAGCAACCGTTCTTACTCCTGGCATTAGCACAAAACAATATGCTTCTTGTTCTAAGAGGCTTATTTATGATTTACTCATTATTGCCAACTGCCGTTGGGAACAGAGGCCTGAACATGCTTTCACATGGTTTCTCAAGTTAGCTGTATAACTAGAGTCCTCAGGTTAGTAGTAAAGTAGGTGTGTACAGATGAGGAAGACGGTACAAACTGGACAGGTGGTCTGAGCAAGCTCAGTCACTGACTCACTGACTGTGAGCCACTCTCAAGGAACCATCTACAAGGTGACCACCTCTGAGGACAGACCAGCCTGGCAAACTGAACGCCAGACAACCAGTGAGACAACGAAGAGGAGAGTGCTGAAAAGCACGGAAATCATCACCGTGACATCTGACGACTGTATGGCGTGCTCACACCTCCCCTGTGGGTTTTCATGGTGAGCTCCGAGGGGCAGGCAGGGTGGGTATCATCATCTCTCCTCCACTCAGCTGACATCGGTTCTGCTATAATAATGAATTACATGTTTTCTGAAAGCAACTACCCATGTCAGATACTTTATGAGATTCAAACTGATTATCAAATGAAAGTTTACCTAGAAAACTTACTATAAAATATCTATGTATGTGTATATACAGATACATGTTTGTGTAAAAATTACCTGTTTTAATTTGGCTTTTTTTTAACTTTTCCCCCATTTCTGTCACTTCTAACAGGATGGGTTGTTTTTTTGCACTGCATGATCAGTGCTCAGATACACAAACATGGTTTGGGGTAGTCAGTGCTTAGGCTTGCAAGGCAGAGAACCAGTTCCTTTCTCCACAAAGCTTAATAAAACATCATCATATACTCACACAGTAAATACACGGCTCGACTCCAAACCAGCAGCATCAGTTCTACCCGTGACACTGTAAGAAAAGTAGTTCTCAGGCTTCTACCCCAGACCCACTGGATCAGGAATTAGGGGGAATCGGACGCAGAAATCAGTGTTTTACAAGCCTTCCAAGTTGTTCTGAGGCACACTAAATTCTCCTAACCACTGACCTAGGTGGTACCATAGTTTCAATAGCATGGCCAAAGCCCACCGACAACACAGCCCTGTGTTATGGCTCATCTGGGACTGAAAGGGACTATCAGTTTTAATACCCAAACAGTCCTGGGCAGGCAAGGACTAATCTGTTACCCTAATTGCCATTACAGATCAAAGCCCAAAAGCCTATTCAGGTAAAAAAAGGAGAAAAAAGGGGGGAGGGGAAAAAAGGTTACATTAAAATCCCAGGAAGTGTTGATGGCTAATTTAGTATACCATTTCAGGGCAATTACGCATTTTCTCCATTAATATTGTGAGCAAAGAGAGCTTTCCATGAGAAGGGTGCTGTATATCTACACACAACCACTGATTTGTTATGTACTTACTGGAAAAAAAAGCTTGCCCAGGAATGCTTCAGACCTAGAGGGGAGAGGCCTGGAGGTCCAGTGGTTAAGACTCTGCACATCCAATGCAGGCGCGGTGCACACTGGCTCCCTCGTCAGGGAACCGGGATTCCATATGTCATGAAGCACAGGCAAACAAAACAAACAAAAAACCACCTGGGGGGAGGTAGGGTAGGGCAGTGTTTTGGACAAAATGACCAAACACTGCATTAAACTATAGGGCAATCACAAGTTTCTATTTTTTTAATTTTTAAAAAGTTTTCAAAATTTTCTGGCTGCACCACATGGCATGTGGGATCTTAGTTCCCTGGCCAAGGATCAAACCCGTACCTCCTGCAGTGGATTCTCAAATTCCTAACCACTCGACTGCCAGGGAATTCCCTGTATTTTTTAAAATAAAATTCTCTGACCACTGACAGTGAGCTGATGGCAGCCAGCTTTTTAAGAGTCTCATGATTTTTAAGGATCTTTTTAGATTCTCAAAATACCATCCACCAAAAGTCCTAGGTCATAAACGGGACAAAATCAGTCACCAGTGACACATGGCGCCGACCCCGAGTGTTAAGACCACTTGAATCAGGATAAACCGAGCAGGTATGTGGTTCCACAGTGCTCAGGTAAGTGCTAAAAGGCAGTCTCTTCAGCCAACAGGACACAAGAGGCTCCAAACTCTGCTTTATAGACTTAGATAAACACCATGAAGTGCACCCAAAACAAAACTGATAACTTGCTTAGTCTGAGAGTGCTTGCCATGGTTCATGGATACCATCAGCCAAACTACGACACTGAAAATTTCCCATAATCCTGGATATGAATGCATCAGGATGAGGCAGGTCACATTTCAACATGTCGACTTTATTTTCAAAATCCACACCTGCAAGGAAAATTGCCAACTTGGGCCTCAACATACAAGCAAAAGGAGATTTCATCAAATAAGAATCTAAGACCCTAACTGTGAACCTTAGTGATACAGAGTATATATCCACACACTTATGTATCAGACATATCCCTACACGTGAAACACAAGTGGATGTCACGCATCTCACTGTGCACGTCTTAATGTCAAAGCTGTCTCAATCTTCAGAGATGATCCATGTATATCTATCGAGTTTTAAATACCGTTTTCAATTTTTCAAACTTTTCTAATAAGAAATCTACTTAAAGCTCTACTTGAGAAAAAGAATCCTCTTCTAAGAACAAGAGGTATGAATGACTCTCCCAGTCATTATCTTCCATAAAGTCTGCTTACATTGTGTCCCTGAAGTCACACCTGCTCAAGTCTTTGCACTTCCACTGATATACTGGCTGTATGACTTTAAGTTACTTTACTCAGAATCAGTTTTTCAATCTGCAAAACTAGAAAATCCTATAACGTGAAATTAAAAAATGTAAAAGCATATCTGAAATGATAAAGCACTGCTCAGACGCTGATAGCAGTTTCAGGTCTGCACCTACAGTTTCTGCAAACCTTCCTCCCGAGTACGCATCTGACAACAGGACAACCATGAGGTTCATGGTTTGTGGGAACACGACAGGGTTCTACAAAATGCTCTTTGATGTGGCATTCCCTGGCCTGGGCAAAAAATAAAAACAAAAGAGCACCAAAAACAGTGGCCTCTTTCACACCAAACAGGCTAACTGGGCCCATCCATCAGCAATCATAAGGACAATAATACTGGAAACGATATTTAGGTTAGCGAAGACTTCGTAAAGGTATAAAAGATAAGCCTGATTTTAACTATACTTTTCATGGCTGATGGACTGGTCAGCCCGTGGCTAACCTGAATGCGACTAAATGGGAACAGCACCCACAGAAGCACTGAAATGTGTCCCACGGGAGTGAAGACAGACGCCCCGACCGGCCTCCTGGGAGCCCACCCCTGCTTCTGAATGGCAGCACCTCCGGCGAGCTGCTCAGGCCCCTGGATCATACATCCGCCAGCAGCCCCGGGCCCCTCACCCACGGCGGGACACTTTGCAGCGTGTGGCTATCGTAGCCGTGCAGGTGGCAGAGCACCTCCTCGCCCGCAATCGGCACATCACCGCCACCGTCAGACTTGAGAGTCCCATTACTCAGTCGAGTCCTGGCTGAGCCAGGCTCCACCTGGCCATCCCAAAGGTGGAGGGCACCGACCAGCACCTCTCAACAAACCTGTGACCTGTGAGAGGCAAACCTAGGACCTGTTTTGGGGAAACCCTGGCTTAGTGAACTAAGGGAACAAGGGGCTGTTTCAGGCACTGATCAGGTGTGGGGGGAGCAGTGAATAAAATACCTGTTTCCATGGAGCACCACCTCTAAAGCAGGCTACAAGGCTGCATGAGGCATGTTAGGGATTTAAATACGAACGCAGGCAAGGAGGGACCAAAGGAGACTTAAAATACAAGATTAGACCACTGTTTAAGAACCATCAGACTGCTGCTGATATGGATGATGACCTGGGGAGGTGGGAAGGATAAGGAACCGGCTTAAGGCTGCTGCCACAGTCCAGACAAGTCATGAAGGCCTGTTTCATGATGATGAAAATAAATAAATAAAAGGTATAGACATGAGACTGACTTGTAAGTAAAATTCTTCATGGTTTCTTGGAGGCTATGTAACAGATGTTAATGGTTCACTGATAAATCTTGAAAGTTTTTGCTTTTTCTTTTGAAATTTTTGGCTGAATCTCTGGTAATTGTGTCCAGAAAATGTTCTTTTTTTCCCCTCTCTCCTTTAAAAGCAGAGAAAAAGATATAAATTGGAGGGAAAGATACTAGCTATAGTTCATTTTAGTCTGATTCTAGTTTTATAAAGCCTAGTACTGAGTTGTTGGCTGGGTCTTCTGGAAAGAGGAGTTTTAGACAGTTGAAAAAAAAAAAGCCATGAACACTAAAGAGGGAACAAAACAGCCATCAGCTAATTAATGGAAGGAAGTAGTACGTGGGGACAGAACAACTTAAAATTCAAGTCAAGGCCAGTGAACTACTTGAGACGAAAAAGTATGAGGATGAAATGACAGATTCCATTAAAGGTTCAAAAGGAAGACAATGTGACAAAGTACAGTCAGGGGACGGAAGGAATAAACAGTAATAAAATTACGATCGTCCTCATTGTATTCTCAGCAGACCTCACCGGCATGAAACCAAAAAGTGCTCCAGACTGGGAAGCAGATGTAGGTAGAGAACTGAAAAGGGTGTTCAAACAGCCGTCAATCTGAGGCAACAAAAGGAAGTGAAGAGCACTTGAGTCCAACGGGTCAATCGGGATGTCGCGGGGGAAACGTGTGTAATTTCTCATGAGAAAAATAATAAAGACCTCAACAGCCCAATGCTGCCATTCTCAGCTGGGAGCAAACACGCACCTCCACGCTGCCGGAATGACGGGAATGGCGATGCAGCAGCACGCGCGGGCACGCGAGCTTCTCGTCCATCTTCTGTGATGACTTGCACACACAGTCTCCAGTCTCTCGCTGGGACAAAGGGATCACGTGCGTCCCTGATAGCACCACTCTGTGAACGTCTACAACTCCAACCACAGAGCACTCATCGTTTTATAAATATTTTCTGGAGTCGTCTTCTAATAGCCTGCTCTTAGGAAGGAAGGACTGGATAATAATTAAGAGCCTGAGCTTTACAGTCAGAACTAGGCCAAGCACTTAACCTGGTGACTTGACTTTTCTATGGCTACTCTCCCATCTGTAAAATGAGATTTTAAAACACCTATCTGGCAAGGGTTTTCATGAGGGCTGAATAAGATTACATAACATTCATCAATGCTGAGCTCTGCGGCAGGTGTAAAATTAGTAAGCAATAAACGGGAGACAAAACGGAGGGGAAAAGACTTTTTACCTCCTCTTAGTATTCTCCCCTGCCCCCCACAGCTTTCCCCATTTTAAATTCTTTACATTTCATTTTTGGAAATCTTATTTATTCTTTCAGGCCCAGTTCAAATGCCAAACTCTCTATGAAAACTGGCCACTTAAAATGTATGGCAGAAAAGCATCAATAATAGTTAATACTTACCTCCTGTTCTAAGTGCTTCACATATATTAACTCATTTAACTCTCCTAGCACCCTGTGAGGGAAGTACTAGTATCACCCCCTTTTTAGAAACAAGGAGTGTGAGACAGAAAGCAGTCTGCTCATAGCAGCACCGGAGCTCGGGGACTGGGCTCTGGGCCCCGAAGCCCGGCTCCAGAGGCGGCTCTCCCCTGTGCCACGTGCTGTCGCTGTCACCCGAGGAGGAGGCGAAATCACTACAGAGACCTTCAGAGCTGACAGCATTAGAGTTAGTATATCGAACTAACGTTTTCAGTTAGTTATAATGGAGACTTTTTTCTGTATAAGCTAAGATCATTCACTACGAATAGCTTATTCCAGTCATTAAAAATACCCCTATAGCTCAGTTTCTCAAAGTGCACAAAGTAAAGAGGACACACTACTGTGCATACACAATTTGGTTTGACTGTTTTTTAGGCTGCTATTGTGGTTATCACTAAGTCACATCTGACTTGTGACCCCATGAACGATAGCCCGTCACGCTCCTCTGTCCATGGGATTTTCCAGGCAAGAAACCTGCAGGGGGTTGACATTTCCTTCTCCAGGGGATCTTCCCAAGCAAGAGCTCGAACTCGGTCTCCTTCACTGCAGGCAGATTCTTTACCATCTTAGCCACCCAACTTGAGCTCCAGTCTCTCAGTGCACACATCTAAATTCTAGTTCCCATCTAGGGCACTAGGAGGATAATGGAGAGATGGGTAATAGAGATGGATCATTTTATCCCCGTATGGAGAATGCCGTATCACCTACTACACTGGACTGTCAAACATGGCTGTCATCTAACACCCGGTGCAAATACAACGTACTCATCAGGAGTTGATTAATACCCTCGACAACATATACCACATTTGCAGGTTTTGATTTTACACACACACACACACGATGGCAAAGATGCTTTTTGTGGATAAAAGATACTGATATTACTCTTCACGCTAGGGCAGGTTCAGGGGTATTTTTTTGTTTTCAGTTTTTTTGTCCACACCGTGTGGCATGTGGGATCCCAGTTCCCTGACCAGGGATCAAACCTGTGCCCCGCTGCAGTGGAAGCACAGTCTCAACCACTGGACTGCCAAGAAAGTCCTGGCTCAGGAGAATGAAACTGAGTCTTACCAAAAATAAAGACAAATATGAACATTCTTTGTTTGTGTGGGAGACAAAAAGCTAATATCTTCCCTTTTAAATCAAACTTTCTAACACAGAATCAGGGCCAAGAATAAAACATACCCGCCCAAGGGATAATGTTTAGCTTTTACAGAAAATTATAAGCTCTTGAATGAGAAAGGCTTACAGGAAACTACAGTTTCTTCACAATCAGAGAAGTGCTGCTTTCTTTACCTGTTCTCTGAGTGCATTTCTGGAGCCTTATTTTAAGATAGAGAACATGGTGTAAGATGACAATGAACTTCATGTGCTAGTTTTCTTAGGAATGGCTCCCCACATAAAACACAGCAAAAAGGCAAATGAGCCAGAGTAAACCAAAAAAACAGAAAGTCATTGTTTAAGGATTTTTCAAAAATAAAGAACAAAATCTGCATCACTTGAGAGAGGAACTATATCAAGTTCAACTATTCTTAAATTAGTCTCTAAATGGGTTTCTATTTAAAATAAGACAAGCTGTCACTTACCACTGGCTGTGGGTCCATATTGAGGCCTCAGGTCTCTAAAGTGGCAGGGGCAGAGCAGGGCTGTATCAAGACAAGTTTTACTGGTCAGATATGGACTGGTCAGGCACAGCCCGACCTGGGAACTCACTACATTTAGCCCAGGGCTATGGGTGGGAGGCAAGAAACCAGAAGAAAAGTCAAACAGCTAAAGCAATACAATGCACACTGTTTTAAAAGGAGGGTGAACAGAGTCTGAACCTGGGATCACACTTCACAGACGCGGCCCTCATAACAGGCTACGCCCCCACAGGCTAAGCTTGCCTTTATTGTGCCATGTGACTTGTATGGCAACTGCTTGTTTACTTGTCTGTTTCCCTATTACCCCACTATGGAATGGCTGTCTGATGCATTCCAATATCCTTAGTCCAGGGATAAGTGTAAAATAGCACAGGTATAAAATAAACGAGCAACAGAGAAGAAGGCAGCAAACATAAAGAAAATTGATGTCCGCGTCTTTATTGGCTCCATATTTTGCCTCAAGAATCTCTCACCTTAGATCAGGGGAGGATAACATAAACCAGGCTTATTTAATTTTTTTTATGTTTATGTAATGCGAACCATTTAACCTCTTTGGATGCGAGCTGTCTCTTCTATAAAAGGAAGGAATCGAGACCAACAAATTCTTAAGTTCACTGGTTCCATGATTCTATGAGGGAGTCATACTTTAGTAATAAAGACCTGTTGATATTAATATTTGCCAAATGCTCCCATGTGGTCAATAATTATGCTGATATCTGACACCAAGGTTGAACCTTGACGGCGATGCCAGTCAATTGCCACTTGAGCTTGAAAGGGAAAAAAAATCCCCAAAACACTATTTATGAAAATACATGCAAGTATATAATAAATCTTAGTAAAATTGAGAAGATATATAAAACAGAATTTGCTTTAGACAATACACACTTCGCTTTGACAGGGTTTGGCTGGGATCTTTGTATCAGGGAAAATATGTAGTTTAATGTTTCTGAGGCAACTGGAAATCCAAGTCACACTGAAATATGCCTCAGGGCTGGGCTCATGTCCCCACAGGCCCAGGGCAACAATGCTCCCTGTGATCAGGTCACTTCCCTTCCTAGAAACCGTCCAAGGCCTCCCCCTGTGCTTGGCATGAAATGCGCATCCCCTCTCTGACTTCCCTACTCCTCTGCACCAGTTTTTGGGGTTCCTCTCTCTTCCTCCCATCTGCCCAATCCTTCCCACTGCAGAGGCTCTGCACTTTCTCTGCCACACCAGTTGTTACACGGCCCTTCACATGCCTGGTTCCTTCACACCATCCTCAACGGGGTCTTGAGTCAAATGTCATCTCCACAGAGAGGTCTTCCCAGCCTGCCCACTTTGACGGGGCTGCCCTCCACCAATGTCACTGCATCTCCCTCGCTGCTCTTCAAAGTTCTTATCATGACTTGAAATGATGTCCTCTGCTGGTTCCTTTACTTGTTTATTGTCCGCCTGTCCTGTCAGAGCCTGCCAGGTTGAACCTTCATGAGAGCAGAAACCTTGCTCATTCTTTTAACTCCTATAGTTCTAGAGCATGGAACAGTGTCTGCAAGCTTTTGGTGGAGAATCTGACAAACTTCTTGCAAAATTCATTCTAAAAAATGCAAATGGAAGTATCAAACATTTGCTGAATAAAATGCTAATAGTAATGGGAGCTATTATGTTTAAAAGCACGATTCCAGCCTCTTCACACAAAACTGCTCACTTAACTTCACAATGGCTCTGTGAAAATCGATGTTATTATTCCATTTTACAGATGAGGACCTGAGGCTCAAAAAGTGAATCACAAAGAGAATGGCATAAAGGTGATGACTGAAATATGAGCCTGAATCTTCTCTCCCAAATTTTTCTGTTCCCTATTTGGAGTGCCTCTGCTCTGAAATTTTCTAGATTCTAGACTCTTAATCCACCTACATTTTTTATCTTTAAAATATTTAAGAACTGTTATAATCCTATGATTAAAAAAATAAAAAGGATGACTCAAATAAGGTAAGACAAGATTACTAAAATGAACTTGCCATTCCTGTCAGATGATTCCAATAAACAAGAGAAGTGAGAAGTAATGTCATTATGAAGTGTCTAAAATAATTCCTATTTTTAAAGGATATGTCTAAAAAGATGTAAAGTAATCCTAAACTAGAATGAAAAAACTGACATTTATCTGTTTAAGAGTAGTATAAAGGTGGCCAGTTGAAAAAAAAAACAACAGGGAACTCCCAGGCAGTCCAGTTCACTGCAGAGGCTCAGGTTCAATTCCCGGTCGAGGAATGAACATCCCACAGGTTGTGTGGCATGGCCCCCCCCAAAAAAACACGCTAACAGTATACTAGTGAGCTAGCAACAACCGGAAATTGAATTTAAAAAATATGAATAAAAAATTTATAACAGCATTAAAAATACAAAATATTTAGGGACTGTAGTGGTTAAATTTTCTGTCAGCCTGGCTAGGCTTCGTGCCCAGGTGTTTGGTCAAACACTAGTTTAGGGGCTGCTGTGAAAGTATTCCATAGATATGATTACCATGTACAATTAGCTGATGTTATGTAAATGAGATTGCCTTCCACAATGTGGGTGGGCCACATCAAATCAGTTGAAGGCCTTCAAAGCAAAAGACTACGGTTTCCTGGGGAAGAAGGGATTCTGCATCAAGACAGGGACAGAAATCTTGCCTGGACTCCCAGACTCCGGGCCCGTCCTATAGACACTGGACTCAGGACTGCAACAGCAGCTCCCCTGCCAGCTGCAAACTGCTGGCCCGTCCCATGGATTTTGGACTTGCCAGCCCCCGCAATCCTGTGAGCCAATTTCTTACAATAAACCTCTCTTGCTTTCTCAACCTCTTATTCCCTATCTCCCCCCAGTCCCCACCCCATATTATTCAGCCACTTCACTCTTAGGAATTTACCCAAGAGAAATGAGGGCATATGTCCATATAAAGATACGCCATGGATGTTCACAGCAGCTTTATTTGTAAAAGCCAAAAACTAGAACCACCACCCTCCTCATCAAGACGTGAACGGATACACAGATTATAGTATGTCTCCATCCAATAGAATATTTCTTAGCTAAAAAAGGAATAAACTATTAATACACACTACAAAATGGATACATCTCAAAATAATCATGCTTAGTGAAAGAAGTTAAATAAAAAAAAAAAGTGCATCCTGTATTCTAGGACATGCTGACTAAACTAAAGAAAAAGAAAATAAACAGTAGTTTCCTGGGTAATAAAGGGGGGAGGTTACCAACAGGGACGAGAAAAAACAGGGGTGACAAACATGCTCAGTATCGTGACTACAGGCATGGCTTTATGGGTATACACCATGTCAAAGCTTATCAGATTACACACTTTTGACATGTGCAGTTAACTGTATAACATTTATATCTCAATACAGTTTTTTTTTTAAACATACTTGTCATAAGCATTAAGGAAAAAATTTTAAATTTAAAAATGCCTTCCTCGGATTCCCTGGCAGTCCAGTTGTTAGGATTCTGTGCTTTCAGTCCTGTGGCCCAGGGTTTGATCCCTGGCTGGGGAACTAAGATCCTGAGGTGGGGTGAGGTGGGGGAAGCCTTCCCAACAAGAAAGAATAACAAAGGCTATCTCCTGACTTGGGGTCAATTATCAACAGATAACCTAAGGAACAGTTTCTATCTTGAATCAGCCTTCTTAAATAAGAATGATCTTTAATCTGAGAAGGGTAAATAAGGATGGGGGGGCAGTAAAAAAAGAATGAAAGAAAAAATCAAAGCCGAAGATAGGAAGGAGATATAGATTGAGAAAAATTACACCCTAAAACATTAAATATATCTGAAAATTGGGTAATATCCAAGGAATCACAAATAAGTGCCGTGAGAATGGAAGTAGAATCCATGAAAAATCCTAGAACAGATTTATAACAATCTGACTAAATAAGGAACCGGCTTCTGAAACGCTGTGTGTGTTAGCAGTCCTCAGCCCTTTCTCCCTCTCCCTTCTCAGCCCTCCTCCTGGGTTCTGCCCCACCACCCCCCACCCCCAACCCCCGTTCCTTACACACTCATGCCCTCTCGACCCATCCCTTACACACTCACGCCCTCTCAATCCTCGTTCCACTTTTCCTCTCACTCCACAACAGTGGCTGCAACCTTCTAAGGGGAATCATTAATTCTCTTTGATAATCTGATGAAAGCTACAGCTCAGAACAAGGTATATTTACAGAAAATCTACTGTGCAATTTTTTCAAAGGTTTCAAGAGTTCCCCTGAACCCTGGCCATGCATCCCTCAGCTTCTTGGGGAAGGAAATTCCTCACAGAATCCCAGCCTGGGCTTCGTTTTTAAATGAAAACCCATGCGAAACCAGGTACACATGGCTGTGGCAATGGAAAATCTGAATGCTGACAAATAAAATTCCAACAGGACCTAGGATCTCATGACACTTTCATGGATATGTTGGGGAAAAAGTTCAACTAGGCAGGTTCTTAGGTTACCTAGTGAATGCTAACTAATAAGACTTAGGAAGGAAGTTTCTAATGACTATTCTGTCAAAGCCCATCCTCTTGAACATTTGTTTTTTAAAAAAGTGATTTGAACCAAGACAGAGAAAGCATCCTTATCAAATTTTGGATAGAAGTTGTGACCGTGAGTGGCTGGACCTTAGACTCCGAATTTAAAACATATTGATGGACTCAGCCTAGAGATGAAGCAAAGGCAGGAAAGATCCTCAGCTTCAAAGACCTTTCCAACACATTCTCTCCTCTTCCTCAACCACAGTAACTGATGGAAATTCACTGCACCTGCCAAGACTGCACATTCTGTGAGAACAAGGCTTAAGTCTTATTTATCACCCAACAGCGCCGTGAATGTCAGTATCACAGTCTGCTTGGGATACGTGATGCTATGGTAACAAACAGCTCCAAAATCATGGTGCCTCAAACAAAAGGGTTCATTTCTCACTTACATTAGATGTCAACCGTGAATTGGCTTCAGCTCTGCTCCATCATTCAGGAATTCTGTCTGAGGCTCCATCATTCTGGGACCAGCCCCAACTAAGGCAGGCTGGTTCCATGACAGAAGGAAGAGAGCCACTGGCAGAACCGCAAAACAGAATTTAAAACATCTGCTCAAACATGGGCATGCCACTTGCTCTAACATTTTATCAGTCTAGGAAAGCCAAGTGTCCAAACCTGATGTCAACAGAGTGGGAAACACAACCCTCTGACAGCGAGGACACCAGGAGAGACACACACACACCGTGAGCAATGACACAGTCTACCACAGTGCCCTCTCAAGTAGAAGGTGCTCAGGGACCGGCAGCGATTATCTATACAGCAAGCCATCAACACCGCAGGGCACAGGCTGTCATCCGCCTCGCTCACTATCGCACCAGCGCTGCATAGAGCCGGCCACGTGGCAGAGGACATGCTAAACGCTCAGTAGGTGAACAGCGGTTAAGATGAACACGGGATCTGGAATCAAAACCCCTGCGACCAAGTACTACCTCTGCCGATAACTGACTAAGCAGAAAGCCACTTTTCTCTTCCGATTCTGGGATGGCTGCTGTAAAGATTAAATGAAAATATATGAGACAGTACCATGAAAACTGTGCTCTTTTAGACAAATGCTCTATCTCTGGATAGTCAAAATGAGATAAAATTTGATTTAAAAAAATTCACTTAAACTTTCAGGGTAATGTAATACATCATATCCTGAATTTATTTTCAAAGCATCAACTTGCAAGTAAAGAACGAGAAAGACTGGACTTCAAGCAGTCCACATGAAAAAGAGACAACGTTTTAGTTTACGATAAGCTAAATATGATCAAAGGATAATGTTGCTGCCAAAAAATGTGATACAAATTTCAGGCTGTATTAACAGAAGCACAGTACCCAGATAATAGCTTCATTGTCTTCAGCAGTAGGCAGTCCACATCTGAGGCCGTCAGTCAGTTTTGGCCACTGTATTTTGAGAGGTTACTGACAAACAGACTTTGTCATGAGTTTAGCAATGTGCACAGAGAAAGGTCTATAAACCATGTCATGTGCATATGGTTTGAGAATTAGGGCTTTTTCCCCCCTTATTGTGGCAAAAAGACTCAAGCAGGACTTAACAGTCACTTTCAATCATTTTAAGAGTTACTGTGTATAAGAAGAGTTAAGTTTCATATATATAGTGCCCTAGACAGCCAAAGACAAGTAAGTGAAACTTAAGAGGAGAAATAAATCAAGTTCAGTAAGAAGTTATTTCTAACACTCAGAAACCTAAACCAAGGAAGGGTGGATGATAGCACAGAGATGTTCTTGAGGTGATCCAACTGGGTGGAAGTCGCACAAATCTTACTCATCCCTTGAGGTAACCTAACAGTTTTGAGGCATTTGAAAATGTCCAAACAGTATTTCTCCAGTATACTACTAACTACAAAGAACACACACTGAGGTAAGAAGTAAAGCAAGAAGTTCTCCGGCCTGACAAACGCAGAAAGGCACGCTGTTGAAGGAAAGGAAATTCCAAGGCTAGATGACACTGAAACATGGACGCAGCGTCTAGGTCTGTCCAGAAGAAATATGTTTAGTCAAAACTGTATTTGTTCTAGAAGTTGGTTTTTCTTGAATGACCTAAGTCATAAATTGCATGAAGGTGCAAAGGATTTGACAGTTCCTACAAAGGCCCTTGAGCGAAAATTTGCTAACGTTAAACTAGTGTTCAAATTACAAGACACTACTAGTGTTACTGACTTGTATAAGGATTCAAACTTCCCAAAGTTAACAATTACACGGGATGCCACTGGCATTTAAAAATGGTCCCTCATTAATGTCTTAGTTTCCTTAATCTGTTCAAAACCCAGCACTTGTCCAATCTCATTCCCAGCTTTCAACTCCCAAGTATTCTGGTCATAAGTAGTAAAGATAAGTGCTCAACTTATCTTTAGATCTTGGCCCCTCACCTTCAACTCACAGTCAGCTCAAAATTATTTGTAATATTTCTTTCTTTTTAATGAAATATTAAAAAAAAAACCCTAATGAGCTTTTCATTATATTTTAATGGTTACACAACAGAGGTAGTCACACTAGGCTGTAAGGATACACTGGATATTATGTTCTTGTTACAGTGAGAAGTGAATAACCACTCTTTACAGAGTATCTTGGAAACAGATTTCTCTTTCCTTGGCAGTGTTCTCTGCATCATAAAAGGGCACACTGGACAGGATCTCGAGGCACACAGGATCTTCAGGGTACGGACACAAGTTACTAACGCCCCACTTCCTGTCCTCACTACAGGTACATGTGTGAACACTGAGCTTAAAAACAGGTCCACTGACTTATTACATTCGTATGTGCCTTTCTGGAGTATGTGTGTTAGCTGCTTAGCAGTGTTCTACTCTCTGTGACCCCATGGACTGTAGCCCACCAGACTCCTCTGTCCACAGGCTTCCCTGGTGCACCGCTCAGATGGTAAATGAATCTGCCTGCAATGCAAGAGACCTGGGTTTGATCCCGGGGTCTGGAGATCCCCTGGAGAAGGGAATGGCTACACTCCAATACTCCTGCCTGGAGAATGCCACAGAGGAGCCTGGCGGGCTACAGTCGAGGGGGTCGCAGAGAGTCGGACACGACTGGGCAGCTAACACCAGTATGCACAGATAAAGTCAGAGTTTTAAAAAATCTATTCTTCCAAGACAAAAAAGTTAGGGAAAGCGTAAAGGAACAAAGTTGCATACCTATCCTCTACCAAGAAGGATGAAAGTTCAGGACTTCCTTGGCACAGGTTAAGGCTGGTTTACGAACCTGTCACTGGATTCCTACACCTGCTGCTCCTCCCCCTTCTCTCTTGTCGGCACCGTCAGGAAGCGCACAGGTCATGGGAACAAAATGCTCTGCTGCAGAAATCAGAAGAACAGTCTCGTATCTCATGTCACCCAGAGGACAGAAACAGCCTATACGCCACTGGGAAGCGGAAGAATGGGGCAGGAAGGAGACAGTGAAGGTTGCTCAGTCCTGTCTGACTCTTCGTGAGCCCACGGAATTCAACCCACGGAGTTCTCTAGGCCAGAATACTGGAGTGGGTAGCCTTTTCCTTCTCCAGGGGATCTTCTCAACCCAGGGATCGAACCCAGGTCTCCTGCATTGCAGGCAGATTCTTTACCAGCTGAGCCACAAGGGAAGGCCGTAAGGAGATAGAACAGTAACTAACTAAAAGTGCTATTTTCATTTTAAATTAGATACTTGTGTGTTAAAGAAATTGTCTTTAAATGATGGAAACGATATACAATTTAAAAACTGCTCAAGAAGCTGCTAGAAATTATAGCCAATACGTCTTGAATGTTTTCTGTGTATTGGGCATTCTTCTAACTGCTCAACATACATTAACTTGTGTTCACCCTTCATCACAGCTATATAGGGTAGTATGACTGAAATCCTCATTTTACAGATAAGAAAAAGGAGCCACAGATTAGACAGCTTGCACAAGATCACAAAGCTAGGAAAGGGATTGAGATTCAGGAAGGACAGCTCCAGGGCTCACTTACGGATAGGTTTTAGTATGTTAGGGGCTTCCCAAGTAGTGGTAAGAACCCACCTGCCAATGGAGGAGATGCAGGTTTGACTCCTGGGCCAGAAAGATCCCCTGAAGGAAATGGCAACCCACTCCAGTATTCTTTCCTGAGAAATTCCATGGACAGAGGAGCCTGGTGGGCTACAGTCCGTGGGGTCATAGAGAGTTGGACACGACTTAGTGACTAAGCGTACACACACACGCACAACACTATGTTAAACTTTGACGTTGGAAGGTCTTTTTGAATCTATTAGCATTAGTCACATAGAAAGAAACTTTTTCAAGACTGTATGGGATTTTTATTAAAATGCTTCCACAACCAGCTTTCAGGATTAGATGACTGAAGCCAATACATTACTTCATTTAAATCACTAGTACCTAATCTAATCTAACTTCCCATTTAATGTGTCTTTTGGCTTTATTATACTTCCTGATAAGTGCATCTGGGTACTTCTTATATACTTAGCATTGTGCCCAACAAAATGTCACTAAGAGTACTTTTGCACAGACTAGATCTGTGATGTTTTACTCACATGAGTACGCATTAAAGTAATTCTTCTACTTCTCAAGTCCTGAATGCAATTATTCAACAGACATTTGAATACTTAATGAACACCAAACAGTATGGATATGAAGATAAATTAGATGGTTTCTGCTCTCGAAGAAAGCCATAGTTACAAAATAATGAAACAAATGCTTTTATGGAGCAATGACCAAGGCTCCAAGGAAACAGAGTTCCTCAGCATGACGAGAATAAGGGTGGCTCCACGTGTTAAGGCATGGAGATGGAAAAGAGCATTTCCTTCTTAGGGAATATCAAGCAATTTAAGTAGGACTACAATGCAGGGTTTCCAAGAAAAGCAAGGGAAACAGTGATGAACAGAGATGAAGGATGAAGCTGGAACTAGATAAATAAGTTGTGTTAAGTCATAATAAAGACTCAAGCATTGCAAGGATTTACGCAGGACACTGATAAGACCAAACATGCTAACAAACGTGGCTAGCACACTTTCTATTTTAAACAATAAAACCCCGATTTCATGAAATCTGATGCAAACGTCCACATCTAAAACTGATAACATAAAACTGTGCTGGTTGAAATTGGAATGAATCTGCTTAGAATGAAGCCCTTATAGAATATAGCTTCAAAACTACTGCTTTTCAGAATTAATATAGCCACACAGATGTTTTATTTACTTCATGCCTCTCTTTCCCAAGGTCACTCTAACTTCTCAGGTGCCAGGATTCATCCTTACTGTTTCTCTTCAATCATAGAATCCGAGGTTACATAGCCTCAGATATGCAGATGACACCACCCTAATGGCAGAAAGTGATGAGGAACTAAAGAGCCTCTTGATGAAGGTGAAAGAGGAGAGTAAAAAAGCTAGCTTAAAACTCAACATTCAGAAAACAAAGATCATGGCATCCAGTACCATCACTTCATGGCAAATAGATGAGAAACAATGGAAACAGTGACGGACTATTTTCTTGGGCTCCAAAATCACTGCAGATGGTGACTACAGCCATGAAATTAAAAGACGCTTGGAAGAAAAGCTATGACCAACCTAGACAGCACATTAAAAAGCAGAGACATTACTCTGCCGACCATCATCCATATAGTCAAAGCTATGGTTTTTCCTGTAGTCACGTACGGATGTGAGATCTGGACAGTAAAAAAGGTTGACATCAAAAAAGAACTGATGCCTTCGAACTGTGGTGCTGGAGAAGACTCTTGAGAGTCCTTTGGACAGCAAAGAGATCAAACTAGTCCATCCTAAAGGAAATCAACCCTGAATACTCATTGGAAAGACTGATGCTGAAGCTGAAGCTCCAACATTTATGGACACCTGATACGAAAAGCTGACTCATTAGAAAAGACCCTGATGCTGGGAAAGACTGAAGGCAGGAGAAGGGGATGATAGACAATGAGATGGTTGGATGGCATCACCAACTCAACAGACGTGAGTTTGAGCAAACTGGCATGCTGCAGTCCATGGGGTTGCAAAGAGTAGGACACTACTGAGCAACTGAACAACAACCACACTAGGCCTTCAAAATCAATGGCAAAGTTATAGGAAAAGGAAGATAAAAATGATCAGCTTTTTCATTTATGAGGTAAACTATAATGTAAGTGACTATCCTTTCTACCCTCAAAGTTAGGACTTATGGGTGGACAAATACTAGTGTATTTATGGCCACAGGATATTCAAAACTGGTACAGTTTTGGAAAATATAATATATATGATTGTAATTGGTATAATGTAATTTTTTAAAGATTGGTACACTTGTTTTCTTAATAGTGACTCTGTATCTGAAAATGCTTCCCCATCCATCACTTGAGAATCTGTTCTCCCACCTTTCAAAATATGGAGCTCCAAATGAGATCTCTGAAAATGATCTTCAGTGAAACTGCTTATCTTTCTCATGGCCATCTAAAATGTCCCCAGCAATAACACATAAAACTGACTAATGACATGCATATGCCTCTCCTAGCAGTTCACTCACTACTTCTGTTTCTTCACAGTGAGATATGCTCATTAAGAAAAGCAAGATTACCATCCTATAGAAAAGGTATATAGAGATTAATTTAACATGTTTTATATCAAAATAATTATATTCATTTAAACAATTTAATCAAATCCCTACAATCCTCTCTATCCTCTCCTTCCCTGCTGTGGGGAACATAACCACTTAAACCGTCCGGAGAATTTTTAAAGTATCATCCCCTTTATAAATAGACTGATTAAAAACAAATGTTCAAAACAACATTTAACACATATTAAAAGAAAGTTAAAGAATACCTTCACTTTTCTCTATAGGATACGACACTGGGAAGAAACCAACAACCATTCTCTATCTATCTATTGAGCATTAAAAGTTCCCTCCTAGCACCTGGCTCAAAGCCAACCAGTGACAATTAGTAAAAGGAGGAAAAGGGGACGGAAGTTCAGGACACCAATTAATTCTTCCATAAATCATTCGACCAACATGTACAGTACAGTCACTTCAAGCATATGTAAGATATGGTCCTTAAACAGAAATATAAACGTCTTTATAAGATAAACACCCTTTCCATATGATAAACTCAGTCCAAAACCTAGTATTCAATGCACCATTTCTGGGCACGCTCAACACTCCCTAAATTTACAAAAATATCCAACTATTCTGCTATAAATTTGTTTGGGATGAAGATAACTCTCTTTGTTACAGTAAAATAAATGTTACCGCATGCATTTTAGGGAAACAGTTTAATAAATTACTCACTTATATTTCTTTCAAATATAAAAGTCCGAGAATTTGCAATCATTAAGAACAAAATAACTTTTTTTAAAAAAATAGCTTTTTACAAATGAAAACATACTTGAAAGTAATCCTACAAAAATGTACAAAAAAATCCTCACATGTAACTAACAATCAAAACAACACCCAATCTCAAACATTTAACTATATATTCCAGTAGAAAGTTTCAGAGTAAAATTTCCATCTCTTTCCCACTTAAGGGAAGTGTTTTAAAAACTACCCCACAGACAAAATAGGTATTTTTTAGAGACTGTACAACTACTATGTTGATTTCAACAATACATCAAATAAAGTTAACTTAGAATAAATGCTAATAGTTAGGAATATTAAATTATACACAGTGTTTAATTGTCCTCATATTAATACAAAGAAGTTCATAAATTATCTTAAGATAAATCTGTATTTTTCCCAAGTTTGTGAAAACAGAAAAAACCCTTCTATTTAGACTAACTTCTGATTAAACAACGTTCAATAACTGAGATTCAATCTCCCAGATGGAGGAGCTGGGAGAAAATAGAGGACAGTTTTTACAAAAGAACTTTGATGCTAAAGATAAGATGATCCAACGCTAAAAACCAGTGTGACCAGAGGCTTCCCCGGTGGCCTTGTGATTAGGACTCCAAACTGTCACTGCTGGGGGCACAGGTTCAATCCCAGGCTGGGGAACTGAGATTCCACATGCCACGTGGTGTGCGACCAAAAAATCAAAATAAAAAAACCCAGTGTGATGGGAGTCTGCAAAATATAAACACGTAACAGTAAAACCCTTTAAAGGAGAATGAGGAAAATGCAATTTATGGGCTCATCTATGACTAAAAATCCAAACTCAGCCTTTCCTATTTTTAAAATTTTTCTCCAAATTTCTGCAGATTACAAGGTCTCAGTTCAGTTCAGTCGCTCAGTCGTGTCCGACTCTTTGCGATCCCATGATTCACAGCACGCCAGGCCTCCCTGTCCATCACCAACTCCCGGAGTTCACTCAAACTCATGTCCATCGAGTCGGTGATGCCATCCAGCCATCTCATTCTCTGTCGTCCCCGTAAGGTCTAAAAACTTTAAAAAATCCTATAGACTTAAACATCTGTTAATAGGTAATATTTTATACTTAAGAAGTCTACCAAATAGTTAAGAACCCAATTTTACATAAAGTATGTTCCACCGATTGCATTTTACTGAAGAGAAAAATTAAATGACATTTTAAAAGTGACATTGGGTTAAATAACAACACTAATAACATAAATCAGCCTTAAGTCCCAATTAAAATTTCTAATCATTTCCCCTATTCTCATAGATCTCAGCATAAATATTTTTTAAATGCAGTATTCTACTTATTTTTTTGTACGTACTTAAAAATTTTTTTAATTACGTGCCCTCAATTATGATAAACCCAAGTAACGAAATTTTTACCTATGCTCTAAATTAGCAATCCTTGAGACAGTCCTTTGAGATTAAAAAAGCAAAATAAAACTTAAAAACATTTCTTTTAACATCACAATTTCAATCTTCATTTTTATTCATTTGTTCAGGAGAGGAACTAAGAGCCCATACTAAAAAATTAATGGCATCATTCAAGCTGTTCCCTTAATTTTTATAATATTCAATTATACTAAGAGCAGTAAAACTGTGCCCATTATCCCAAAGTTGGGCTCTCAACCTATATTCAGCATGAAAATAGTTTCCTGCTTTCTGTCTAATGCACAAGAACAAGACAAAAAACTATTAAAGTGCTCAAAAGATACTCCAACAACACATATATTCAACGCTTAGCTCTTAACCTTCAAATCCCTTCTCTAGGAATAAGATTTCTCTAAAGCTGGGGAGGAAGGGTGAGACTCTTACCCAGCCAGGCATGAACAGCATAAAACAAATTTGATTAATTATCCTTAATTAAGTTTGTGTCCAGTTCCTCCCTTGCCCCTTTATCCCAACATAAAGTCTGAGCTAACCCATAAGCAAGTTCTACTCATATTAACTCACATTCCTTTTTTTTTTTTTTAAATGTCATCAAAGTCAAATGATTTTGGAATGAAAACTCCCCAAGGACTTCATTCAATATCTCCTGGGATTCCAAATAAAACCCAACTGCACTAAAAAAAAGAGAGAGAGAAAAAAAAGCTCCCTTGAAAGTTCCAAGAGTATGCAGTTGTTCTTTTATCAAAATAGATTTTTCACAAGTGACCCAAATAGAATTATAGCTTAGGAAAATCAAACCTTTAATTCTGAAGAATAATTTGCACCAAGAGAAAAAGTCCAGGTAATGGTTTTCACTGCATGTGGACTTTAGACCAAATCTATTTATTTGGGTTTTGCTGAAGGCTGGGTATAACCACTTGTTGGCCTTTGCTGCAGGACCAACGTCCTAGTGAGAGTATCTTACAACAAGCTGCTTTTGATACCTGAGTAACTGAACAACCTTGGGTGGGGTTCCAGACAAACCTGACCATAAAATTTTAGCATTTTAATTAGGTTTCAATGTACTCTGTAAATGGTACAGAACAAGTCAGATGGCAATTTTTCCATTCAGTTAAAACCTTACTTAATAGGCAGCATATAAGTAGCACAACTTTGAATTCAGAAAACCCATAAATATTAACTTTGCCTCAAAACACTTTAGGGAAATGGACAATTCAAGGAACACACTGATAAATCTTAACATTATGTCAAAAATCTGTTCTTAAATTGTTGTATGACAACTGACTTTTCAAAAATCAAATCACATTTGGTAAGTAACATATAAAAGGGATAATTATTTAAAGGCACCCTTTAGGGAATCCTTCTTCTAAAATTTACAATTTTCATATAACATAAGAAACCACTACTTGTTTTGTTATCTTACACTTATAAATATCAAATTTCTTAAAGTTGAGCACAACTGCTTTTCAGGGCCAAATTCTTCCCAGCGTTACTGCGCTTCTCTCTCTTTCCCAAGTTTTAAAAATGTCACCCAAAAAACCAGCTGTTCATCTGTAGTAGAATATACAACACTAGAAAAGTCAAAAAAGAAATTTATGGACTCCCAAAGACAGGTCAATGAACTATTTTTGGCAATGATCACAATAAATGCCTGATTAAAATGATGAAAAAAAAATCAAGAAACTCATATCTCAAATGTGCCTTTGTCACCTGGAGGAAACTATTCAAGAACTGTTTATCTCCATGAACACATGACCTCCATGATGGCACCAAGGTCAACAAGACTTACAGGAGGGGGGATATGCTGATTAAGTGCTGATTTGCCCAGTTCTACAGCTCCCTTTAGAAACAGAGAAGGAAGACAAATAAAAATTTATTTATATAGTACAGGAAATGATGTTCTAAGTCGTAACATTTAAGTACCCCATTACAGGGTTGTATACAGACATACGTCAGCAACTGCCATAGGAGTAAGACCTAAAAGGAGCATCAGAGCACAGAGGTACAAAAAATAGCTGCAGAGAAAGAATTAACAAGGTGGTACACTGAAAAATCCTCCCTCACATCTTGTACTGAAAACCTTTGGTACCCTGGCTAGGGCGACCAGGACTCAATTTCAAAGTGAGAGTTTTCCCTTCATAGAACTTTTTCAAAATGATGAATAACCAAAGATCCACAAACAACCAAAGCAGCACCCACGTACTAGAAATGCTTAGGTAAGCAGAAAGTTTGTATAGCAAATGCGGAGCCTGCCAATTAACACGAAATTCACCAGGTGTCCTGGCGTTCCTTATTCTTTACCAAAGACATTTCCTCAGCGGTCACAATCCTGCACCTTTCACAAACCGGAAGTTTTCTTGGATGAGATTTTAAACTCTAAAGCACGTTACCCACTTGGTATCAAGCTAGACTTCGACTCAAAAAAACCTTTATCATGTAAAATTACTATAATGGAAAATTCCAAACAACTTTCAAACATGAAAAGAAATTATGTTACAGTTAGCACCTGATCTTTTGAAAAGTGACTTTGTGGAGAGCAACTCAACTATGGATGATTCGTTCCAACGTCTGGTAAACAGGTTGCATGCATTACAACAGCGGAAAATTAAAGAGGGAAAAACAAATGAGCAGAAGCAGTGGCTATTCGCAATCAGCAGAGGACTGCACTGATAGCTCGCTTCCAAGTTACTTTCAGGGAAGCTCCTGATTGGTGGGTGGCACGGGGTCAATGTGATTACTTAACCCTGGCAGTTATAACTAAACTCCACTTTGATGGGCTCCAAAGCTTATTACAAAAAAAAAAAAAGACGGCTACTGGAGCACATCACGTACTTCGGTGTCCTGCCTCTCTGTTATTCTCGCAGAACCCGGAGCCTGACACCTGAAACTCACCAGACAAACACCACTTCGTTTCAGGGCTTTAGGGTTTCGTATTTATTATTTTTAAAGTCCACTGGGCATCGATTCAGTTGGGTGGTGATGATGGTGTGAAAGATTAACCCATTTCCTGCACATACACACACAGGGAAGAACTCCTGACCATTCAAGCAGTTCCCTCTCTCCCAAGTAACTTTTTTAAAAACATTTAGTCCTAAAATAACCATCAGCAACAAACATCCAACACTGACATGGCAACGTCCACGCCTCATACCCTAATGCTACCCACAAGCAGGTCTGATCGTCTCCGGTCCCTACGCAGGGATGGTGGTGGTGGTGGTGGGGGTAACCCCTCTCCCTTTAGTCCGGTTCAGCCAGGCTTCCCCCGAGCTCTGCTGTAAAGATCCTCCACTTTCGCTGCCCCGGCGGCAAAAAGCAAGGCTCCTCGTCCCCAGGACGGAGTTTCTCCCAACTGCCGGACAAACACTTCCTGCGAGCTCAGCGGACCCCCGCCCCGCGCGCACCTGGCCCGGCCCCTCGCCCCCTTCCCGCACTTCACCCCCCGAGAGGGGCCCACCTGCCCTCCCGCCGCCGCTCCCCACGGCCGGGGCGCCCGACCGACTCCCGCCCGGCGGCGGCGCTGCCCCGGCCCCGAGCGCCCGGCGCTCCGCGGCCGACCCCGAAGGGCAGGGACGCCAGGCGGGCTGCCGCGCGCAGCCCCCCAACCCCGTGAGAGACGCGACGCCCCCCAGAGGCCGGGGACCGCGCGCCTGTCAGCGCCCCCGGAAGGGGTCAGGCAGCGGGCTGCGCCCGCCGGCTGCCCGGGCCGCTCCTGACACCCGCTCGCCCCACCGCCCGCCCCCACCGCACTCACCTGGCCGGGTCCGGCCGAGCGACCAGTCGAGGGGCTCGGGGAGCTCCTGGCGCAGAGGCCGCGGGGCCTCCCGCCCGCCCGCGCCCGCGCTAGCCGGCGCGCGCCCGGGGCCCGACGCGCGCCCGGGGCGCAGCGGGGAGGCGGGGGCGCGGGGACGCGCGAGCGCCAAGGGAGGGGGCGCGCGGCGCTGAGGGGGGGCCGGGGGCGCGGCGGGAGCAGCGTCTAGGCGGCGTCGGCGGAGACAAGGCCGCCTCGGCCGCGTCCGTCATGGCGCGCGGCGGCGGCGGCGGCTGCTCCCTCCAGCCTCCCGGCTCCCTCGCCTTTAGTTTGACCTTTCCCTCCAGTGTGTCTGACGGAGAGCGGCGGTGCGCGCGCGTGTGTGCCTGTCTCTCTGTGTGTACGCGCGCACGCGCGCGCGCGCGTGGGGAAGGGGCCGGGTTCGCTTCGCGGCGCCTGACGTCACTGCTATGGCAACGGAAGCCCCGCCCCTTGCCTCCGGTTTTTCCAGTCCCGCCCCCCCTCCCCCAGTGCACGTTCCGGGGCCTCACGTGCTCACTCACACGCACGCACGCACGCACGCTCGGAACGCGCGCGCCCAGATCGTTGGGAGAGGTAGTTGGGAGGTCATTGGGGCCGCCTCATAGCTTCCCTGAGTTCGACCAATCCGGTGAAGAGAAGCCGTGGGCGGGGCGGGTTCGGCTGCCGGAGCGGCGTGAAAAATTTCCCAAGGCAGAGCGAAAACTCTTCCAGAGCGACTGAGCATGCCCGGTGGTGAAAGGGGCGCTTAGCCTGGGGTTTAGGTGGGAGGAGGGGAGGCGGTCCGATAGTCCAGGCACCCAGGGAACCAGTATAGGGCTGCTCAACTGATCCCGAGCTGGGACTGCGCAGTGAGAGACTCAAGCAACCCTGGATTGCCATCTGGCCCCCGCCGCTGTTGCTGTGTGACCTTGGGCGTGTTACTTACACACTCTGAACTGAATATCTTGAGTCAAATGAGGTTACTGAAATCTACCTTAATGGTTGTGAGGATTAAAAGAGAGCGTGGAAAACGCCTCATCTTTCATATCGTAGACCCTAAATAGTATGGAACCCACAACCATGAATGAGGACAGAGGACTCGGAGATGAAGAGATTAAGTGACCTGTTCATTGTCAGGTAGTGGCAGAGACCCAGGCTTCAAGTTCAATACTCTTGCTTACATGGCTTTCCCTCAAGGAAGCGGGGTGGGGTCGGGGGAAGGTGGACCACTAAGAAAAGCATGTGAAGAACTTCCTTTGCTCTCTGTGAATCTCTTTTTAATCCACACCAATGCCCTTCTCATCTCCCCCCCACCCCCAAAATTTAGAACTTTAGAAAAAAGGGCTGGACAGCCTTGGTGTAGGTTTTGGAGGGCAGCTCTTTGGCTATGAATTTGCCCGAATAAGCACCAGAATGGCGCTTTCCTCAGTTTCCCTGGGGAGCCGCAGTTTTTCCTAAAGTTTTGGTTAAAGTGTAAACACAGTAGCAAGGTCCTCCACAATTTCTGGCTCCCCGACGAAAGATTAACTCAGTTAACCAACAGTTACCCTGCATCTACTGAGTAGGCGAGAATGCCTTTCCAGCCCACAAAAGACCTGTGACCTCAGGTCTGTGCGGGTCCCTTGTGATTCAGACACACTGGTGACCTCATCCTTCCGTGTGCTTCTAGTCCTTTCTCTGACTTCGCTCTTAATCACTAACTGCCTCGTGGTATTTCTTGAATGCTATAGTACTATTTAACTCTAGATTTGCTGTTAAGTGTTTAAAAGTATTTGTCTCCCTCCCTGTCTTAGAGGTCCCCCCAAAATACCTAAGTCTGATCTGGGTAAAGGACATCATCAGCTTCTCAAACATGCTCTTATACTCCCTACTTTCCCGAACTCAATTCACTGGAGCCTTTCAAATTTCAACTAAAATGTACTTCTGTCCAAAAAGTTTTGATGGATCTACTTAGAATGAAATAGTGCCTTTTTCTGAGCACTTGGTGAGTTCCTTGCTTGGGACATTGTTCCTGGTAGACATTGTGTTCTGTGATTTGTGTCCATCACCTGGAGAAAACTTCTCTGGACATCCACATGTGAGTTGGCTCTTCCTATTCCTTGCTCTCATAGCATCTTATGTTGTAATAAATCACGCCTTACCCATTCCTTTAAGGTTTGATTTGTTCACCTTCTCCATCAAATGTAAAACTCTAATGGCAAGAAAGGTTTTTAGTTCCATTTAGCATTTCCAGCATTAACCTCAGAACCATAACTACAGAATGACTAGCTATTGAATGGCTGAATGACTCCTTGCCTACTTCATAAAGTTCTTAGGGGCAGCCTTTACTTTGTGTTTATATCTCAGAACCAAATATTTTCTGCTGCTGCTGCTGCTAAGTCACTTCAGTCGTGTCCGACTCTGTGTGACCCCATAGACGGCAGCCCACCAGGCTCCCCCGTCCCTGGGATTCTCCAGGCAAGAACACTGGAGTGGGCCGCCATTTCCTTCTCCAATGTGTGAAAGTGAAAAGTGAAAGTGAAGTCGCTCAGTCATGTCTGACTTGTAGCGACCCCACGGACTGCAGCCTACCAGGCTCCTCCATCCATGGGATTTTCTAGGCAAGAGTACTGGAGTGGCTTGCCTTTGCCTTCTCCAAAATATTTTCTAGGAAGTTATAAATCTTTGACTACTCTAAAATGCCCCAGTAATTACATGGTCACACTCATGCAATGAAGGAAGGCTTTGGCGGTAGCCGAAGACACTGAACAGAGCAAGGAGTAGGAAGTTCACAGACTTCCCTAGTGGTCCAGTGGTTAAGAATCTGCCTGCCAGTGTGGAGGACACGGGTATGATCCCTGGTATGGGAGGGTTTCACATGCTGCAGGGCTACTAGGCCCATGCGCCACAACTGCTAAGCCCACGAGCCACAGCTACTGAAGCCTGCACCCTCTAGAGCTTGTGCTATGAAACAAGAGAAGCCACCACAAGAAGAAGCCTGAGCATCAGAACTAGAGAGTAGCCCTTGCTCATCGCAACTAAAGAAAGCCTGCACACAGCTAAAATAACTAAAAAAAAAGACTTCCAAAGAAGTAGGAAATCGAGAAAAGAAGAGGTTGTGATTTCTTACTAACTGCTGCTGCAGACCTAGAAAGATTTTCAAATGTTGTTAAGGATAACAGGCAGATTCCTCCAAGTGATACTGCTCCCATAAAGGAGAAAAGTTATGCAAAGAGGAGTCTTAAAAAAGAGATCAAGCAGTGTTTGCCTACTCTGTACTGGTAGCATTTGTTCCTTTGCCTAATTAAAGCCAGGTGATGGTGCTGTGTGTAGTCCTGGTCTCCCTTTGCTGTATTGTTTAACTCCCTGTATGTGTGTGTGAGTGGATCCCTACCAAGCCTAGTCCTCTTATTCCTCATGTGAATGGTACCGCCAGAGTTAGTCGCTCAGTCATGTCCGACTCTTTGCGACTCCATGGACTGTAGCCCACCAGGCTCCTCTATCCATGGAATTCTCCAGGCAAGAATACTGGATTGGGTTGCCATTTCATTCTGCAGGGGATCTTCCCGACCCCGGGATCAAACCTGGGTCTCCTGCATTACCGTCTGAGCCTCCAGGGAAGCCCAAACACCCAGTGCATGCCAAATTGCTTCAGTAGTGTCTCTTTGTGACCTTACAGATTGTAAGGAAATCCACTGTCCATGGGGCTTCTCCAGGCAAGAAAATTGGAATGAGTTGCCATGTCCTCTTCCAGGGGATCTTTCCCACCCAGGGCATGAACCCACATCTCTTATGTCTCCTGCATTGGCAGGCGGGTTCTTTACCACTAGCATCACCTGGGAAACATCCAGTAGCACAAGTCATTCTTAGTTTATCCCCACCTCCATCCTGTCAGTCTATGAATTCCATAAAGTCATCCTTTCCAATGACTGGGATAGCCATGAACTGCTCCCCATGCCCTCAGCCTTCACAGGATCCCTCATCTGGACAAAACCCTCCTTAACTGGTGTCTTCACCTCATCTTGACTGGTCCAGCCCAACTTCCACTGTACTCTAAAGTCCAGAGAGACTTTTCTGAAAGGCAGAGAATTGACCATGTCATCAAACAGCTTAAAAATCTTCCATGGCTTCTCTGTTCCTCTTTAGGAAAAATGATCAAACTTCATCCATGTTTTTTTTTTTTTTTTAATGCTTCATCCTCAGCCAGTTTCTTCAGCCAGGTCTCCCACTACTTTTGCAAGAACTCTTTTGCTCCAGGAATGTTGAATACTTGTAGTTTCTCATACATACCTTGTTCTGTGTATACGAAGGTTCACCTACCTAGGATTCTTTGTCCACGCCCTCTCCACCAAGTTAATTACATTTGTGCTTGCTATGTCTGTGAGGACAGCCATGCTTTATCCCTCTGGCATGGCTCTTATTCAGTGTTATGAGTATACCTTATGTGTTCACATGTCTTATCTTCACTAGACTGTGAGCCACTTGAGGGCAGGGATTTTGATATATTTCATTCCTGTATGTAACCAGGGGGACTTCCCTGGTGGTCCAGTAGCTAAGACTCCCAGCTCTCAATGCAGGCGGCCCAGGTTCAACCCCTGGTCAGGACGTTAGACCCCACATGCCATGCAACTAAAGATCCTGCATGCCACAGTGAAGATCAAAGATCCCTTGTGCCACAACCAAGACCCAGTGCAGCCGAATAAATAAATAACCACATTTAAAAACAATGTTGGGTTAGGAAAAAAGACGTTGGGTAAGTACCTCATTGGAAAGTGAGGAGAACGTTCAGTTCCTATCTGGAGGGATCTCTTGCTCCAGGCTTTAGAGGCCGCTGGAGGTGGAGTGGGGCTCCTGCAGAGTTGCAGGCACACTCTTTACTGAGGGACACTCCTCTCTCTCTGGGAGAGTCAGCATCTTTGACGAGAACATCGACTTGTAGGGAAAGGTGGTGAATGAGAAAGAAGTGGGAAGTGAGAGGCCATGACTACCCAGTTAGCCGAGAAGCTCAATCGGTCCTGGTGGTGAACAAGGGGAACCTGCTGTTGCACCTTCATAGCCTGTTCAGACTGATAGACTGAAGTTACTGTGTGGGTGATGCACACTGCATAACCCTAGGGGAAGCTGTTTCCATGGGTGTCTCTATGAATGACTTCCTCTGTACCGTACTCGACATGTAGCTGTCCTGACTGTGATATATACAAGTCACATCTCTGTCTACTTTGGCAATTTAAAGGATCCCAATTATACTTTTGATAATACAAATAGATAAATATTTATTGAATGACCACCAGTTTTCATCTCAAAAACTTAAATGACTTTTATTGTATAGAGTTATTTCTATGGATCTGTACATATTTTGAAGTATTTACTAGACTAATAGCATTCAGTTCAGTTCAGTTCAGTCACTCAGTCATGTCCGACTCTCTGCGACCCCATGAATCACAGCACGCCAGGCCTCCCTGTCCATCACCAACTCCCGGAGTTCACTCAAACTCATGTCCACAGAGTCGGTGATGCCATCCAGCCATCTCATTCTCCGTAGTCCCCTTCTCCTCCCGCCCTCAACCTTTCCCAGCATCAGAGTCTTTTCCAGTGAGTCAACTCGTCACATGAGGTGGCCAAAGTATTGCAGTTTCAGCTTGAGCATCAGTCCTTCCAATGAACACCCAGGATTGATCTCCTTTAGAATGGACTGGCTGGATCTCCTTGCAGTACAAGGGACTCTCAAGAGTCTTCTCCAACACCACAGTTCAAAAGCATCAATTCTTCGGCGATCAGCTTTCTTCACAGTCCAACTCTCACATCCATACATGACCACGGGAAAAACCATAGCCTTCACTAGACGGACCTTGGTTGGCAAACTAATGTCTCTGCTTTTTAATATGCTATCTAGGCTGGTCATAACTTTCCTTCCAAGGAGTAAGCGTCTTTTAATTTCATGGCTGCAATCAGCATCTGCAGTGATTTTGGAGCCCCCAAAAATAAAGTCTGACACTGTCTCCACTGTTTTTCCATCTATTTCCTATGAAGTGATGGGACCAGATGCCATGATCTTAGTTTTCTGAATGTTGAGCTTCAAGCCAACCTTTTCACTCTCCTCTTTCACTTTCATCAAGAGGCTTTTTAGTTCCTCTTCACTTTCTGCCATAAGGGTAGTGTCATCTGCATATCTGAGGTTATTGATATTTCTCCGGGCAATCTTGATTCCAGCTTGTGCTTCTTCCAGCCCAGCGTTCCTCATGATGTACTCTGCATAGAAGTTAAATAAGCCGGGTGACAATATACAACCTTGACGTACTCCTTTTCCTATTGGGAACCAGTCTGTTGTTCCATGTATAGTTCTGACTGTTGCTTCCTGACCTGCATACAGGTTTCTCAAGAGGCAGGTCAGGTGGTCTGGGATTCCCATCTCTTTCTAATAGCATTATCATTCATTTATTAATTCTAAGAAGCAACAATTGAGCAGCCAAGTTCCAGGCAGGATTCAAGAGGCTGGATTCAACAAATGTGTTGAACAGTAACTATAGGTCTTATAAAAAACTATACATAGTAACTGAGTCCTTCAAAAATAAAGAGTTTATAGGGGTTTCCCTGGTGGTCCCTGGTGGTCCAGTGGCTAAGGCTCTGAGCTCCCAATGTGCAGAGTTTGATCCCTGATCAGAGAACTAGATCTCACATTCTGCAACTAGAGATCCCAAGGGCCAAAACTAAGACCTGGCAAAGCTAAATAATTAAATAAATAACTAAATAAAAATGTCTGCATTTTTCAGTTTCTTTATGCCCCTTTACGTATATGAAGATAGTCTCCAAATTCTCCTTATTTCTCTTTAGTAGATAGACACTCATCTACTAAAACCTTGAAATGACATCGAACTCTTGCATTTCAAAGAATCCAATATACTAGGATGCCCCAGTGAATGTAAAGCTTTAACATACTTTTTTCCCTCTCCTAGTTCTATCAAGAGAAGGGCCAGAAAGGTTAGTTGGCTTCTTTAAACGTCTCTTGGGAGTATTGGAGAAGCCACCTTTTGTAGAATAAGTTCATAACTACATTGTCCAGAAAAGAGGGTATAATCAGACTTGGATTCCTGAATCACTGTGGAAGAATGCAGATCTTCAACTACAGACATTTCATTTGGACTGTTAGATGGGCACGAAATAAATGAAAATGTTTGGGGCGTAATTTGTTTTAACAGTGAGCTTTACTCTATGGCTTCATTGGAAAAGTGGACCATGTGGCCATATTTACACCCCAAATTTATTGAGCTGCTCATACAAGTAACATTACATTCTCCAGAACCCAGTTAAGAATGGCTCTGCGTCCATGCTCCCAAGTTTTTGATGGCCTAACTACATGTGACTGTCACGGCTAGAAAAAAATCATTATGTTAAATTCCAGAAGCTGATAATTAGTTTTTAAAAAAGCCACTCAGGAGGAACCAGTAGACACACACACATCCATAGTGTCACATACACAAACACACATATCGTACTATGTAGACTTTCAGGTAACTTTTCCCGTTTTAACTATTGTCATTATCCGCATCAGCACTTTTTTATAGAACTATCTTTTAAAATTATTTATTTGTTTTTGGCTGTGCTGGGTCTTCCTTGCTGAGAAAGGCTCTCCTCTAGTTGCAGAGAGCTGGGGCTCCTCTCCAGTTGGGGTGCGCGGGCTTCTCATGGGAGTGGTTTCTCTTGTTGCAGAGCACGGGCTCTAGGGCGAAGAGGCTTCAGTAGCTTTGGCGCGTGGGCTGAGTGGCTGCGGCTCCTGGGCTTGAGAGCACAGGCTCAGTAACTGTGGTGCACGGACTTAGTTGCTTTGCCGCGTGTGAAATCTTCCCGGACCAGGGCTCAAACCTGTGTCTCCTGCATTGACAGGCGGATTCTCTTGCACTGCGCCTCCAGGGAAGTCCCCTCATCATTATTTAAGTCAAGAGGCTTAAAGAAGTCTGAAATAATAATCTTGACTATTCACAGCAACTCAGGAAGAATGAATGGGGTGACCCCAGAAAGGGAGGGGGTAGCCTTTTTGTGAATTGTCATCTCAGTCTCTCTGCACTGATTGTCTTGTGACCTCAGGTAGCATGCAGCACTGAACCAGGCTTCTATGTGTGAATGGCCCTCCAGCTCCTCCAGGACTACTGTGGAGGTAGCTGGAGGCAGGGTTTGCTTCTGGGATTTTGTGTGTGCGTCGATGAAAGACTGCAGCAGGGCTGAGTGAACTGTTCATTTTCCCAGGGATGGGGCTCAGGGTTTTCCCCCGATATCCCCCACCCATTCCCTGCTCCCACCCAGGCCACAATTTTGTCCTGGGGCAGGCTGCTCAGTCTTTCTGTTGGGCTGGCAATTTGAGGGAAGCTAGCAAATTTGGCCACAGGACTGGAAAAGGTCAGTCTTCATTCCAATCCCAAAGAAAGGCAATGCCAAAGAATGCTCAAACTACCACACAGTTGCACTCATCTCACACGCTAGTAAAGTCATGCTCAAAATTCTCCAAGCCAGGCTTCAGCAATATGTGAACCATGAACTCCCAGATGTTCAAGCAGGTTTTAGAAAAGGCAGAAGCACCAGAGATCAAATCACCAACATCCGTTGGATCATGGAGAAAGCAAGAGAGTTCCAGAAAAACATCTATTTCTGCTTCATTGACTATGCCAAAGCCTTTGACTGTGTGGATCACAATAACCTGTGGAAAATTCTTCAAAAGATGGGAATACCAGACCACCTGACCTGTCTCTTGAGAAACCTGTATGCAAGTCAGGAAGCAACAGTCAGAACTGTACATGGAACAACAGACTGGTTCCAAACAGGAAAAGGAATACGTCAAGGTTGTATATTGTCACCCTGCTTATTTAACTTCTATGCAGAGTACATCATGAGGAACGCTGGGCTGGAAGAAGCACAAGCTGGAATCAAGATTGCTGGGAGAAATATCAATACCCTCAGATATGCAGATAACATCACCCTTATGGCAGAAAGTGAAGAGGAACTCAAAGGCCTCTTGATGAAAGTGAAAGAGGAGAGTGAAAAGGTTGGCTTGAAGCTCAACATTCAGAAAACTAAGATCATGGCATCTGGTCCCATCACTTCATGGGAAATAGATGGAAAAACAGTGGAAACAGTGTCAGACTTTATTTTTTTGGGCTCCAAAATCACTGCAGATGCTGATTGCAGCCATGAAATTAAAAGACGCTTACTCCTTGGAAGGAAAGTTATGACCAACCTTGATAGTATATTAAAAAGCAGAGACATTACTTTGCCAACCAAGGTCCGTCTAGTGAAGGCTATGGTTTTTCCCGTGGTCATGTATGGATGTGAGAGTTGGACTGTGAAGAAGGCTGATCGCCAAAGAATTGATGCTTTTGAACTGTGGTGTTGGAGAAGACTCTTGAGAGTCCCTTGTACTGCAAGGAGATCCAGCCAGTCCATTCTAAAGGAGATCAATCCTGGGTGTTCATTGGAAGGACTGATGCTCAAGCTGAAACTGCAATACTTTGGCCACCTCATGTGACGAGTTGACTCACTGGAAAAGACTCTGATGCTGGGAAAGGTTGGAGGCAGGAGGAGAAGGGGACGACGGAGAATGAGATGGCTGGATGGCATCACCGACTCTGTGGACATGAATTTGAGTGAACTCCGGGAGTTGGTGATGGACAGGGAGGCCTGGCGTGCTGTGATTCGTGGGGTCGCGGAGAGTCGGACACGACTGAGTGACTGAACTGAACTGAACTGAGGGGCCAACAGCCATAATGGACTAAAAACTAGGAAGGTGAGTGTTGTTAAATTACAATAACATCCACACTTCCAAGGAAGCTGCAAAAGTCATTCCCGTCAGATGTACTAAAAATCAACAGCCAAATTACTCTTGCCAAATGCTCTGAGCTAGTGAATAAAGCCCTGTGCTATTTAAATTGTAGCTCCAACCCTCTAGTACCATGCCTGAATAGTAATCATGAAAATTTCTTATCAGTATCCTCCGTAATGCATGGTAATGATTATTGATTGATTGACTACCACATTCAAGGTTCTCTTGCAAGTGCTTCAGGTGTGCCGGGATACTTGTCTCATAACAACCTTTCAAGGTTATAAGGAGTAGCCAGAAATAAGAGTTGTTATCCCATCTGATAGATGGGGAAAGAGAAATTCAGGGCACATAAGCAACTTTCTCAGTGTCACCCCAGTGGTGATATCAATTTGATTAAAGTATATTCTTTGGGAAAAAAAATAACTCAGGATTTTTCCATGGGACTTCCCTGGTGATACAATGGACAAGAATCTGCCTGCCAGTGCAGGGGCACAGATTTGATCCCTTATCTCCAAAGATCCCTCATGCGGTGGGCAGTTAAGCCTGGACTCCACAACAACTGAGCCCATGCTCTAGAGCCCATGAACCACAACTACTGAAACCCATGCACCCAGAACCTACGTTCCACAACAAGAGGAGCCACCACAGTGAGGAGTCTCTGCACCTCAATGCAAAGTAGTCACTGCTCACTGCAACCAGAGAAAGTCTGTGCAGCAATGAAGATCCAGCATGACCAAAATCAAATAAATAATAAGAACAATAAAACACAGAAAACTTCTGTTTGTAAAAGTTAATTACAAGCTCAGGGACATTTTAAGCAAAGTTTTTACTGGAAAAAAAGTTATGATAGTAAAGATTAAAAATCAAAAGGTAGCTTCATTAAGCAACTCCTATCATGAGTAATTTGGAATTAAAGGGTTTTCGAATGATCTCTACCTTAGTTTCCTTAGAGAAGAGCCAAGTTCTTAATAAGCATGTCTGCAAAAGAGGAGGAACCTTGGGCTGAATCTTATTTATAGAGGCAAAGGGTTATTTTTATTTCAACCTCACAGTCTTACTCTCCTCTTGAATTTGCCAGTTAACGCAGGAATAGCAAATGACGTGGAGATGAAGTCTGAGTTGTCTAGGTCCTACTTGCCCTACTGGAAATCCTTAGTTTAGGCTTAAGGCAGGTTTATGCAGGTATATGCTGCCATATAATAGCTCTGGTCCACAGCAGGATTTCATAGTCAAGCTGTGGAACAAGTATAGGTAATTTACGTTTAGTATAGTAGTCCTTAGGGCTTCCCAGGTGGCTCAGTGGCAAAGAATCTGCCTGTGAATGCAGGAGACTCTGGAGACAAAGGTTTAATCCCTGGGCTGGGAAGAGCCCCTGGAGGAAGAAATGACAACCCACTACGTATTCTTGCTGGGAAAATCCCATGGACAGAGGGGCCTGGTGGGCTATAGTCAGTCCATGGGGTTTCAAAAAGTCAGACACGACTGAACGACGAAGCTCACACACTTAATAGTCCTTCAGGATCCCAGGGGACTAGGTCTTCCACGGACACCAAAATCCACGAATACTCGAGTCCCATATATGAAATGGCATATAATTTGCATTTCACCTACACACATACTTTAAATCATCTCTGCTGCTGCTGCTGCTGCTGCTGCTGCTAAGTCGCTTCAGTCGTGTCCGACTCTGTGCGAGCCCACAGACGGAAGTCCACCAGGCTCCCCCGTCCCTGGGATTCTCCAGGCAAAAACAGTGGAGTGGGTTGCCATTTCCTTCTCCAAAATCATCTCTAGATTGCTTATAATATCTAATACCATGTAAATGCTATGTAAATAGTTGCAAATACAATGTAAATGTTATGTAAATAGTGCAGTGCACAGCAGATTCAACTTTAGCCTTTTGGAGCTTTCTGAAATGTTTTTCTTTTTTTTTCCAAAATATTTTCAACATATGGTTGGTTTAATCCCCAATTCAGAATCTGTGGCTAAGGAGGCCTGGAGGTCAATGGTAATTGATTTAATTAAAACGGGGAAAGTTCACAGCCGTGCTACAGCCTGCTCGTACTTGTTCACAAAGCTGACTGCACACAACGCTTCCTAATTCTGCAGTTAGTGACATCTCATTGGTATTTTGAAATCAGCCATTGCAGGAGTATTTACCTTATGTAAATTGACAAATGCTATAAATCAGAACTTTTATTCCCCAAGAGGTAGTTGTTAAACATTCACCAGAACACTACTGGGTAGATTGTATCATTTGCTCAAAAATATCTGCTGTCAATTTAGAGAATGAACTTATGGTTACCTGTATAAACTGCTGTATTTAAAATGGATAACCAACAAGGACCTACTGTATAGCACAGAGAAGCCTGCTCAGTGTTATATGGTGGCCTGGATGGGGAAGGAGTTCTGGGGAGAATGGATACATGTATGACTGAGCCCCTTTGCCTTTCACTTGAAACTGTCACAACATTGTTAATCTGTCCTCAATCTTTTCCAGCATTAGGATCTTTTCCAGTGTGTTGGCTCTTCACATCAGGCGGCCAAAGAATTGGAGCATTAGCTTCAGCATTAGTCCTTCCAATGAATATTCAGGGTTGATTTCCTTGAGGATTGACTGGTTTGGTTAAGTGACAAAGGTTGATTAAAATTCAGTCTTGTACCAAGGACCAATAGAAGGCATGGTCCCTCTATGAAAACCTCTCAATGGATGAAGGTGCCACCCATTAAATTTTTTCAACTGGACAAAATGACTCCAGGAAAAGAGATTATAAGTGTGTTTCTGCCACCAAAGAAAAATAAACTCAAAATACTTGCAATTAAGTCTAGAGAGAATCATAACTAGAAAAGAACTGGGTATGTGGCCATTGGCACATAACGTTTCATTTGGGATTTTATCATTTGGTAGTAAAAGTATTCTCTATAATAAACTGCATTATAGGGTTATTGGCAGGATAAACAGATTGTACACATAAAGCATTTAGCAAAATGGAGTAGTTCTTTGGAAAAATGGGCCAGAGAGCAGATAAGAAATAGCCAAGAAATCTCAGTTAAAAGATTCAATGCTGGGATTTCCCTGGCAGTCCAGTGGTTAAGACTCTGCCTTCCAATGCAAAAGAGCGTGGGTTCAGTCCCTGGTCAGGGTACTAAGGCCCCACATGCTGCAGTGTGTAGTCAAAAATGAAAAAGAAAAAAGAGATTCAATTCTAATAATTTCACAAATGGAAATGACCCTGTACTGGGTCAGTAGAGTAGGATGGAAAGAACTTGGCTTGTAGAATCCTATAGGGTTAAGTTTGAACCTCTGCCACTTGACAAGCTGAATGGCATTGAGCAATTTGCATGCAAACAAATTCTGGGCCTTGGTTGTTTCATCTGCATAATGGGGATAATATGATTTCCCTGTAATGATTAAAAGAAATAATAAAGCTTGAAGCATCATTCTTGGTGTCTAGTACACATTGGGCACCTCTCTGCTCCTAAATCACCTGCTACCAGCATCTAGTTGGTAAGAGGAGTTTATTGATTTCTACCCAAGGTGCTTTCTAATGAATAGAGTATGATTTTCTCAGTACTTGTTCTTTTGCCAGAATTTGAACACAGAAAGAAACTTAATTTGCTTTAGAAGAAAAAAGAATCACAACTAATAGTGACACCCATCTGTCCTGAGTGGTACAAAGCCCTGACTCGGTGGAGACCATCTCTGACCACAAGCAGTGATCTATCCCACTCAACTCGAATTATTCCCACGGATGACCTCTGTTGTCTAAGGATGGTCACTTGCCTGCCTCGGTACAAAAAACTGAGTTAAGGAGTATATATTTCAGTATATTCCATGTTTGGACTGAAGACTTCTCTCCCTTGCTGGCCGTGAAGAAGAAAGCACGAAGTTTCAGGACTGGTGCCTGCCATCTTGGAACTGTGAGGGGTGCCATCCTTAGGCTGAATCCAGATGCTGAGGATGGTAGCACATGGGAATGGAAGCAAAGTGTATCTGTGATGCTGTCTCTGTGCTTGTAATCAGACTGCATCTAGATTCCCATTCAACTTCTGGCTTTACAGTTACAGGAGGTAATGGATTTCCTTGTTTTTATGCCAGGCTATCAGGCAATGGAAACTGATCAATGAGGAGTGTGTAGCAGCACCAAAGGGTAGGGTCCACGCCAGGGGTGCTGAGGGTCACAGACCAGAAGTCTAGTCACCTGGGTTCCTATCTTGCTTCTACCTTGTGTTAGCTGTGTGGCTGTTAGGAAATGACTCAGCCTCTCTGCTTCAGTTTCTGCATCTGAGAAGCAATGATAATAATAGATCTTATCTCAGAGTTCCTGAGAGGATACATTTGCATAACACACAGTGCCTGGTGCACAGTGAGTTTTCATATAATCTGATGCTTTATCATGATCACCTCCAGATGCAAAGACCATCTTAGGATCCACAGAGTGATGCTGAACTGGGGCCCCCATTCTCTTCCTTTCTGCCCTTGACTCTACATCTCTTCATGACGTTGGGTTTTGTTCTCATTCCCTTTCCGGATCGCCTTTCCCTCTTTTGTCCCTTGCACTAGCCGTAATTGGCATTGATTTATATCATTATTTGCGGTCTTTCAAAATAAGTAATTTTAGATTTCTTCTTTTAAATTTTCGAAGTCAAAGATAGAACTTTTTATATTTGCTTCAATAAAAAAAGAACATTTAGATTTTCTTTTTTAGTATCCCTATTGCATTCATCTGCTTGGCTTTGGTCCAGCGTTCCACTCTGTCAAAATCATTTAAAATCTTGACATTGTCAGTTATTGCCTTTGCCGTCTTACCTGGCTTTATATCACCTGCCTTTTAAGCTTTCACCAAGCCCTTGACAAAACCTGCAATTTAGGACTACTCTATCAGTTATCAGGTTAGGTGTATGTGGTGGGAAACTCTAAATCAGTGCCTCTCAAACTTTATTGAGTATACGAATTACCTGGAGAGCTTGTCAAAACACAGATTCTGGGGCCCCAGAGCAGCTCTGTACTGGTGACTGAGAATCTGTGTAGAGATAGTGCAGAATAGGGCTGTCTTAAATAGTGATGCCGAAGCTGAAGCTCTAATACTTTGGCCACATGATGCAAAGAGCTGACTCATTGGGAAAGACTGATGCTGGGGAAGATTGAGGGCAAAAGCGGAGGGGGGTGGCAGAGGATGAGATGGTTAGACAGTATCACCTACTCACTGGACATGAATTTTAACAAACTCCAGGAAAGAGTGAAGGACAGGGAAGCCTGGCATGCTGCAGTCCCTGAGGTCACAAAGAGCTGTACATAACAACAACAACAAATAGTGGCTTAATCAAGTTAATGGTTTATTTTCTCTTATGTTAAAGACATTCATAGGCTGTTGACTCGGGGCTGGTACTGTGGTGTCAGAGCCTAGACTCCTTCTGTCTCCTTTCTGCTGTACATGGCATGCAGTTTCCTATTCCAAAATGGTTGCTTGAGTTCCAGCCATTGTGTCCACATTCAAGTCAGTAGGAATGATGAAGGTGGTGAGTCCACTGTTTTTAAGGATGTGTTCCAGAAGTCCATGGCATTTCCACTTATATCTTTCTTGAGAAGAATTTGGTCATTTAGCCAAATCACACTAGTTAGACTGGGCAGGGAGTTAGCTATGGGCTCTTGGACACATTTTTTTTTTTTTTTTGGTCTCTTGTTTCTTGTAGGCAAGACTGCAGCCTCCATGTCCTTCCCTGAGTTCCAAAGGGTGAGTTCCAAACAGCTGCTAAGCAAAGGGGGAGGAGCCAAAAAACCATAAGGCAAGATTAAAGGGACCTGAGAAGCTCATGGAGATTAGGAGACTGAGGCCCTGCACACACCCTAATCTTGTCCAAAATCCCACCCTGGAAGTACTGCTGTAAAACTCCTCACCAAATCCTCCTGAGTTGGGACATGTAGTTTTGTTTTTATTTAAGGCAGGAGCCCTCTGTGTTCCCCTTTTCTTGGCAAAATAATTGTTGTTCAGTCACTAAATTGCATCCAACTCTTTGCGACCCCATGGATTGCAGCATGCCAGGCTTTCCTCTCCTTCACTATTTCCCAGAGTTTGCTCAAAATCATGTCCATTGAGTTGGTGATGCCATCCAACCATCTCACCCTCTGTTGTCCCCTTTTCCTCCTGCCCTCAATCTTTCCTAGCGTCAGTGACTTTTCCAATGAGTCCAGCTCTTCACATCAGGTGGCCAAAGTATTGGAGCTTCAGCTTCAGCATCAGTACTTCCAATGAATATTCAGGGTTGATTTTCTTTAGGATTGACTTGTTTGATCTCCCTACAGTCCAAGGGACTCTCAAGAGTCTTCTCCAGCGTCACAGTTTGAAAGCATCAGTTCTTCAGCACTCAGCCTTCTTTAAAGCTTTCCTTTTCTACTCTATCTCTGGGATTTGCTTCGGCACAGATGCACAGAGAGGCCGAGATTTCAGTAACACTTGGGCCCGTGAAATTGTGAAGGTCTTGTGACCAACTTCTCAAGCACATTCCAACCCCTGCCTTCTATTCGAAGGCCAGAGAAAGCCGTGTGACCAAGACCGAGGTAAGCGGTAGAGTTGTCCCACAAGGAAGTAAATATTTTGGAATGCATTCTAATCTCCCCCAAGCCCGTAGGCAGAGGCATTGGTGTGGAACAAGCACTAAACTGAGAACCAGGAGTCCTGAGTTCTGGGCCCAGATCTGCTGTTAATGGTTTGTGTGACCTTGGACATGCTACTAATCCTTTCCAGATCTCTGAAACCTTTTCAGGCTTTGGGTTTAAGAAGCTATGGCTTGAAAAAACAAGTCACTGCCTCTCAAACTTCTAATCTCCTCTCAATGTAGCTTAGTCTCTTTACTTATTCTGAGCAAAAATACACACGCTTTAGAGCCCCTTCACTGCTGGGCAAGTGGTCAGGACTCTGTTAATGATCAAACTGTAGCACCGTGCAGCTGGTCTCTCTGGTCACATGGAAGCTCAGGAAGAAATGAAGCCACTGGGAAAAACCACTGATGCCGTGACCTTCTGCTCACAGGGCCCCAGTGCAGGCCGAAGACAGGTGAGCTTTAATTTTGGTGATTTATGATAATGCCTCTGAGTGCGCGGGTAAACATGCCATGGTTTATTTTGCAGAATTAATGAAGTCTGATTAATCTTTCAGTCCCCAGCAGATTCTGTTCTGAGAAATGAAGCGAGACTGTCAGGCTTTTGTGTGAATTATGGAGGGAGGATTCACAGCCCTTGGAATCATCTGGAATCCTCCCAAGGCGATCTTTCAAGTCCCGAGCATCTCCGGGTGGAGGCTTTGCTGTCTTTAGGCCGGATGACTGCTGACTAGGGAGAGACCCTTCGAAGAAGACACTGCAATACACTAATAGCCTCTGCAGTTGAGTGAGCTGTTACCACATGTCAGGCTCTCTGCCTGGTCCTTCGCATGCAGCATCGTCCCAATTATTATAAAGAGCACCACTTTATTTCCACATTTTTAAAAAAAGCTTTATGTTAGTTGGAGGATAATTACTTTACAATATTGTGATGGCTTTTGCCATACGTCACTATGAATCGGCCATAGGCATACATGTGTCCCCTCCATCCTGCACCCCCTCCCACCTGCCTCCCACCATGTCCCTCCAGGTTGTCATAGAGCACTGGCTCTGGGTTTGCATCACACATCAGACTCCCACTGGTTGTCTACTTTACATATGGTAATGTATGCGTTTCAATGCTATTCTCTTAAATCATCCCACCCTCTCCTTCTCCCACTGAGTCCAAAAGTCTGTTCTTTATATGTGTCTCCTGTGCGGCCATGCAGATAAGGTTATCAGTACCGTCTTTCTAGATTTCACATGTATGAGTTATATAATATTTGTCTTTCTCTTTCTGACTTACTTCACTCTGTATAATAGGCACTAGGTTCATCCACCTCATTAGAGCTGACTCAAACGTGTTCCTTTTTATCGCTGAGTAATATTTCACTGTGTATATGTACCACAACTTTCTTATCCATTCATCTGTGGATGGATATCTAGGTTGCTTCCATGTCCTCAGTTCAGTTCAGTTCAGTCACTCAGTCGTGTGCGATTCTTTGTGACCCCATGAATCGCAGCACGCCAGACCTCCCTGTCCATCACCAACTCCTGGCATTCATTCAAACTCATGTCCATTGAGTCGGTGATGCCATCCAGCCATCTCATTCTCTGTCGTCCCCTTCTTCTCCCACCCCCAATCCCTCCCAGCATCAGAGTCTTTTCCAGTGAGTCAACTTGTCCCATGAGGTGGCCAAAGTATTGGAGTTTCAGCTTTAGCATCAGTCCTTCCAATGAACACCCAGGATTGATCTCCTTTAGAATGGACTGTTTGGATCTCCTTGCAGTCCAAGGGACTCTCAAGAGTCTTCTCCTAGCTATTGTAAATAGAAGAGCACCCACTTTCATTTGTATAGATATCAGCTCAAGCCCTGGTCTCACAGTTTAAAAGCTGAGTGACTTTGAGTGTATAGCCTGGGCTCTGTGCCCCTCACCATATCTTCCGTCCCCAACTTCTCTGCCTACCCAAGTTCTGCCACATGGATCATTCCAGCATGTTGACCTCTCACACTTTAGTGGAGAGATAAACATGTAAACAGCAAAAGTGTATCGAAAATAAAACTCATGAACCCACAGGTGGCTCCATGCTGCAGGCTGAAGAATTCAATTTATCTATTCTTACAACACTGGGGCTAAACGTCTCTGAAAAGAAGTGGAGGTTATAAGGACCCATCTCATAATTGTGGTGGCTGTTATTGAGATGCGCATGTAAGATGGAGCAGGTTATAACAGAGTGGGGAGGGCCTTGTGATAGCAATCAGGAGAGCTGAATTTGAGTCCTGATTCTGTTGAATCAAAATGTGTAATTTGGGAAAAAGTCATTTTTCAAGTCTCAGTTCCCTCACCCATCAAGTGGAGAATGTTAATACCTGACTTTGGCACAGACTTCTTGCAGAGATCCTAGGAGGTAAAAGCTGTCAATAATCCCCAACTCCATTTGACAGATGGAGAAACTGGGCACAAAAATATGAGAAATGGAGCAGAAGAAACGTGGACCTCCAAGCTCGTGTTGTGCCACCATTCTCTGTGCTCACTCTGCTCAATGATGTTGGCATATGGTCCTTTCCTTAAATAAGCCAAGCTCATTCCACCTCAGGGCCTTTGCGCTTGCTGTTTCTTCTCCCTAGGATGTCCTTTCCCCAGATCTTCATGTTCTTCAAGTTGGCCCCTTGCCCCTCAAGTCTCAGCTCAGACAGCTTGCTCAGAGGACATCCATAGACACCCATCAGCGGTGTCAAATATCGTATATTAACGCGCACATATGGAAACCTTCTCCCAGGCTCCCTTTAGCATGTTACATTGCTGTATTTTCACATAGCATTCTCACTTTCTGAGATTATATTATTTACTCGTTGGCTTGTTTTCCTTTCTTTTTAAAATTTATTTATCAGGTTTTTCTGGGTCTTAGTTGCAGCACGTGTGGGTACATGCTAAGTTGGTCCAGTCATGTCTGACTCTGCAACCCTATCGACTGCAGCCCGCCAGGCTCCTCTGTCCATGAGATTCTCCAGGCAAGAGTACTGAAGTGGGTTGCTGTGCCCTCCTCCAGGGATTGAACCTGCATCTCTTATGTCTCCTGCACTGGCAGGCAGGTTCTTTACCACCAGCACCACCTGGGCAGCCCTGTGGCATATGGGTTTTTTTTTTAAGTGGTGGCATGTAGAATCTTTCTTTGCAGCATGTGGGATCGAGTTCCCTAATCAGTGATCGAATCCAGGCCCCCTGCATTGGGAGCTCAGAGTCTTAGCTACTGGACCACCAGGGAAGTCTCCCATTTTTCAATTGTTTGTTTTTTTTCTTTTTGATATTGTTTTTCATCATTTCCATCCTCAAACATTCATGTGGAGCTTGTTGTACCCTGAATGTTTGCATCTCTTCTTAAATTCATATGCTGAAGCCCTGACATCCAGTGTGGCTGTATTTGAACATGGGGACTTTAAGGAAATAGAAAAGGTTACTTGAGGTCATAAGGATGGGTCCTTGACCCAATAGGATTAATATCCTTTTAAGAAGAGTTACCAGGACACTGAGTCCACCTTCCCAGTCCCCACTCCACCCCTTCTCCCTCTTTCTCTTCACGTGAAGTCACTGCAGGAAAGTGACTCTAAAAGCCAGGAAAACAGCTCTCACCAGAAACCCAGACTTCTGAGTCTTCAGAACTGGGAGAAGATGAATGGCCATTGTTGATACCACTCAGTCCATGGTATTTTATTATGGAAGATTTTGCTGCCTAAGGAGTGGATTAGCACATGCTTCTGGAGTTGAAGTCATAACACACCACAGTCCCTGTAACGGGAGAAGAATGGAGTGGAGGCAGGGTGGGACCATTTCCAAAGGGTGATGTAAAAATAAGCCTAGTCAAAGTTATTAGGTGTCTAGAAAAGCACAGGGGGTAAACTTATCTGTTTATTATATTCTTTAAAGAGAATTTTTAAATTCTTAAACATTTTTTACCTTTATTGAAGTGTAATTGATATATAAGATTGTGTAAGTTTAAAGTCCTCGGTGTGTTGATTTGACACTCTTATATGTTGAAAATGATTATTCCCCTAGCGTTAGTTAGCACCTCCATCACAGCAAGTAATTACTCTTTCCTTTTTGTGATGAGAACGTTTAAGATCGCTCTCTGAGCAACTTCCAGGTGTATAATACAGTATTATTAACTGTAAGCACCGTACTGTACATTACTGTACATTAGTTCCCCAGAATTTATTCATCGTATAACTAAAAGTCTGGACGGCTTTGACCAACTTCCACCTCCGCCCCGAATCCCTGGTGCCTGGTAACCGCTACTCCACTTTCTGCTTCTGCGAGTGCGGTTTTTATAGACTCCACAGGAAAGCGGTATCTACAACTCTGTCTTTCTCTGCCCGACTTAGCATAATGCCCTCCACTTCATCTATGTCGTAGAGGTGGGACTTCCTTCTTTCTTGTGGCTGAATCATATTCCATTTGTCTCTATCTCTGTCTGTGTCTGGGTCTCCAGTCATCCCCACTGGTATCCACGGGGATGTGGTTCCAGGAGCCCCCACGTGTACCAAATCTTAGGATGCTCAAGTCCCATGTCAGCCCTCTGTGTCCATGGTTCTGCATCCACGGATTCAACCAACCATGGATTGTATAGTTTTTGTTGTTGTTTAGTTGCTAAGTCTTTTGAGATCCCATGGACTCCTCTGTCCATTGGATTCTGCAGGTTAGAAAACTGGAGTGAAAGCATTTTCGCTGTTTTGAGAGATTTGCCCCCATCGAATACTGCTTAACTTGAATGACTATTCCCTTCTTGATCATTTAGGTGAAATTGTTTTTCTAGTGACAGTGGCCTTTTATCTTGTACCTCATCTTACAGATAGGGTAGTTTTTGTTTGTTTCGACGGGGCAAATCTCTCAAACAGCAAAAATATATAAGACGAGACATCAGACATTTTTGTTTACAGTACTAGCAGCAACCCACTCCAGAATTCTTGCCTGGAGAATCCCATGGATGGAGAAGCCTGTCGAGTTACAGTCCATGGTATCAGAAAGAGTCAGACATGACTGGGCGACTAACACACACAATAATGATCTAATGAAATTAATAAAGATTCACTGCTTAAGTTGCCAAAAGAATTGTTGCTCAGCTTCTACAGATATTTAGAGGGTGGTCTGAAGAGTGAACAAAATATGGCTCACTGGAAAAGACTCTGATGCTGGGAAGGGTTGGGGGCGGGAGGAGAAGGGGACAACCAAGAATGAGATGGCTGGATGGCATCACTGACTCGATGGACATGAGTTTGAGTGAACTCCGGGAGTTGGTGATGGACAGGGAGGCCTGGCGTGCGGTGATTCATAGGGTCGCGGAGAGTCGGACACGACTGAGCCACTGAACTGAACTGAATGTGTGCAGAAATTTTGCTGAAGGAAAGGAATAAAGTGAATGATCTTGGGGGGAAATGCATTAACTAACTTTGATTATAATCCATGGTAATGTCCATGGTAGAAAACAGTGATGACGTCTCTAAATAAGGTCTCTTGGTCTGTGACACAATTCCAAAACTCTTGTCTTTGACGTCTTCAAAGTACTGGATATTTACTGTTTATGCCATTTCTCTAACAACTTGTGCACGTGATCCCCACTCAGAGATGTGGGTTTGAGTCCCAGCTCTGGCACTTAGTAGACTGAGTCTGTTAACCACTGTTCACATCTTGTGATATTTCCTTCTAACCTTTGTCTAATGCATTTTTCATTACTGAGATATTATTGCATAATTTTGCATCCTGCCTTTCTCACCTAAATTAAGCTCTTCATGTCTCCATGTTACTGAAAGTTTTTTTTTTTTTTTTAAGATTTTTTTTTTGTTGTTGTGGACCATTTTAAAAATCTTTATTGAATTTGTTACAATATTGCTTCTTTTTTATGTTCTGGTATTTTTTGACCCAGAGGCATGTGGGATCTTAGTTCCCTGACCAGGGATCAAACCTGCACACACTGCACTGGAAGAAGTCTTTCTTAACCACTGGACCACCAGGGAAGTCTCAAAAGCTCCTCTTTATGTTTTCGTTCCAATGACTGCTTATGATACATTTGCATGGACATGCCATGATCTTTGTGTCCATTCTTCTGCTATCAGAGCAATTTTGAACAGGAAATGGCATGATTAGATTAATGCTGGTAGCAGTGCAGAGAGTGGTAGCAGGTTGGGAGGGGCCAGAGTGACCGAGAGCTACTGTTATTACATGACTATTGTTGGTGGAATCAGAGCAGTTTTGCGGAAGAGGACCCTACGGATCTCTCAGTCCTATGCCCTCCTTTCATGGCTGAAGAATCAATCAGAGACTCAGACAGGAAGAGAGACTTCTACAGGGTCTCCCAGCCTCAGCTGGGGCTCCCTAACATTCAGTCCAGTGCTCTTTCTAGTCCGGTCCAGCCTGGAATCACAGCCAAGTGGTGGCTGAACGCCATCTAAAACCCACCCCCAGGGGACTATTTCATTAGCCAATAGAGATCTAGTCTTGAAATATATTTGGTGGTTCATTTTTTTTTTTTAAACAAATTGTCAGTGTGATTAGTAATTACTGGCTGCTGGCTGAAAATAATTTCCTGCCTACCCAAACAAAGCAAATTAAGGAGAACAAATGATGTAACCCTGTTCAGGAAAAAAAAAAAAGCCATTGAAACATTCCCCAAAGAGAAGAAGCTATTATTATCCCAGACTTATAAATGGGAAGATGAGAATAGGAAGGCTGGACAACTTGTCCAGAGTGATCAGCCCAAATTAGAAGCCAGAGTTCCTGATGGCTACCCAAGGACAAGACCTCAGCTGACAGTCTGGCTTTGTCGGCTACCGGGAAAGCCAAGTTAAACAGGACGTAATTAGGGGCAAAATTCCACGCTTTCTCCTGCTCTGTGACCCCCTGACTGAGAAGTTCTTGCCAAATTTCTTGGCTGCTCTGTCAACCTTCTGACCCCCATGCAGTCAGCAGGATGAGGCAGAAATATCAGGGGTGAATAAAACTCTTCCACTGCTCCCTAACCATGGCCCACTGGGCAAGTGGCTTCATCTTTCAGACCTCAAATGGCCCATCTGGATAGGGGGATAAGAGGTTATTGCCCTCTCAGCTCAGTGATCCAACATGTAAAGTTAGAGTACGCTCCCAAAAAGCATTTGCCTGGGCTCCTTGGCTGGCAGGTGATAGAATGCCCATTCGAAAGAGGCTCGGCAGGGACTTCCCTGGTGGTCCAGTAGCTGGGATTCTGTGCTCCCAATGCAGGGGGCCCAGGTTCGATTCCTGGTCGGGGTGACTAGATCTCACACTTGGCAACTAAGAGTTCAGATGCCGCAAATAAAAGATCCTTCATGCTGCAACTGAGATCAGAGATCCCATGAGCCACAGCAGAGACCCAGAGAAACCAAAGGAAATAGATAATTAAAAGCAAACAGACAAAAGCAAAACAAGAAGACCCCAAAACAAAAGCGGTTAGGTAAAGGGAAAATTTACAGCAAGAACTTGGTATCAGCAGTGAGAACCTTTCCCTGCAAAAGTTAGGGTAATAATTGGGACTTCCCTGGCCGGCCAGTGGTTGCTGCTGCTGCCAAGTCACTTCAGTCGTGTCCGACTCTGTGTGACCCCATAGACGGAAGCCCACCAGGCTCCCCCGTCCCTGGGATTCTCCAGGCAAGAACACTGGAGTGGGTTGCCATTTCCTTCTCCAATGTGTGAAAGTGAAAAGTGAAAGTGAAGTCGCTCAGTCATGTCCGACCCTTAGCGACCCCATGGACTGCAGCCTACCAGTGGTTAGGACTTTGCATTTCCATGCAGGGGATGTGGGTTCTGTCCCTGGTCAGGGAACCAAGATCCCACGCTGCCTGGCATGGCCAAAAAAAAAAAAAAGGATAATAATAATATTAGGATTGGCTTCCAGTTCCTACTAGACAGGAAGCCCAAGCCTTGTATGACTTATCTCATTAAATCCTGGTAAACTACGAGATACCACATGTTATCAATCCTACTTGATACTGGAGTCAACCAAAGCCTTATGACCAGGATGCCATCAGAGAGAAGTGCAAGGCTGAATTCTCAAACCCAAGGCTCCAGGCTTCCAGTCTTCTGCCTTCTGGGTTTGAGGAACGCAAGACAGGCATTTGTAAAGTGCTCGTGTCCTGGCATTGTGACAGTTTCTTGAGGGAGGTGTAATTATCCCTGATTGGCAGCTGAGAAAAGCGAAGCTGCCTCTATACGAGAAAAGTATGTGGCCCATCTTGGGAGTTTGGATTTAAAGGAGCAGGTGCATCATGTATGCTGTTTCTTATGGTCTGGGTTCAAACCCAGTCAGCGGGCAAGTGTGTCTGTGACTGAAAGGAAAGCAACTTGACCTTGGTCGACTTACACTGAAGGCCCGCAAGCTGAGGATGGTGGTTTCTCGGGCTTTGAGTTAACTGTGTGAATTATTAATAAATGGACGTTTTCTGAGCAGTCCTTGTGAGTGAGGCCCTGCACCGCTCAGTCACATTTGCCTCCTCCTTTAAGACTCACAGTGATTCTGTGCGATGCTGTTGTTTCCATTCAACAGATGAGGAACCTGAGGCTCAGGGGGTTTAAGTGACATGTCCTAGATCATGGAGATAATGAACAACAGAGATGGGGTTTGGATCCACAAACGTCAGATTCTGGATTTAAGACACTTGCTATTATTCCTGATGGTTTCATTTGGAATCAGCACTGGAAACCTTCTAGGTCCCTGGTTAATGAGAACAAAACTGACCACGGAGATGCTTTAGATCCACCGGATTTCAGAAGATCAGACTGGAAGGGCCGTCAAATCCAGGAAACTTAGTGGTCCCTGAGTTCTGGGGAGGGATTCCAAAATTCTTTGGCGCTTTTCTCTGAAAAAATGCACACAGCACAGATACACAAAGTCTTGCTTACAAGTCTGGGGGGAAGATTGCCCTTTCCCTCATTTCCTTGTGCCTTCACCTCAAGTGTGAATTCAGTATAATGAAAGGAAGTAATATAGCATACTTGTCACTAGACTATGAGTTCCTGAGTTCCTATCTTATCATGGTTCTCTAGAGGACCAACTAATAAGGTGTGTGTGTGTGTGTATCTGTTCATCCATCCATCTATCTCTATCTAGCTGGCTGTCTATCATTCTATTTTTCTGCCTATTTTTCTGGCTTTATCTATCTACCTACCTACCTGCCTACCTGTCTCTCTGGAGGCAGAGAGTTATTTTAATGAATTGGCTCATGTGATTGTGGAGGCTGACAAGACCAAAGCTTGCAGGACAGGCAGGCAGGCTGGAGATCCAAGAAAGAGTTGATACAGCGGCTTGAGTGCAAACGCATCTGGAGGCGGAATTTTCTCTTCTTCCAGGAATCTAAGTCTTTTCTTGTCTTCAACGGATTGGATGAAGCCCTCCCACATTACAGAGGGTCATCGATTTTGTTCAAAGTCTGCTAATTTGAATGGTAAGCACATCTAACAAATACCTTCACAGCAACAACTTGATTGATGTTTGGCCAAACATCTGGGCACTATGGCCCAGCCAAGTAGATTCACAAGATTGACCCTCGAAGCTCCTCAAAGCCAACCCTGAGTCTCACCTGACTCTGCGTTCCCATGGCTAGACACCGTGCCCTGCACAGTGGGTACTCAGGACATGCACGTGTATGAAAATTCTAAAGCTCTCAGGATGACCTTGGAGTAAGCAAGAAAAGAGAAAGAATATTACGCTCAGCCCAGAAGAGTGGCCGTGAATCTCAGAAATAACTGGGAATCCTTGAAGAGTTGTGGATTGGGAGGTGAATGTGGCAGTGACTCGTAGGGACCTTGGCAAAGGTGTGGGCTTCCCATGACCTTGCAGATGTGTCGCATCAGAGCAACCCTGGCAGGGATTCCCACCCACTGAGACCTGCAGAGCGAGGAGGAGGGCTGGACTGGAGCCTGGCTGTCAGGAGGTCTTGTCCCTATGCCATCTCTGCCACCAACAGGCTGTGTGCCCTTGGCAGGTTGCCTCACCTCTCTGGACTCAGCCCTTGCTTCAGTGGTTGGGTCAGCAAGTGGCCATTGGTAGGTACGATCCAGGCTGCAATGGGGTTAATTAATTCAGGTGAATTTTTAAAAGCAGTTTTTTCCATCCCTGGGTTGGGAAGACTCCCTGGAGAAGGGAATGGCAACCCATTCCAGTATTCTTGCCTGGGAAATCCCATGGGCAGAGGAGCCTGGTGGGCTACAGTCCATGGGGTCGCAGAGAGTCGGACACAGCTTAGTGACTAAACAACAAGAAGTAAATGGCCAATATTAAAAAAAAAAAGTGGATAGATTTCACACACACACAAAAAAAAGGCTTCTATGAGAAACTGCAGAGGGCTAACAAGTCTGGGCCTGACTTTACTGGGTGGCCAGGGCAGCCAGCCAAAACTGGTGGGTTCTCTCCTCTGTGGCAGAGAGGCTGCAGGCGGCCACCAGGCAGCCTGGAGCGGCAGGGCTGTCATTGCTGCTTCTCTATTACCTGCTGGAGTGAGGTAGCTTATGTGCATCTCAGAGGTAATACTCCAAACCCTGAGCAGCCTTGGAGTAGGGTGAGCACAGGGCTGGGGCTGACCCAGGGCGGGGAGGGAGGAGCGAGAAGGACTACCTTCTTCAGTCAGTTGCCGGCTCCCAGCCGGGACAGCACTGAAATAATTTTTCTCTCATTTTCTGTCCTAGGAGTTCTTACAGGACATGATGTTGAATATGCATCTCGACACCTTCAAGAGTTTGGGAAGGGACTTCCCTGGTGGTCCAGCGTTTAAGCCTTCACCTTCCAATGCAGGGGGTGTGTGTTTAATCTCTGGTTGGGGAACTAAGATCCCAAATGACGTGGGGCTAAGAATCCAAAATATATTGTAACAAGTTCAATAAAGACTTTTTAAGAGAATGAACTGTTTAAAAAAGAAGAGCGTGGGAAGATTTTGTTTGTCTCCTGAGATTATTCAAATTTGAGGAATATGGACTGGCAATTCATACACAAGCTTACTCATAGCTCTTCATTGTATGAGGATGCCCAGGATGTGACCTTATTACCTGCTGCAGGTGACCTTCTGAGTCCTCACTCTCCTTCAAAGATCTGTAATTGCTCAGTGAGAAGGACATTTCCAAACTGCTGTCTTTGGTGATGACTGACAGAAAGCCCACGTGAAACAGATCAGGCACAGGGGAAAATGTATTAGAAATACTTTCGCTCATATCCCAGGGTAAGAACTTTGGGGGAATGTGGGATCATGGCTCTGATCTCAAGGAGTGTAGGCTCAGTCCAAAGGGCAAGCGGAGCCCATGAGAAAGGTAGTTACATTTGATTTCTGCATGGAAAGCACGTGAGACTTGGAGGCAGGCAAGTCCGGCTTTGTCGTCCACTAGTTTAGCTAGCAGTTTGAAGTCTCAGTTTCTTCACCTTTAAGACAACTTCCTTCCTTGAAGGCCTGTTTTGGGAATTAGCACAATACTTGGCAACATCCTGGCACACAGTAGGAGCTTACGATATGCCAGCTGTGGTCATTATTATTCCACTATCCAAATGGGGAATCCAGAGATGCTGAGGGCCCCGTTGTCTGGGGGTCTGGGCAGGGTTCAGAAAGGAGATGGGCTTCAGCTGGGTCTTGGGGGCTGGGGAGCCACCTCGGGGGAGGACACAGTGTGTGCAGGGGTGAGGCAGGGGCCAGGTCACTGCGTGTTCGGGGGACAGGGCACACTGGCCTGACTGGAGAGTTGAGTTCACACGGGGGCAGCTGGTTAGAACAACACTTGGCCCTTGTGACAGCTGGTTAGAACTGCCCTGTAATCCTCGCTGAAACACCCTCTCCTTTGCCAAGTGGAAATTGGCATCCTGTGCTCTGGCCGGGGACTCTTTCTCCCTTGCCTGCGTACATGCAGCCTTGGGCAGTGGACCTGATGAATTGTCCTCATTCTCTGCCAAGTATCCAATTAAGAACTGCAAGTCTGGCACTGGCATTTCTGTGGAGCTGGCCTTCGGAGTGAGTCCAGAGAGTGGGTGTGCCAGGCAGGAGGAGGGCAACGTTCAGGGTCCACGGGGACCCTCTGAGTTGGAATGGCTGCTGGCCAACTTCTCTCTGTCTCCATGCAGACTTGAGGGACTGGGGTTTCAGAGCAGTGCTGAGACACCTTGGGACCCAGAGCATTTTCCGTGGAGGAGCCCAGGAAGGCATGCAGTGCCTACCAAGGTCACATCCGGCTTTCATTGCAGGAAACGCTGCAACTTTTCCAACAGGTGTTTGCAGCTCTTATTTGCAAACTTCCCCGGGGTGGGGTGGGGTGGGGGAGAGGATGAAGGTGGGAGGTTGTGGGGGGCAGAGCTTACTGTCTCCCAGGCTGCCCTTCATTCTGTTGAAAGCCTTAGCAATTTGTGTTTCCTTACACTGAATTATGAACCAACACCCATTCTTTTCTTGGGCTGATTTCTGTTTCATTTTTATCGCATGGTTACAAGGGTGGATGGCATTATCTTAATAGCTCTTAACGGAGTCTAAAATCTAGGAGGAGAGACGTGTAAATAAATGATGTAGTGGAGGGAGGGGGAGCAATGAAGGGCCTGAGGGTAAGGAGGAGGGGCCGTCCCGGCTGAGAACAGAGCCACGTTCCTCTCAAGGCTCCACACTGGACATGTGTCCTCAGGGTCCCTCTGAGGCGAGGCCAAGAGGGAAAAAAAAAAAACCACTCCAGTCTTGAGACAGGAGAGCAGGCCTGGTGGAGCTGGCTCTGTAAGATTCCCCCCGTAACAACCACCCGTTTGCTTTCTGCTGTCTGCCAAACGAGGAGTGACTCCCTTGCATTGTGACAGGTCTTCTTTCCCTCCATGGGGTAAATGAGACAGTCCCTGTCCACGAGGTGGTCACAGTCCAGAGGGGAAGAGAGATCTGGAAAGGAAAGCAGGCAGACAGGAGGACACGGAGGGATGGGTGTCTATAGGTACCAGGAGGAAGATGACGGTCTTTACCCACCTCAGGGGTCTGCCTTTCCCACCTCACCCCCACTCTGGGTCATCTCCTGTACTTTGAAGATAAGATCAGTGGTTGCTGTTTTTTTTTTAACTTTCTTGGCTGCACTGCATGGTTTTCCTGACCAGGGATTGAACCTGGGCCCCTTGCATTAGAAGTATGGTGTCCAGTGTGAAGTCGTAACCGCTGGACCACCAAGGAAGTCCCGATCAGTGGACTTCTTATTTAATCTTTCCTGTTTCTTTTTTTTTTTAAGTTTTATTTTAATTGGAGGACAATTACTTTACTGTATTGTGTAGGTTTCTGCCTGCCACACTAGTTTTTCTTATTTTAACCTATTCTCGGTCAGTGGTACTTTTATTGAATAGTCACTGCACCGGGGCCTGCACGCAGTCCTTCTCATGGATGGCTTCAGTTGACTGCCTACCCTCAGTCCTGTGGGTACCTGCCAGGGGCTGGCATCTGAATATGTCACGGCTGCACCCCTGAGCCCACTGCAGGGCTGGCCCTCACAGCCTCCGTCCCTGTGTCCGGCTGACCACCATCCAGCCCCCTGACCTCCTGCCTCAGCCTCAAGCTCGCCGAGCGCACACCTGCCTCGCACACTTGACACCAGCCTCTGTCTGGAATCCCATTCGAGGACGTTTGTGAGCCTGGCTTGTAATTCAGATCTCAGCTCAAGTTTCTTTCTCCAAGAGATACCCCCACCTTCCACCTCCAGGAAACCCAGTCTGTCTGCCTTTCTCTTTCTCTCAAAGGAGAAGAAAACAAGGAAGGGCCCTTTCTGTAAGAGGAGGCTACTGGAGTCTTTACAACATCCCACGCTCAGAAGCCCCAGAGTCAGGGATGAAGCCTCTGGAGCCCGAGTCTAAAGGTTCACTTTTACAGGTGGAATCCTGGTGCAGAGAGGGATGGGGCTCCACTCCCACCCAGAAGCGGCTGCCCCCGATGATGGGTTTAACACTTTTCTCTACCTTCTAGCTCAGCAGTAATGCACTGGCCCTCGCCCCTAAACCCAGGCTTTTGTTCTCTGCTCTGGGGTGCTGGGCCCCTGAAAGCACATTTCTATCCCCTCCTGCCCCTTCCTGGGCGCTCCAGATTAAGTTCTTCAGCAGCAGGTACCAGAGGGCATTGGTGAAGATACAGGAAGACTGTATCCTTCATCTGTTCCACCCCAAAGCTGTCACGACAGTTGACCCCAGGAGTCACATGGGTTCGGGTGATAGTTTCTGCACCCCAGGGGCAGCCGCAGCGTACCCTCAACAAAGAAAGGCCCCCACCAGCCAGCTGCAGCCCTGTCCTTAGACGTTCGTGTTCCAGACCCACGGGGCCCCTCCTTGCCCTCCAAGAAGCTTCAGAGGGTTAGTAACCCTGGCCTCCACGTCCGTGCCCCAGCTCTGGGCGGGCTGCTTCTGCCACTGTGACTCTGTGATGTCTCAGTGTCTCCCAGCCCTCCCTTTTTTTCTTTTCAGTTCTCTCATACGTGGCTGATGATTCTTTACACCAGCATCTCTCTGTTAAAGTGACTGGTAGAATGTCTGTTTTCTGATGAGACCCTGAGACGTACTACTTCTATTTATTTCATTTTTTACTGGGGTAGAGTTGATTCTGTCTGGAAAATTCCATGGGCAGCAGGGCCTGGCGGGCTGCAGTCCGTGGGGCTGCAAAGAGTCAGATAGGACTGTGCAACTGAGCGCTTACAGAGTTGCTTGACAATCTTGTGTTAGCTTCTGCTGTGCGCGCTCAGTCATGTCAGACTCTTTGCGACCCCATGGACTGTAGCCCACCAGGCTCCTCTGTCCATGGGACTGGGGATTCTCCAGGCAAGAATACTGGAGTGGGTTGGCCATGGCTTCCTCCAGAGGATCTTCCTGACCCAGTGATTGAACCTGCCTCCCTTGTGTCTCCTGCCTTGGCAGGCAGATTTTTACCGCCGAGCCACTTGGGAAGTCCTAGTTGCCGCTGTACTACTTCTTAATTTCAAGTATCGTTTAAAAAGCCCTTTGCATCCTTTTTCTCCCCTGGTCCTCATTTCCTTCTCATGAAGCAGGACTTGTTCATGTTTCCAGGGAAGCTAAGGCCAGGCTTCTCAGGCCCCTCAAGTCGTAAGTGGTGGGGCCAGAACTTGACTCCAGGTCCTCTGCCACCAAGGGCACTCTGTGTCCTTCTGAAGCCTGGCTGCTTGACCTAGTTACAAGGGAAAAATCCAGGATCCCCACCTTGACTTGTGAAGCTGAGGTTATTATGTGCCTTGTTACAAGGATTATAAAACCTATACATTAGGGAATACACTCCTTGGAAATAAAAAGGCAAGAACTAGATTTTGTTAGTAAGTGCCCGTGATAAATCCAAACGGAGGAAGACATCTTAATAAAATAGGATTATTCTATGAGGCTTACAGTTCTGCAAGGACTTTACTGTGAAAATGATGTACCTTCTTGTTTAGTTCTTGTTCCTCTCTACATGACATTGTAATGGTTGTATGTTTTACATCAGGTTATTTCAGTGGTGTGCTTTTCTATATGTCTTGTATTTATAGGAGTTTGGGAGTGCATAAAGAAAATGTGGGTCTATCCATAGCGTTGTACCAGGGAGCAGAGTATCTCCCTAGTTGGATATTCTGTTGAAGTGACTGTAATCTTTACATTGACTGGCCATTTAAAAAAGCTGGAATAGGGACTTCGCTTGTGGTCCAGTGGTTAGGAATCCGCCTGCCAATGCAGGGGTCGTGGGTTCCACCTCTGGTCCAGGAAGACCCCATGCTGTGGGAAACTGAAGCCCATGCACTACACCTGCCACGTCTGTATGCTGCGACGATTGGAGCCGCTGTGCCTAGGGCCTGTGCTCCGCAGCAAGAGAAGCCACCGCAATGAGAAACACGCACACGGCCACGAGAGCAGCTCCCACTCGCCTCAACTAGAGGAAGCCCGTGGGCAGCAGTGAAGACCCAGCACTGTCAGAAAGAAATAAATTAATTAATTTTCAAAAAGGCAAAACGATGTGGCAAACGTACAGGGTATTTACAAGATCCTCAGCACCATTCTAAGTACCTTATGTATATTTACTTACATAATTTCCATATACATAAGAACCTGAAGATAGTACTGTTTTCTTTTTAACTGATGTCATTAAGCTCAAGGAGGTTAAGTAACTTGTCCAGGGTCACACGGCTGACAGATATGAGAGCTAGGACTTGACACCATGATACCTGGCTGCAGAATTCTTGCTTTTATTCATTATACTGATCCTACTTCCAAGTTCACTCTTTTTTTTTTTTTTGCATGTGCAATTGCCAGCTTAGAAATGTTACACAATCTCTAAAAAACTGAGAGAAAGCGAGGCTGATCCAAGTTTGTAGAGAGTGCAATCATGGTGTTTCAGTGTTACATTGTCAGAGTGCTGCCAGCATTGGCCAAGCCCGCCGGTGCTGGGTAGGGTGACGCACAGAGTGTGTGCCTCATCCCTGTTGTCTGCATCATGTGGGATCTTAGTGTCCTGACCAGTGATCAAACCCACGCCCCTTGCATTGGAAGTGCGGAGACTTAACCACTGGACCATTAGGGAAGTCCCAGGAGTTAGTGTTTAATGGGAACAGAGTTTCAGTTCTGGAAGATGAAGAATGTTCTAGAGATGGAGGGTGATGATGCTTGCATAGCAATGGGGATGTATTTGGTAGCACTAAGTCATATGTTTAAAAGGGTAAATTTTATGTTATGTGTCTTTTCCCACAGTTTAAGAGTATGTCTCACCTGCTTGCAGTGCAAACCCTCCTGTCAAGGGTGAACAAAGCATTGTTTACCTTATGCTCATGGGTTCTGATGGGAGACTAGCTGGGTTTAGATCCGGACTCTAGCTGTGTGATGCAGTGGTTAGCTCTCGGCAATGCCACTTAAGCTCCCTGAGCTGCAGTTGCCACATTTGCAAAAACCAGGATAATAATAGGGCCCAGCTTCCAGCATTGTTGGGAGGGTTGAGGGGTGGGACACGTGGAAGGTGCTGAGCACCGGTGCCTGGCATGGAGGAAGCACCCAGTAACTGTCAGCTGTTGTTGGTACCTGATGAAAGATAGCACCCACCCCAGTGATCCTAAAAAACACCCAATGCAGACTCATCATTATGCAGAACATAAAGAACATAATTGAGAATCTTGGCAACTGAAACACAGCATATGGTTTCATACCTACTGTGTGATCATAAGAACAAACAACTTGTTCTTTTCCCTTTGGGTTAGTATTCAAAATTAAGGGAAAATTGCCCACAGTCAAGTCTGGGCATGATGAAAATGGGTCACAGTACAAAGCCTTCCACAGTCAAATGATTCAATTAGTGTGGAAGCCGCCAAGCCCTAGCTCTGGATCCTCTTTTTGGCTCTGCCCAGCTTACAGGCCCTGTTCCCCTCTGAAGCCCTGAGCCCTTCTTGAAGGCCTTGGGATGTGATGTCTGACATCGGGGGCCAATTCACCCTCTAGTGCATCACTGTGCTGCTGACGCAAAGAAGGCCTTTCTGAGCACCCAGAGGATTAGATTCATGTTGTCGTGAGCACTTTCAGGACAGAGACGTTCCCTAAATGCTAGGAGACATGTGTACAGTTTGAGTATTCAACTGTAAACCCCACCCATGATGGATTACAAAATGTGGTCATGTAAGCGTGAAGACACCCAGGCCACCTAAGACCTGAGTGCATGTGTGCCCAGTTACTAAGTTTTGTCCGACTCTTTGTGACCTCATGGACGGCAGCACACCAGGCTTCCCTGTCCTTCACTATCTCCCAGAGTTTGCTCAAACTCATGTCCACTGAGTCAGTGATGCCATCCAACCATCTCATCCACTGTCACCCCCTTCTCCTCCTGCCTACAATCTTTCCCAGCATCAGAATCTTTTCCAATGATTTAGCTCTTCAAATTGGGTGGCTAAAGTATTGGAACTTCAGCTTCAGCATCAGTACTTCCAGTGAAAATTCAGGACTGATTTCCTTTAGAATTGACTGGTTTGATCTCCTTGCAGTCCAAAGGACTCTCAAGAGTCTTTAACACCAAAATTCGAAAGCATCAATTCTTCTGCGCTCAGCCTTCTTTATGGTCCAACTGTCACATCTGCACATGAGTAGTGGAAAAAATCAAAGATTTGACTACACAGATCTTTGTTGGCAAAGCATATCTCTGCTTTTTAATACACTGTCTAGGTTTGTCAGAGCTTTTCTCCCAAGGAACAAGTGTCTTTTAATTTCATGGCATCAGCTGCTGTCTGCAGCAATTTTGCAGACCTCAGTACCATCCCCTAAAGGAAAAGTGTGTCCATCAGAAGGTTGCCTTGGCTACTGGTTGTGGTGGCGTTTACTCAGCCTTGGAGGTATGGGAAACAGAGTCATGGAGCCAAATATTGTCTGGACCAGCTCACCTCTCGTCAGGGAAGGAGTCATACCTGGGACTATTCGTTAACCCATGTCCATGGTGGAGGTAATGTGCTAGACTGTGTAAGTCTGCCACCATTGTGATTCCACTTTAATGCTCACCAAGCCTCCGTCATAGACCTGTATACAGGGAAACAATGTATTGGTTATATGAACTCAAGTATTCTTTTTGTTTTGAAATTAATTTTTATTCGAGTTTTTCATAGTTGCGTTATAATGTTGTGTTAGTTTCTATTGTACAGCAAAGTGAATCAGCTATACATACAAATGTATCCCCTCCTTTTTGGATTTCTTCCCCATTTAGGTCACCACAAGGCACTGAGTAGAATTCCCTGAGCTATACAGTAGTTCTCATTAGTTATCTATTTTATATGCAGTAGTCTGTGGATGCCCTTCCCAATCTCCCAATTCCTTCCACCCTCACATGTTCCCAGTTGGTGTCCAGGCATTTGTTTCCTGTATCTGTGTCTCTATTTCTGTTTCGCAAATGAGATCATCTGTATGGTTTTTCAAGATTATTATTATTTTTCTAGATTATTGTTAATGCATATACATGCGTTAATATACGATATTTATTTTTCTCTTTCCGACTTACTTCACTCTATATGATACGCTCTAGGTCCAACCGCATCTCTACAAATGACCCAATTCCATCCCATCTTGTGACTGAGTAATATTCCACTCTATGTGCTTACCACATCTTTATCCATTCCTCTGTTGATGGACATTTCAGTTGCTTCTGTTGGACTCAAGTATTCTTGTTCTCACGTGTGGTAGGCAGAATAAGGCTCTCCCCGCAAGATATTTATGTTCCAGTTCTTAGAAGCCGTAACTAAGTTATGTTGCATGGCAAATGTAAACTGAGGTTGCAAATGGCATTAAACTGGTCTTAGAAGAGGAGGATTATCCTGGATCGTCTGGGTGGGCTGCATGAGATCACAAGGGTCCTTAAGAGGCAGGTGGCAGCAGCCTGAGGTCAGAGAGAGAAGATGTGAGAAGGATTCAGCCAGTGCTGCTGTCTTTGCAGATGGAGGCAGAGGGCAGCACGCCAGTGAGTACAGCCACCTCTAGGAGCGGAAAAGGCAAGGAAGCAGAGTATTTCCTGGAGCCTCCATGGGAACGCAGCCCGCCGGCAGCTTGATTTTAGCCCAGTGAGTTGGGGGCCAGACTTCTGGCCTACTGAACTGTAGGATAATAAATTTCTGTTGTTTTAAGTCACTCAATGTGTGGTGATTTGTTACAGCAGCAAGAGGAAACTAATACACCACGGCAGTGATTTCTTGACGTAAATGAATAAATTGGCATTTTGATGTATGCTTCCATCTCAGCATATGTGGTTCAAACTCTCCACGGACTGACAAAAATCAGATTTCTGACTCCGCAAAGCTAAGCAGAGTCGGCCCCTGGAAGGCTTCTCCACTAACAGACTGGAAGATTAATCTTCGTTTATTGAGAAGGTCTACGTGTTGAGTGCTTTCAGTATATTTCCTAGAATTCTTTTTACAGCTCTGTGAGTTAGGGATGCTTATGCCCATTTAATGGGCTACTCTGGTGGCCCAGCAGTAAAAGAAACGGCCTGCAATGCAGGAAACCAGGCAGGAGCTGCAAGTTCGATCCCTGGGTTGGGAAGATCCCCTGGAGAAGGAAATGGCAACCCACTCCAGTATTCTTGCCTGGGAAATTCCATGGACAGAGGAGCCTGGCAGGCTACAGTCCTTGGGGTTGCAAAGAGTCGGACGTGACTTAGCAACTAAACAACAACATGATGAGATAATTGTGGCTTACGCTGGACCAAACAACTTCAAATGATCTGGATTTACAGATCATTTACTGTCTGAGTGTCCCTAACATACATGCCTCGCTGCAGTGCTGTCCTAGACAGCTCCATCTTTCAGAGAGCAATCCTTCGGGTCATGCCTTCTGAGTAAAGGACCCGGGCAGAAGCTGGACAGCATGAAGTTCCCGTCTTCACATTCAGCTGGGGCTTTTACGTTCCTTCCAGAGAAGGGGGTGGAGTGCATCCCACATCTTTTGTTATTTGTAAAATGCTGCCTGAGTAATTCTGAGCACACTGCGTTAACTGTTTTACACACTGCATCCGGCTCATCACACTGTGTTCTGTTGTTCTCAATCACTGTTATCGTTATTTAAAAGTATTTCTTTATCTGGCTGCATCGGCTCTCAGTTGCAGCACTGGGGATCTTCGTTGCTTCGTGTGGTTTCTCTGGTTGTGTCACGAGGGCTCAGCAAACGGACTTAGCTGCCCTGAGGCATGTGGGATCTTAGTTCCTCAACCAGGGGTCAAACCAGGATCCCCTGCATTGCAGGTGGATTCTTTACCATTGAGCTGCCAGGGCTGGAACCCATCCCCAAGGACTAGGTTCCAGCACTTGCCCTTCCGGCTGTAACAAAGCCTCTGCATTCCCCACGGCACACAGTCTGGACCCTGGCTTGGACAAGGAGCCCCGAAGAGCTTCCTGAATGAAGCTGAGGTCACACACGAGGGAGAGAAGCGTGAACACCTCTCCTTGTCTTCCTGGGGTTTTGCTGGGTGACGGCAGGAAGCACTTGGCGGGCTTTCATCATCAATACCCAGTTGTGGGTATTCACGTCTGGAAGGCATCCATCACTTGTGTTCTCAAGTCGTTGCAGAGGTGGCTCACAGGGGCCTGGCAGCTTTGCTCCGAATTTTCCTCCAGATAAGCAAATAAGTGGAGAAGCCCCTGATTCCAGCCAAATTGCAAATTGCTTGTCTCTTTCCCAAAGGAAAGAGAGAAGATGTGTCCTGAACTGCAGCCTGAGGGAGTCAAGAGCAGGGGCTTTGGGACGAGCATCTTCCTTGAGTTCATATTTTCATTTTTCTGTCAGGCTTGAAGCGACCTGGGTCTTATTTCTTTACTTATTTTTAAAAAACTCTTTCTATTGTATATTGTATAATTGGTAAGCATCCACCATTTTTTAAAAAACAATTCTTTTATTTATTTTTTATTTCTGGCCTCATTGCGTGGCGTGGCATGTGGGATCTGAAGTTCTCAACCAGGAGTCAAACCCATGCCCCCTACATCGGATGTGAAGAGACTTAACCATTAGCCCACCAGGGAAACCTCCTGGGTTTTATTATTATGTGTCTCAGCAGAGCGTTCATCCTCATCCCCTTCCCCACTCGTGGTGTGTGTGTGTTAGTCATTCAGTCGTGTCCAACTCTCTGTGACCCATGGACTCTAGTTTGCCAGGCTCCTCTATCCATGGGATTCTCCAGGCCAGAATCCTGGGGTGCTAGCCATTCCCTTCTCCAGGGGATCTTCCCGACTCAGGGATAGAACTTGGGTCTCCCACATTGCAGGCAGATTCTTTACCATCTGAGCCATCAAGGAAGGCCCCTCCCTACTTATGGTAGGTCCGGCAAATTCAGTTCAGCCCCAGAAACCCTGACTGTGTGTCCCCCGTGTCCGAACCCTGAGTAGGGTGGCGGGAACACAGAAATGGCCAGGAGCATCTTCTCCAGGGAGGACAAACTCTGGCCGGTGACCAGCCAGGGAGGAGCCGGCACAAACAGAAGTGTTTGTTCTCTTTGAGCGGCTGAGCAGGAAAGATATGCTGGAGAACTCACAAGAGGGGGTGGGAGGCCTGGGTCAGATGTCTCCATGTTACCCCCATCCTTGCTATTCTCCTGGCTGCATGGACAGAAATCCAGTTGCAGACGCGGAGGCCAGAGCACGGGGAGGTGGCGGGGTCCCCAGGACCTGGCTTCCAACCCAGTCCTCACCCCTTCTTCCGCCTGTGACCTCGGGCGCTCTCCGCAGCATCTTGGAGCCTCAGCCTTCAGCTGGCCATGAGCTCAGGGAGACCCCAAGGCTGGAAGGCTCAGGGCAGCATCCTCTGTGCTCCTGCAGGTCAGGCAGCCCTGTGGGGGCCAGCTTAGGTGCCGCCTCTCCGCCGGCCGTCTGCTCGGTTCAAGAAGAACTGGGCTCGGTCACCCCAGGGGAAATGCCTGCATAGATCCCTGAGGAGTGGGTTTAGCGGCCCGAGCTCTTCATCATTAGCCTCCCCAGGGGGACGCGTGCCTTGCCCGCTTGGCAGGCATGGAGCTGATGGATGAGAGGGGAGGGCAGACCGCCCCGTGGGTCTCCCTGCAGGAAGGAGGCTGGCCTTGAGGTCAGCCACCCACTCAGCCACGGTTACACAGCCTTCCAAACTCTGACCCGGGTCTCCACTGCCAGCGTGCCCTCCAGAGGAGGGGGTTGGGAAACTCATCCCTGCGGGGGCCAAGTCACTCTCTGGTTCCGGGTTCGGTGATGGTGGGCAGGGAGTCTACCTGGAGGGGGAACAGGTATTGATTCCAGTGGCTTTCATTTCCTTCCTTGTTTCTCTCCTTTTATTTTGTTGCAGCAGCGGCTTTCTTTTCGTTGCCTCTGAGAAGACCCTTGGGAGAGGCTGGCCTGGGGTCTTCCCAGCAAATGCGCGTCTGGCTCCGGGCTGCTGTGATGGATAGAGGCAATTTCCCCGTGAAATCGGCTGCAGTATTGGCAGTTGCATGGGACATCCATTACATTCCTGCGGAGAGAGAGCTTTTCCAGGGCACCTCGGGATGGAGCGATGCCGCTCACGAGGAGGGTAGGGAAGCAGAAATAACCTAAAGGGAAAGGCGTCTATTTTAATTTTTTGCAGAACTGCGTCTCCTGCATATGGGTCCAGCCCACTCCTGTGAAGCATCTCCTTTTGGAAAATAAGGGGACTTGGAAACGGCTTTGTTAAAGGTAAGGACACAAAGAGAAACAGAACCTCGTGCAAACAGAACCCTGTGCTTCTACGTGCACAGGCAGGCCCCTTGATTAAGGAGCCCTTAGTTTTCATCAGAGACCAGAGAGACACCACTGATCAACATGCTGGACACTGATGCTTTAAAAGTTTGATGAACTTAAGTTCATCAAAACCTGGTGATGTAGATATTATGATTATCATCCCCAGTTTGGGGCTTCCCTGGTGGCTCAGATGGTAAAGAATCTGCCTGCAAAGCAGGAGACCTGGGTTCGATCCCTGGGTTGGGACGATCCCCTGGAGGAGGGAACGGTTACCCACTCCAGTTTCTTGCCTGGAGAATTTCAAGGACAGAGGAGCCTGGCAGGCTAGTTCATGGGGTTGCAAAGAATCGGACATGACTGAGTGACTGACGCTTCCATAATTCTTTCGTCTCCATTTTACAGATAAGAAAACTGAGGCACAGGGCAATGAGGCGACTTGCCCAAGGTCATCTCTTAGTAAGAAGAGGAGCCAGATTCAAACCCACTCTCTCTGGAACCCGCGTTCACGTTCCTAACGCTGTTTGTTTCTGTCTCTTGCTCATCTTGGGAAGTCAGACAACTCCCAGAGCTGTAAGTGGCACGTTTGCTGGCTCTTAAATCCCAGATCCCTGTTTGGTGAACTTGTACTTTTCTCCAGACTCCTTTTAAAAAAATTTTTTTAATTGAAGTGTAATTGATTTACAGTTATCCAATCGATTTACAATTTATTGATTTACAATATATAATTGATTTGCAATATATAATTTGCATTTTATAATAGACAATAATTATAATTTATAATATATAATTTATGTTTTTATATAATTAAAATGATTTACAATATAATTGATTTACAATTATGCAATCAATCCCTGGGTTGGGAAGATCCCCTGGAGAAGGGAAAGGCTACCCACTCCAGTATTCTGACCTGGAGAATTCCACGGACTGTATAGTCCATGGGGTCACAAAGAGTCGGAAATGACTGAGTGACTTTCACTTCACTTCATACACCTATAACCTCACGTATTCTTTTTCAGATTCTTTTCCCTTACAGGTTATTATGTAATATTGAGTTGAGTTCCCTGTGCTATATGGTGGGTCCTTGTTGGTTATCTATTTTATACGTAATAGTGTGTGTATGTTAATGCCAGCCTCCTAATTTGTTCCTAGCCCTTTCCCCTCTGGTAACCATAAGTTTGTGTCTGCAGACTCACTTCTTGAGGCTTGACCTTCTTCCTCTGTGTGATCTCACCTCAGTCCCGCTGAAGGACGGGGTCTGGGTGAGAATGCAGAGTCTGGCCCAGGGCTAGCTGTGGGCTTCATCACAGAAGCATCGGCTTGGCATCTGGGAGCTTGCTCTGAGCCGGGCCCTGGGGATGTACTGGCCTTTGCGTGCACCTGCTCAGTCACTTCAGTTGTGTCCGATCCTCTGCGATCTTATGGACTGTAGCCTGCTAGGTTCCTCTGTCCGTGGGGATTCTCCAGGCAAGAATACTGGAATGTATTGCCATTTCTTCCTCTGGGGATCTTCCCAACCCAGGGATCGAACCTGCATCACTTATGCCTCCTCTTTGGCAGGTCGTTTCTTTGCCACTGGGAAGCACCTGGCCTTTAGGATCCTGCCGTTTACCTGGGGCATCAGAAAATAGGTCAGCACATGGAAACCTGGGTGAGCGCTCTACAGAGCGCTGCAACTGGCTCATGGGTGTGGGTCTGAGTTGGATAACCAGGTGTGGCCTCTCCAAGAAGTGACATTGAAACAAATCGAGTGGCTTGCAGGGTCTTAGTTCCTGGACCAGAGATGAAACCTGGGCCCTCAGCAGCGAAAACTTGGAGTCCTACCCACTGGACCAACAGGGAATTTCCCCAAACTGAGATCTTAAAGTTGAAATGGAGCCAGCCATGAGGTGATCAGAAGGAAGGGCATTCCCATAGTCTTTAGGATAGGGCTCACCTGTGAGTGGCTGCAGCCATCCTCACGTTACCTAACAGACCCAATCCCCTCTTTAAGTGAAGTGAAAGTTGCTCAGTCGTGTCCAACTCCGCAACCCCATGGACTGTGCAGTCCATGTAATTCTCCAGGCCAGAATACTGGAGTGGGCAGCCTATCCCTTCTCCAGGGGATCTTCCTGACCCAGGAATTGAAACAGTTGTCTCCTGCATTGCAGGTGGATTCCTTACCTCTGAGCTACCAGGGAAGCCCAGTTGCCTCTTTGATCCCCCACAAATACCAAAAGCATCCTGGGTTTAATCAAGAGACCTTTGTTTATCCAACATAATTAGCTCAAGAAAGATAATCCAGGGGAACTAATGCCTTCTTTTCTCTGCGTAGCCACTCTCATTTTCTAGGTTATGTTTTTGATTTCTGTGTGTGTCTAATTTTATTTTCAATGATTGACCTGGATTTTAGGTTTTAATAGCCTAAATATCAAATTTTGTTAGTTCAGCTGTATAGTTAAGACGCTGTTACTGTGTTGCTCTTAATTAACAGACACCATTCAACAACAGCAACAAGAGAAAGAAGGAAGGCCTTTCCCTGGAGAGGAACCTGCTCCAGGGCCAGGGCCCACCGTGGAGGCAGGGTATGTGTGTGTGGATTGGGGGTGGAGCAGGGGGAGGGGTGGGGAGTGCGGCAGAGATGGGGCCTCGCAGGTCACGGCAAGGAGTTGGGATTTCATTTAGGTGCATGAGGAGGCCATGCAGGCCGTGAACACTGCAGGGACTGGGTCAGATAAGATGCTGGCATTTCGTGGACACTGGCGAAACACCCTCTGCTAGGGTGCCCGTGGAAGCCTCCCAGGCCAGTAGTGTGGCCAAACGATTGGAGCTCAGGTCACACAATGAGAATGGTTATTCCATTCATCCTTCTGTTCTTTGTTTGATCATTGCCCAGCACTTTGCTTGGCACTGAGGATACAGAGTGGCCTAGGGTACATCCTGGCCTCCAGCAGCTCCTGCTACGGGACACAAGGAAACTGTCAGCCCAGGGCTGGGTGGTAGAGGTTAAAAGTCAGCTTCTGTGAAGGGTACAGGACAGAGGTCTTTCACAAGATGCACCCAGGACAAACTAGAAACTGAGTAGTTCTCTGACAGTTCAGTTCAGTTCAGTTGCTCAGTCGTGTCCAACTCTTGGCGACCCCATGGACTGCCACACGCCAGGCCTCCCTGTCCTTCACCAACTCACAGAGTTTACTTAGACTCATGTCCACTGAGTAGGTGATGCCATCCAACCATCTCATCATCTGTCGTCCCCTTCTCCTCCTGCCTTCAATCTTTCCCAGCATCAGGGTCTTTTTAAATGAGTCAGCTCTTCGCATCAGGTGGCTAAAGTATTGGAGTTTCAGCTTCAGCAACAATCCTTCCAGTGAATATTTAGGACTGATTTCCTTTAGGATGGACTGGTTGGATCTCCTTGCTGTCCAAGGGACTCTCAAAAGTCTTCTCCAACACCACAGTTCAAAAGCATCAATTCTTTGGCACTCAGCTTTCTTTATTGTCCAGCTCTCATATCCGTACATGACCACTGGAAAAACCATAACTTTGACTAGATGGACCTTTGTTGGCAAAGTAATGTCTCTGCTTCTTAATATGCTGTCTAGGTTGGTCATAACTTTCCTTCCAAGGAGCTAGCATCCTTTAGTTTCATGGCTGCGGTCACCATCTGCTGTGATTTTGGAGCCCAGAAAAATAAAGTAGTCACTGTTTCCTCATCTATTTGTCATGAAGTGATGGAACCAGATGCCATGATCTTAGTTTTCTGAATGTTGAGCTTTAAGTCAACTTTTTCACTCTCCTCTTTCACTTTCATCAAGAGACTCTTTAGTTCCTCTTCACTTTCTCCCTTAAGGGTGGTGTCATCTGCATATCTGAGGTTATTGATATTTCTCCCAGCAATCTTGATTCCAGCTAGTGCCTCATCCTGACCAGCATTTCACATGATGTACTCTGCATATAAGCAAATAAGCAGGGTTACATTATACAGCTTTGACATACTCCTTTCCCAATTTGGAACCAGTCTGTTGTTCCATGTCCAATTCTAACTGTTGCTTCTTGACCTGCACACAGATTTCTCAGGAGGCAGGTAAGGTGGTCTGCTATTCCCATCTCTTTAAGATTTTTCCACAGTTTATTGTGATCCACACAGTCAAAGGCTTTGGCATAGTCAACAAAGCAGAAGTGGATGTTTTTCTGGAACTCTCTTGCCTTTTCGATGATCCAACAGATGTTGGCAATTTGATCTCTGGTTCCTCTGCCTTTTCTAAATCCAGCTTGAACATCTGGAAGTTGTTCATGTACTGTTGAAGCCTGGCTTGAGAATTTTGAGTATTACTTTGCTAGAATGTGAGATGAATGCAATTGTGTAGTAGTTTGAACATTCTTTGGCATTGCTTTTCTTTGGGATTGGAATGAAAACTGATCTTTTCCAGTCCTGTGGCCACTGCTGAGTTTTCCAAATTTGCTGGCATATTGAGTGCAGCACTTTCACCGCATCATCTTTCAGGATTTGAAATAGCTCAACTGGAATTCCATCACCTCCACTAGCTTTGTTCGTAGTGATGCTTCCTAAGGCCCACTTGACTTCACATTCCAGGATGTCTGGCTCTAGGTGAGTGATCACACCATTGTGGTTATCTGGGTCATGAAAATCTTTTTTTGTATAGTTCTTCTGTGTATTCTTGCCACCTCTTCTTAATATGTTTTGCTTCCATTAGTTCTCTACCATTTCTGTCCTTTATTGAGCCCATCTTTGCATGAAATGTTCCCTTGGTATCTCTAATTTTCTTGAAGAGATCTCTAGTCTTTCCCATTCTGTTGTTTTCTTCTATTTCTTTGATTGATCACTGAGGAAGGCTTTCTTATCTCTCCTTGCTATTCTTTGGAACTCTGCATTCAAATGGGTATATCTTTCCTTTTCTCCTTTGCCTTTCACTTCTCGTCTTTTCACAGCTATTTGTAAGGGCTCCTCACACATTCATTTTGCCTTTTTCTTTGGGATGGTCTTGATCACTGCCTCTTGTACAATGTCACAAACCTCTGTCCATATTTCTTCAGGCATTCTGTCTATCAGATCTAATCCCTTGAATCTCTCTGTTAAGAAACCTTAATTAAAATAACATGAATCCTTACAATCCAATGGTATCAATACTAACAGAACCATGATGTTTGTCTGATGTTGGGGACTCAGAGAGAAGGTGGTCCTTGGAGATGAGGAGGAGAAAGGGTTGGGGGAAGGGGAATCTCAGCAGAAAGAAGAAGGTGCTTGGCCCAGGTGTTCTGGATCCTTTTGGCATCCCTGGCGGCTCAGCGGTAAAAGAATCTGCCTACAATGCAGGATACACAGGAGATCCTGGTTTGACCTCTGGGTGGGAAGATCCCCTGGAGGAGGAAATGGCTCCCCACTCAAGTATCTTGCCTGGAGAATCCCATGGACAGAGGAGCCTGCTGGGCTACAGTCCATGGGGTCATGCAGAGTCAGACCCGACTGAGAACGCACACACTAGGGAGCATGTTGAGGTCAAATTTGGAAAAAATTCCTGTTATCCCTTTCTACAAATGTTACAGCCTCACATTTCAGCTAACACCTTCTTATGAGGAGGGGCATTAGCAATGCTCAGAACTAGCCAAGTTTCCCAGCAGCTATAAACTTACAAAGACCTTGCTGACAACTGGACCTGGTAAAGAAAAACCAAAACCAACTTTCTTCCCTAAATCCCAATGCATGTTATAGTGCCCTCTGGTGGTGCAAAGTGAAATTACAATCCCCCTGGTCTCGGAAGAAAACGTCTGATTGTTCTCTACTCTGTTTGCTTGGTAATAAATATATTTATTATGCCTCAAACTCATGTACCCACCATTTGCAGACCTGGCCAGCATCGTCTCTTTCATGATGTTCTCCTATATTTCCATTGGCAATAGCTTCTACCTCAGTTCAGTTCAGTTCAGTTCTGTCGCTCAGTCGTGTCCAACTCTTTGTGACCCCATGGACTGCAGCACGCCAGGCTTCCCTGTCCTTCACCGTCTCCCGGAGTTTACTCAAACTCATCCTCATCGAGTTGGTGATGCCATCCAACCATCTCATCCTCTGTCATCTGCTTTTCCTCCTGCCCTCAATCTTTCCCAGCATCAGGATCTTTTCCAATGAGTCAGTTCTTTGCATTAGATGGCCAGAGTATTGGAGCTTCAGCTTCATCATCAGTCCTTCCAATGAATATTCAGGACTGATTTCCTTTAGGATGGACTGGTTGGATCTTCTTGCAGTCCCAGGGACTCTCAAGAGTCTTCTCCAGCACCACAGTTCAAAAGCATCAATACTTCAGCGTTCAGCTTTCTTTATAGTCCAACTCTCACATCCATACATGACCACTGGAAAAACCACAGCCTTGACTAGACAGACCTTCGTCGGCAAAGTACTGTCTCTGCTTTTGCCTACCCTGTCGTTATTACTCATCCATGTATTTTTTACTTACCGATTGAGAAACTATACGCTGGACTTTTCAACCTGCCCTGCATTTGAGGTACTTGTGAGCCTTTCTCTGTCTTCCCAACACAACAGAAGCTTCTGGAAGGCAGAGAATCAAATTGAGTCTCTCTGTGTTTGAGAGAGGGGAAGAACATGAATTAGAACCAAACCAAAGGTGGCCACTTGTACCTTCAAGAGGGGTGTGTGTGACGCTGTTTACACAAAAGGGTATAGACACTTCTTTTTTAACGTATGTTTAATTTAAAAATTCTCACCGATGTATAGTTCTCTGCCCCGCTCCAGTGGCACATGGGCTGCCGGGTTCCACTGAGACTTAGGGCTGTGGTTGTCAAGCCTCTTGTGGAGCTGGAGAAGAAGGAGGAGAAGAAGCAAGTTAAGATGCCACATGATTTATTTTTTAGAAAAAGAACCAGATTAAACCGTTTTTTTTTTCCCTTAAACAAATGTTCCCAAGATTGTTGCATTGATGGACAGTGGATTTTTGGAGGTGCTCCCTCCCGCTTCCACTATCTCCCCTGACACCGTCCTCCCAAGTCATTTCAGGAGCAGTTAATCTAAGGTATTTGCATTGTGCCGGTGCAATCACTGCTTTCTTCTCTCCTCACATACTCAAATGTTCTGCGAGAACCCCCAGGCCTTCTGCTAGGAGGTTTCTTCATGTGGAATACGGCAAGGAGGGTCTGGGTCCTGGTTGGGGCAAGAGGACCTAAAACAGGGACGAGAAGAAAATAAAAGCTCCTCTTCTACTTTTCTGTTTTGCCTCTTCCCTCAAATTCTTGGGGGAGACTGTCCCGATGTGGGGCTCAAAATAATCTCATCTACATTTCAAACAACTCAGAATAAGGCGGATATCTGAGATGTCCCTAGAGAACATCTACTGAGCAGATAGTGCAGAGTCTGCTGTCGAGTATCTCAGAGTTCAGGGGGGACATGAGGATGTGTGATGAAGGGAGGTGATGCAGGTGCTGTGAAAGACAGGGGCCTCCCTGGGGGCTCAGGTGGCAAAGAATCTGCCTGCAGTGCAGGAAGCCGGAATTTGATCCCTGGCTTAGGAAGATCCCCTGGAGAAGGGAATGGCAACCCACTCCAGAATTCTTGCCTGCATTCGGACATGACTGAGCAACTAACACTTCACATTTCATGTCTATTCCACTAGGTGTTAGGTCCACGGGGTGGGGATTTTTGCCTATTTTGTTTCCTGATCTATCTCCAGAATTTAGAATCCTGCTAGGTGCATAGTAGAAGCATACTTAGTCATGTCTGACTCTTTGCAGCCTCATGGATTTTAGCCCGCCAGGCTCCTCTGTCCATGGAATTTTCCAGGCGAGAATACTGGCAAGGGCTGCCATTTCCTATGCCAGGGGAACTTCCCAATCTAGGGACTGAACCTGCATCTCTTGAGTCTCCTGTATTGACAGGCAGATTCTTTACCACTACACCACTTGGGAAACCAGACACATGGTACCTCTTAGTAAATACTTTTTGGATGAATGAACGGATCACAGATGGGGTGAGAAAGTGGACTGGGAAGTTATTCACCCACCGCAGTGCATCCCTGTCCCCACCAGCTTGTCCCTTGACATCAAAATCATGTTCCATCACCATCTATTTTCCAAACGCCAGAAGATTCTCATAGGTGTAATGGATGCCAGGTCTTCCCAGGTGGCACAATGGTAAATAATCCCCCTGAAGTACAGGCGAAACAAGAGACACAGGTTCGATCCCTGGTCCTGGAAGATCCCCTGGAGAAGGAAATGGCAACCACAGCAGTATTCTTGCCTGGGACATCCGATGGGCAAAGGAGCCTAGCGGGCTACAGCCCGTGGGGTTGCAAAGAATCATACACGACTTAGTGACTAAACAACAACAACAAAAATGGATGCCAGTTCAAGGGCATCTTCTTTGAGGAAGAAGCTTGTGGTGGATTCTTGGAGCAGAAACTGACAGAAAGGAAGCCAGACTCCGACTCGGTGGATGTTGCTGGAGCACCTGCTGGTGGAGGTGCTCTGTCTGGCTTGCTCCCCTCACCACCTCCTGTCCCCCTTCTTGGTATAGGACCTTTGACTTAGCTCCATCCTTGTACACGTTGCTGGGATAGTACAGAGTCATCTCAGTAATTCATCCTAAGGTGATTAACGAAGCACTATGATGTGTCCTGGAGCTAAGGCTTAGGCGTCAAGGATGCACAGGGCAAGTGGTCCCAGTTGTCATGGATTCATAGCCCAGTGGGGAGACAAGTAAACATGGACTTAGGACGCAGTGTGGTTTTTAAGTTTAAGCTGCTAATGGTCAGAGAAGGCTTCCTGGAGGAAGCGTCACCTCACCTGGCTTCTAAGGAATGAGTGGAAGATGAGAAAAGAGGTGGAGACTGCGAGGATAGGCATTCTAGGCAGAAGGAAGGGAAGATGCAAAGTGCTGAAGGCCAGAGAGAAAGAAAAGACACACAGCTCTCATTTCTTTGCTTAAAATTCTTCAGTGACTCCCCATGTCATCCAAATCTGGTTCAAAACCTTAAATGTGTTTCCCAGGGCAGTTCACGCTAGAGAGGAAAAATGACAGGAACCCAGCTATGAGGATCCAGTCATGTCCTTGTCATTTACCAGCCGGGAAGTCCTCCGCCTCCACCTTCCCCGCCTTGTGACAGATATCTGAGCTTGCGTGCTAAGTCGCTTCAGTCGTGTCCGACTCTGCGATGCTCTGGACCGTAGCCCCTCCAGCTCCTCTGTCCGTGGGATTCTCCAGGCCAGAATACTGGAGTGGGTAGCCATTCCCTTCTCCAGGGAATCTTTCCAACCCAGGGATTGAACCCAAGTGTCCGAGGTCTCCTGCATTGCAGGGGAATTCTTTACCAGCTGAGCTACCAGGGAAACCCCCAAAACATATATATATGTATACAGAATACTGGGGTGGGTTGCCATTTCCTTCTCCAGGGAATCTTCCCAATCCAGGGATCAAACCCAGGTCTCCTGCATTACAGACAGATGCTTAAACATCTGAGCCACCAGGGAAACCCCATAATTATATATATGTACATTCAGTTCAGTTCAGTCGCTCAGTCGTGTCCGACTCTTTGTGACCCCATGAATCACAGTACGCTAGGCCTCCCTGTCCATCACGAGCCCCTGGAGTTCACTCAAACTCATGTCCATCGAGTTGGTGATGCCATCCAGCCATCTCATCCTCTGTCGTCCCCTTCTCCTCCCGCCCCCAATCCCTCCCAGCATCAGAGTCTTTTCCAGTGAGTCAACTCGTCGCATGAGGTGGCCAAAGTATTGCAGTTTCAGTTTTAGCATCAGTCCTTCCAATGAACACCCAAGATTGATCTCCTTTAGAATGGACTGGTTGGATCTCCTTGCAGTCCAAGGGACTCTCAAGAGTCCTCTCTAGCACCACAGTTCAAAAGCATCAATTCTTCGGCGATCAGCTTTCTTCACAGTCCAACTCTCACACCCATACATGACCATGGGAAAAACCATAGCCTTGACTAGATGGACCTTGGTTGGCAAAGTAATGTCTCTGCTTTTTATATAGAAATACATATATGTTTATATATACATGCATATATATATATATATAAGTATTTCCCTGGTAACTCAGTTGGTAAAGAATCCGCCTGCAATACAGGAGACCCTGATTCAATTCCTGGGAAGGGAAGATGCAGAAGATGCAAAGGGCTGAAGGCAAGAGAGGAAGAAAAGAAATTCAACCCTCCTTCCTTGGTTTAAAATCCTTCAGTGACTCCCCTATGTATTCAAAATCTGGTTCAAAAGCTTGAGTGTGTTCCCCGGGGAGAACAGTGAACAGTGTGTTCACTCTGGAGAGGAAGAAAGACAGGAACCCAACTATGAATGTCCAGTCATTTCCTTGTCATTTACCAGCCAGGAATGTCTCCACCTCCACCGTCCCCACCTTGTGACAGATCTCTGAGCTTGTGTGCTAAGTCGCTTCAGTCCTGTCTGACTCTTTGTGATGCTCTGGACCTGTGTTGGAAGATCCACTGGAGAAGGGATAGGCATTCTTGGGCTTTCTTGGTGGCTCAGCTGGTAAAGAATCCACCTGCAATGAAGGAAACCTGGGTTCAATCCCTGGGTTGGGAAGGTCCCCTGGAGAAGGGAATGGCTACCCACTCCAGTATTCTGGCCTGGAGAATGCCATGGACTGTGTAATCCATGGAGTCACAAAGAGTTGGACACGACTGAGTGACTTTCACTTTTCATGCATATATATATATACACACACACACACACACATATAAAATTTGTTCAGTTCAGTTCAGTTCAGTCGCTCAGTCGTGTCCGACTCTCCGCGACCCCACGAATCACAGCACGCCAGGCCTCCCTGTCCATCACCAACTCCCGGAGTTCACTCAAACTCATGTCCACAGAGTCGGTGATGCCATCCAGCCATCTCATTCTCTGTCGTCCCCTTCTCCTCCCGCCCCCAACCTTTCCCAGCATCAGAGTCTTTTCCAGTGAGTCAACTCGTCACATGAGGTGGCCAAAGTATTGGAGTTTCAGCTTTAGCATCAGTCCTTCCAATGAACACCCAGGATTGATCTCCTTTAGAATGGACTGGTTGGATCTCCTTGCAGCACAAGGGACTCTCAAGAGTCTTCTCCAACACCACAGTTCAAAAGCATCAATTCTTCGGTGACCAGCTTTCTTCACAGTCCAACTCTCACATCCATACATGACCACGGGAAAAACCATAGCCTTGACTAGATGGACCTTTGTTGGCAAAGTAATGTCTCTGCTTTTTAATACACTATCAAGGTTGGTCATAACTTTCCTTCCAAGGAGTAAGCGTCTTTTAATTTCATGGCTGCAATCATCATCTGCAGTGATTTTGGAGCCCAAAAAAACAAAGTCTGACACTGTCTCCACTGCTTTTCCATCTATTTCCCATGAAGTGATGGTACCAGATGCCATGATCTTTGTTTTCTGAATGTTGAGCTTCAAGCCAACCTTTTCACTCTCCTCTTTCACTTTCATCAAGAGGCTTTTGAGTTCCTTTTCACTTTCTGCCATAAGGGTAGTGTCATCTGCATATCTGAGGTTATTGATATTTCTCCCAGCAATCTTGATTCCAGCTTGTGCTTCTTCCAGCCCAGCGTTCCTCATGATGTACTCTGCATATAAGTTAAATAAGCAAGGTGACAATATACAACCTTGATGTACTCCTTTTCCTATTTGGAACCAGTCTGTTGTTCCATGTACAGTTCTGACTGTTGTTTCCTGACCTGCATACAGGTTTCTCAAGAGGCAGGTCAGGTGGTCTGGGATTCCCATCTCTTGAAGAATTTTTCACAGTTTATTGTGATCCACACAGTCAAAGGCTTTGGCATAGTCAATGAAGCAGAAATAGATGTTTTTCTGGAACTCTCTTGCTTTCTCCATGATCCAGCGGATGTTGGCAATTTGATCTCTGGTGCTTCTGCCTTTCTAAAACCTGCTTGAACATCTGGGAGTTCATGGTTCACATATTGCTGGAGCCTGGCTTGGAGAATTTTGAGCATGACTTTACTAGCGTGTGAGGTGAGTGCAATTGTGTGGTAGTTTGAGCATTCTTTGGCATTCCCTTTCTTTGGGATTGGAATGAAGACTGACCTCTTCCAGTCCTGTGGCTACTGCTGAGTTTTCCAAATTTGCTGGCATATTGAGTGCAGCACTTTCACAGCATCATCTTTCAAGATTTGAAATAGCTCAACTGGAATTCCATCACCACCACTAGCTTTGTTAGTAGTGATGGTTTCTAAGGCCCACTTGACTTCACATTCCAAGATGTCTGGCTCTAGGTCAGTGATCACGTTATCGTGACTATCTTGGTCGTGAAGGTCTTTTTTGTACAGTTCTGTGTATTCTTGCCACCTCTTCTTAATATCTTCTGCTTCTGTTAGGTCCATACCATTTCTGTCCTTTATCGAACCCATCTTTGCATGAGATGTTCCCTTGGAATCTCTAATTTTCTTGAAGAGATCTCTTGTTTTTCCTATTCTAATAAAATTTGTATATATGTATAAATTTTATATATATGTATATATATATATATGTATATATATATAAGCTGTGCCACAGGGCTTGTGGGATCTTAGTTCCCTGACTAGGAATTGAACCTACACCCTTTACAGTGAAAGTGTGAAGTCCTAACCACTGGACTGCCAGGGAATTTCCTATTAAATCGTTTTAACATGGCAACTTTCTCAGTCTCTCTTTATCGCTCTATCCCTTTCTCCCTCCCCCTTATGATTCCCTTTTTTTAATATGGAAAATTTCTAAACCTGTGTGACAGCTGGGAGAGACGTGTAATGAACTCCAATGGATCTGTCAATCAGCCGCACCGATTATCACGCTTTTGTCAATCTCATTTATCTGCACCCCGTCCCTCTGTGTTTTTCACCCATGCTGCGATATATTGAAGTAAATCCCAGACATCACATTAGTTCATCTACAAATGACTCAGCATGCACAACAAAGTCTTAAGAAAATATAATAATGGCACCATCATCACTCCTAAAACTTAAAAATGACTGCTTAATGTAATCAAATAGAGAGGTTTCAAATTTCCCTGATTGACATAAAGCTCTTCTCCCAATCGCTTCTGTTGGAATGTGTCGGTGTGTTTTCTCTGTCTGATGTGCTTCTGAGCTTCATTTAACCTCAGATGATTCCTCCCAGGCTCCTTCTCTTACTTGTCAATTTCCTATTAAAGAAACTAGGTCAATTATCTTCTAGATTTTCCCATGTTCTCGATTTGATGGATATAATGTATTTCTTTGTCTTCCTTATTTACTATAAGCTGGTAATGGAACTAGAAGTTTGATCAGATTCACATTTAACATTACAGTAAGGTAAACTGACAATTTTTTCCACTTTGACCCATTAAGGTTTTGCACGGGGTACAGCATTATGCAGGTTAGGGAACTCAGGTGAAAGGCCCATTGGGGGGTGCTGCTGAGGTTATTATGAGGCTGAGTTTTGCATGAGCAGGGGCTAGAGGCTACTCCATCTAGTGATGTAGGAAAGGGCCACCGCTGACAGACGCCCCTGGGCAGAGGGAGCAGAATTAACGTGCCTTTTCTGTCTCCTTGGACATGTCTGCTCATGGTCTCCTGTGGACTGCTTGTACTGGGGAAAGAGAGGAGCTTAGAACCTGGCACAGAAATCCCCAGCAATAACCAGGCCTTTGAATGATGACCAGTACCCCAGAAGATCTTTTCGATGGAAGATGATAATACACTGACTCAGGAGAACGTGTTCATCGTCATTTGAAAGTTTTCTTTGGCCTTAGACTTTCTCCCACCACAGAACCTGACCTGAGCATGTGTTTGTGTGGTTTCTCTAGAAAAGTGCCCCCGAGGAAGCAGAGGGGGGATTTAGGACAGTGAATCAGGGAAAGAGAGGAAAGCAAGCAGGTGAGCAATGAGCTGGCTGAGGCTGTGGACACCTGGAGCCCAGTGTTGCTGAGGACCCTCAGGAGAACTCCACTGAATGCATTCTGGAATCTTTGGCCTGAGAGATAGGAATGAGAGTCTTCATCGTCGGCTCTCAGCTCCCATGCATGAAGGGTCTACACAGGGGCATCCATGTGCATCTTCCAGGCTTGTACACACACAGGATGGCTGAGTGGTCTTCAAATGTGGCCCCACAGGAAGCTGAAAAAGCCATGCTGAGATAGAAAATGAGCGTTACCTGTTATAGCACAGGCGGGGTGCTGTCCCGGCGGGCCTGTGTGCTGCTGTTCACTGTGGGAACGCCTGGAAAAAGAGTGGGTCAGTAACAGGCGCATAAAAAAGATGCTCAACACTGCTGGTAACTAGGGAAATGCAAATCAGATCAGAACTACATTGAGGGACATTCCCTGTGACCCAGTGGTTAGGACTCTGTGCTTCTATCGCTGAGGGTCCAGTTTCCATCCTTGGTCAGGAAACTAAGCTTTTGAAAGCCACGAAGAAAACAAAAACCTACAATGAGGTACCATGCCCCCCCAACCCCACTGGCCAAAATGGTCGTCATTAAAAAGTCTACATATAATAAGTGCTGGAGAGGATGTGGAGTTAAGGAAACCGCCTGTACAGTTGGTGGGAATGTAAATTGATCCAGCCACTGTGGAAAACAATGGGGATTCCCAGGTGGTGCTAGTGGTAAAGACCCTGCCTGCCAAAGCAGGAAAAGTAAGAGACTTGTGTTCGATCCCTGGGTCGGGAAGATCCCCTGAAGGAGGGCATGACAGCCCACTCCAGTATTCTTGCTTGGAGAAACCCATGGACAGAGGGGCCTGGGGGGCTACAGTTCTTGGGGTTACAAGGAGTTGGACAGGATTGAAACGACTTAGCATGCATGGAAAACAATATGGAGGTTCTTTAAAAAACTAGGAATAAAACTACCATATAATCCCACCACTGGGCGTATATCCTGAGAAAACCACAATTCTAAAAGATGCACGCACCCCACTGTTCATTGCAGCACCATTTGCAATAACCAAGACATGGACGAAACCCAGTAAGCTACTGGAAGATGCCTTTGGTGACTGTCCTTGGATGAAACTTTGAAACTGGCCACATAATCATGCATTTAACCAAATCTGTTCCCAGCACTTCGTACTTGTCACATGTAAACAGCGGGTACTAGCTAAACTTTCACTGGCTGGGTTAATGAATTGTTTCAGCCTAATTCTAAAGTTGACAATGAAAGCCAGAGTCTGTGTTCTTGGCATCTGTCAGTCCCTGTGATCCATATTAATTCTAATTAGTGCTGTGTGTGTGCTGCTCAGTCATGTCTGACTCTATGTGACCCCTGCCAGGGTCCTCTGTGCATGGAATTCTCCAGGCAAGAATCCTGGACTGGGTTGCACTTCCTCCTCCAGAGGATCTTCCTGACCCTGAGATCGAACCCAAGTCTCCTGCATTGCAGGCAGGTTCTTTACTGTCTGAACCACCAGTGCTGTGTGAGGAACTCACAGTCATTACTCTCATTGGACAGATGAGGAAATTGAGGCTCAGAGAGGTCAGGTGATTGTCCCGAGGCTGAAGCCAGCATGTGAACCCAAAGCCTGGGCCCTGAACATATGGGTGTCCAAACTCTCAATGCGAAGGGCTACAGGTTATATTTATGTGCACTTCGCCATCTTGTAGAGGGTTTTTTTTGGCGTATGTTTTGGTCCCTCCATAATTTCTCTTATTTCACTGATGACTTGCATTTAAGTCAATAACATAATTCCCTAAAGTAGAAAGAGTTACCACTTTGCTCTAAAGCACAAATTTCCAAGTGATCAGGAGGGAAGAATCTTGAGATCAGGAACTCTTAGTTGGGTTCTTGGAGGAAAAATTCTAGACTGACGTGCATATAGCGTGCTGCTACCTACAACACTGGTGCACTTTCTGGGAGCACAAATGCACAGACTTCACCAGACTCTAAGTATGTGGATTTAGAAAAGCTAAGAACAATGGCATCAGACAATTAAAACTGGCTCTGTCAAGAATTATCCTGATGGATATAATTTACTCCCCAGAATTGCCAGAGAGAGGAAATAATGTTGAATATGTGGCAAAAATGGGGCAGCATTGCTAAAGATGAATTGACCTGATTACAAACTGTCGGGCTCTGTCTGAACCCTCTCTTTTTCTAGGTTCTATCAGATGGTGTTGAATCCTTTGTGCCATATGGCTCTTCCCCAATGAGACAGGGGCCGTGTTCTACTCATAATAGATTCTATGAAGCGTGGCTTGGTGTCGGGCACATAGAAGGAATGTGAATATGTTAGTGAAATTGTTAGATCTGGGAAGCAGCGGGCTTTTCTCTAGAATTCGATTTCCCATCTAAAATGAGGTCGGTCTCTTGTGCTTTCTCTCGGCTCATGGGGAGATGAAAGTGTCGTCTTATAGCTCACCACTAGGCGGCGCTATTGGCCCGCGGTTGGGGGTTCCTCCATTGTCTCCATCTGCTCTGTGACAATGCATCATTCAAACGAATGATTGCCACCAACAGTTAGACTTACTATGTAAAACGTCACATAAAAATGATCAATAACGAATGGGGTGGGGCAAGTGATTAGCTGCACCCCTGCTCCCTTGTACCTGATTTTTTTTTTAATTTTTTGGGCAGGAATGTTACCTGCAGGGTCGACATAACGTTGTCTACGCTCTGAAAGATTCACAGACTCCTTGTGAAAACCCACAGGTTGCTGCCAAAACTATTTCAAAGGGATATGCCTTCCTCGCTCCATATGCTCATCATGAGGAGAATGGAAAATGATCCTTCTGCAAGTCGCACCTATTTCCAGTCTGGATTTTAGTTTAGCAACATTAGATTGTGTAACTTCTAAGAGTCCCCTCTGGAGAGATGCGCGGGAAATTTTCAGTGTGAGGGCAGCGGCAGGAGGCGGTCCCCAGCTAGACTAAGCGGTGGATGAAAGGAGACTTTGAGTCGGCTTGCAGCATCCTTCCTTCCCCTCTGTGTGCCTGCCTGCCTCTGGGGGCCTTGCTCTGAGCTCTCGCCCCTAGGCGGCAGCATGGCATAACCAGGAGCGCTCTGGAGCCTGGGTCAGGGCACTGGGGTTCTAGTAAATGCTGCTTTTGCCTAGAATTTCTGCTGTGTGATTTGGGGCAAGTTGCTTCCTGTCCTGCAGACACTCTGTTTCCTCGTCTGCAAAATGGAGGGTTAATACCTGCTTGATTGCATGTGTGAAGGCTCTGCGTACAACTGTGATCTGCCTTTGCAGTGGGAGGCATTTAGAGGATTAGAAAAACCCAGGTTCTAGGTCTTAATTTGCTGCGTGGTCTTGGGCAGATCTCTCTGGACCTGAAATTGCTGATCTGTAAAAGACAAGGTTGGAACTAGTGATGCTGAAAAGCTTTTTCATTCCAACCTTTTATAAAATCTACCTGTCTTGTGTTTTACACTTTCACAGCCTTGACCTGGAAAGCAACCAGGTAAACTACAGAATTATGGAAGAAAATACATGAATGCGTAATTAGGATGCCTGGCTTATTCCTCTAATATAATTTGGTTTTTACTGGGAGACAAAAATGTCCATGATCCTTTCTTTTCCTGGTCTGCTGGTCTTACCATCATAGCTCAGAAACCACCACCCCTGGCCCCCAAGCCTTCTCTAATATCCCTAGGCAATGTGAAGGCTTTTTTATTCTGTGAATGCTCATTGCGCCTCAAGACACATGTATGGCTTTGAATTGAGTCTTACTTTTTTGCTGCTTTTGTAGCACAGTGTTGTTGCTGTTCAGTTGCTGTCATGTCCGTCTCTTTGTAACCTTAGGACTGCAGCATGCCAGGCTTCTCTGTCCTCCACTGTCTCCCATGGTTTGTTCAAACTCACGTCCATTGATTCGGTGATGCTATCTAACCATCTTGTCCTCTGCTGCCCCCTTCTCCTTGTGCCTTCAGTCTTTTCCAGCATCAGGGTCTTTTCCAGTGAGTTGGCTCTTTACATCAGGTGGCCAAAGTATTGGAGCTTCAGCTTAGCATCAGTCTTTCCAGTGAATATTCAGGGTTGATTTCCCTTAGAATTGACTGGTTTGACCTCCTTGCAGTCTAAGGGCTCTCAACAGTCTTCTCCAGCGTCACAATCCAAAAGCATCAACATAGCATATTTTAGATAAAACATTTGATTCTATGATTATGTATACATGACTGTCTCTCTGTAAAGCAGACATCTGTAATGGGGCTGCCAATAATTTCTGAGCTCTCAACAGATAGCACAGGGTTTGGCACAGGGTAATTGCTTGATAAGAGATTTTTAGATGAATAAATGAGTGGAGAGAGTAGATGAGAGAGAATTGACAAGTGAATGCGGTATTTCTAATAATGGGTTTCAGGGTCCCTGGCCATGCTCTGGATGGGGATGGATTTAGGAATCATCTGATGCATCGGGCTGCCTCTTCTACCAAGTCAGATGAAAATAATCCTTTTTTTCTGCTGCCCGAACAATGGATGTCAAGGTTATACATTTGCAATCCCAGGCTCAGTCTTTTTTTTTTTTTTTTGTATTGTGTGTGTTCAAGTATAGAGTTCATGTTCTCTTTTATTTTCCTTGAAGGTTAAACTTTTGCTTTTTTTCATCTGTAAAGATGTTTTAAAATCCCATCTTGAAGCTTTAAAGATTTTTCTTGCAGCAGCTAGATATAGATATATAAAATCCATCCACTTTACAAATGAAAATGATTGATATACATCAAAAAGTTATCTGCATCGGATAATAAAACCCAGCTCAAGTCTCTCTTTAAAAGCTCACTCCAGGAATTTCACTGAAAAGGCAGGTTCCTTGGAAATTCAGTGGTGGGGATTTTAGGAAAGGGGAGAATTGGTGATGGGGAATGTTGGCTGCAAAAAAGAAGCACAGTGTGAGTTGTGGGTCAAGTTTTATTTGGGGCAAAATGAGGACTATAGCCTGGGAGACAGCATCTCAGAGAGCTCTGAGAAAGAGCTCCAGAGAGGTGGGCGGAAGGTCAGTGTCATATATGATTCTGGTGAGGGGGGTACATGCAGCCGAGTACACATTTTGACAGAGGCTCACTGCTCGTCGCAAGGAGTAGATGTCACTGTTAACGATTTTAGTGCTTTTTCTAGATATGAGGAGATGCAAAAATTGGGCTCATAAAATCTTCTCCTGAAAGTATCTAATTATCGAGGCAGACCTTTTCTGCCATTTTTCTCAGAGCACAGAGTGCCTCCTTCATTCCTGATCTCCACCCTGAACTCTTTGCAGAGGATGTTGAAGGTCAGCAGCTCCAACAGGTCATAATTTAATCCTTGTAGAAGTAGATGGCAAGTGCAAATCTATAGTTGGAAGAAAAGAAAATCATATTTACGTAGAAGACATCCTAAGTACTTTATACAGGACATATCATTCATCCTCCCTCCTGCAAAGCAGTTAGCATCAGCCTTAGTTTGCAGGGAGAGCATTTGAGGCTCTGATATCTTTTTAAAATCTTTTTTATTTTTTTGAATTATGAAAGTATGATAACACATTTAGAGGAGACTTGGAAAACATAGAACTAAGTTACATATAGTTCCACTATACATTACAATTATTGTTAAAAGTAGACAAATGAAGAATTTATAGTTGGAGTTTCAGTATCAAGCTCTCAGAAATTAACAGAATGAATATACAGAGAAGTAGAAGGATACAGTAGACCTGAAAAGCACTGTGAGCCAATTCAACATCATTAAGATTTGTACGATTTTCACACAGCTGCTGCTGCTGCTGCTGTCACTTCAGTCGTGTCCGACTCTGTGTGACCCCATAGACGGAAGCCCACAAGGCTCCCCCGTCCCTGGGATTCTCCAGGCAAGAACACTGGAGTGGGTTGCCATTTCCTTCTCCAATGTGTGAAAGTGAAAAGTGAAAGTGAACTCGCTCAGTCCTGTCCGACCCTTAGCGACCCCATGGACTGCAGCCTACCAGGCTCCTCCATCCATGGGATTTTCTAGGCAAGAGTACTGGAGTGGCTTGCCATTGCCTTCTCCTTTCACACAGCAGTAGGACACAAATTCTATTCAGGTTCCCATAGACTGTAAACTAGGAGACACTGGAACATATCCAGGGACATAAAACAAGGTGCAAAAATTTCATCGTCTAAAGGTATTGAATCTATTTGTAATGTGGGAGATGTGGGTTCAATCCCTGGGTCGGGAAGATCCCCTGGAGGAGGAAATGGCAACCCACTCCAGTATTCTTGCCTGGGAAATCCCATGGACAAAGGATCCTGGTGGGCTACAGTCCATGGGGTCACAAAGAGTTGGACATGTCTGAGCAACTAGTTATGACCAACCTAGATAGCATATTAAAAAGCAGAGACATTACTTTGCCAACCAAGGTCCGTCTAGTGAAGGCTATGGTTTTTCCCGTGGTCATGTATGGATGTGAGAGTTGGACTGTGAAGAAAGCTGATCGCCGAAGAATTGATGCTTTTGAACTGTGGTGCTGGAGAAGACTCTTGAGAGTCCCTTGGACTGCAAGGAGATCCAACCAGTCCATTCTAAAGGAGATCAGTCCTGGGTGTTCACTGGAAGGACTGATGCTGAAGCTGAAACTCCAATACTTTGGCCACCTCATGCGACGAGTTGACTCACTGGAAAAGAGTCTGATGCTGGGAGGGATTGGTGGCGGGAGGAGACGGGGACGACAGAGAATGAGATGGCTGGATGGCATCACCGACTCTGTGGACATGAGTTTGAGTGAACTCTGGGAGTTGGTGATGGACAGGGAGGCCTGGCGTGCTGTGATTCATGGGGTCGCAAAGAGTTAGACACGACTGCGCGACTGAACTGAACTGAACTGAGCAACTAACACAAAGATATTGAAATCATACAGGGTCTGTAATTATATTAGAAATCAATATCAAAAGATTTTTGAAAATGAACCCCATATTTTCAAGAGCAATGTGACATTTACCAAGAGGCTCTGATACCTTAAGCAAAGTGCCCAAAGCTGCACAGGCAGCTGCTGTTCCTGGACTCCAATCAGATTTCTGAAATGTAGACCCCTCCTCACTCTGTGAGATCCCATCATTGTGGAACTCTGGGAAGAGACCTCGGCAGGATTTTTACGCAAAAATTGATTTCATCTCACATTTGTTGGTTTCTTTTGATCCCTTCTTGCCCAAGGCTGAGTCTTGGCATAACTTTATCACCCATAGAGGTTAAGAGTGAGGGCTGGCAGGTAATGCTTCTTTTCTTCAAAGTTCGAGATATGTTTCTAATGAGCAGCCGTGTTTAAAAACACCTGGGCTATATGATGATCTTTTACTTTTATCTAGTTTGTTTCATTTTTCCTATTTCATATTCAGTGCTCCCATTTTATTTAGTTTATATTTTATGACTTATCCATTCCATCTCTTCTTTTTTTTTGATGTTCTTTCTCAAGACTAGCTTTTGTGTATATATATATATATATATATGGTATGTATAATATATATATTTTAGAAAACTTAAGAATTTTTGCCTAATTAAAACATTTATGACATTTTGATTCCACTTGTTTGACTATATATATATATATACATATATATATATATATATATGGTATGTATAATATATATGTTTTAGAAAACTTAAGAATTTTTGCCTAATTAAAACATTTATGACATTTTGATTCCACTTGTTTGACTTAGTATGAATAGAATGCTAGATTTTTATTTTTTAAAAATAGATATGTAACAAGCAACAAAGTTTTACTGTATAGCAGAGGGAACTATCGTCAATATCTTGTAATAAGCTATGATGGAAAATAATCTGAAAAATAATATCTGTCTATATGTAAAACTGAGTTACCTTGCTGTGTACCTGAAACATTGTAAGTAAACTATACTTCAATAAAATATATATATTAAGAAAAAAAAAAAAGAGTAAGGTCTGGGAAGTCAAGCAGACACGGTTTCAAATCCCATCCCTTGGGACTTCCCTGGTGGTCCAGTGGTTAAGACTCCATGCTCCCAATGCGGGAGGCAAGGGTTTGCTCCCTGTTTGCAGAGCTAAGATCCTGTATGCCTTCAGATGTGGCCAAACAAATAAAACATAAAACCCAGCTCTTCTACTTACTAGGTGTATGGATTTGGACAAATTACTTAACCGACTCTTGATTTCCTTTCCTGCAAACTGAGGATTCTAATGTTGTCTTGGGCTTCCCAGGTGGCGCAGCGGTAAAGAACCCACCTACCAATGCAGAAGCCCTGAGAGACGCAGGTTCAATCCCTGGGTCAGGAAGATCCCCTGGAGTAGGAAATGGCAACCCACTCCAGTATTCTTGCCTGGAGAGTCCCATGGAGAGAGAAGCCAGGCTGGCTACCGTCTTTGGGGTCGCACAGAGTCGGACACGACTGAGTGACAGAGCACAATGGTGGCATGTTGTCTACCTCATAGGGTTGTTTTGGAGACTGGGACACAATGAGTGCACTTAGAGGTGCACCTGGCTAGGCTGGCGCTCAGTGTTCGCAGGATGAGGGACTGAGAGACTGATGGTTGTGTTGTCTTTTCCCCATTTGCTTTGGGGTGGATTCCTCTCAGCCCCACCTCTAGCCCAAGAGAAGGCCCTCCCCTTCCTCAGTTCATTTGGATCCTTTAGAAATGGCTGTTAATAAGCATTTCCATCAAGGATGGCTATTGCTGTGAATGGCGCCTCCTAGGCCAACACATTGGACCGCTGTACAGCAGTTCCCTGGGCACCAGGCTCTCTCTGGGCGGGAGGGAGAGTATATCCTCCTTCCTAACAGAGAGTGGGAGACTTCATGTCTTAGAGGGATGGGCGTCCCTTGCCTCAGGGTGGAACTGACGAGGGGGTGAAGGCTCAGTCCTCTCTTGGTGGATCTGGGGGCGGAGGCTGAATCTTCAGAGGGGAAAGAAACAGGGGTACAGTTGTAGCGAAAGAGAACAGAAACTCCTGGGCCACTGACAAGAAGGTGAGTGGGTTACCGAGGCAGCAGGACCTGGAGCTGGAGAACAGCAGGGGTGCTGGGCGGACTAGGTGTGGGACTCCTTTAGTGGGGGACTGTGGTTAGAAGGCTCCCCATCAGCCTGGCCAATTTGAAAAAAAACTATTTATGTTTTAATTGGAGGACAATGACTCCACAAGAGCATGTTGGCCTCTGCCATAGAGCAACATAAATCTGCCATGGGTACACATATGCCCCCCACCCCTGAACCTCCCTCCCACCTCCCACTCCATCCCGCCCCTCGAGGTTGTCCCGGAGCACTGGATTTGAGCTCCCTAGTCATACAGCTAACGCCACTGGCTCTCTATTTTACGTATGGTAACATGTAGGCTTCCATGCGACTCTCTGCATTCGTCCCCCTGTCTCCTTCCCGTCCCCCCACCCCACCCCGGGTTCCACAAGTCTGTTCGCTGTGTCTGCGTCTTGACTGCTGCCCTTGGAATAGGTTCATCAGGACCGTCTCTCTAGATTTCACACGTATGTGTTAATATACGGTGTTTGTTTTTCTCCTTCTGACTTACTTCACTCTGTACAATACAGCCTGGCCAAGTTTTTCTTAAGTTAACTTTCTCTCCTTCCCAAGTGGTGGCTCTGCCATCTGACGCCGGCTCTCTGCCTTTGTCTTTTGCTGGTGTTTCCTCTGTTTAGTATTGTGCGCGTCCTACAGTATTTGCTTCTCAGAGGACCCAAACTAACACATCCATTGTGATGACTCTGTGGACGATTTCCACCCCTGAGTTAAATGGTGCACTGTATTCTCCTATAATAAAAAAGCATTTCACATGTTTCATTTATTTTACCTTTATAAGGAGCTATGACTTACTTTTTTCCAAGGGACCTAACATCACACAGGTCCTCAGTCTGTTTTATTTTCCGGACACCTCCCTCCAGGAGCACCCTGGCCCCTCTCTGCTCTGGAGTGAAGGTCCCTAGGGCTAGAATGCTGCTCTCTCTACATCTTTTCTTGGCCTGTGTTAGATCTCCTGTCTCCTCTTGACTTACTTTCATGAATCGCTGAAGCACAGCTTCCAGTAACTCCCCAAGAAGGGATACAGAGAAGATAATTTTTGACTCCGCAACTATCTGTAAACGTCTTTATTTAGCTTATTCAGTTGGAAATGGCCTGATGGTGTTCTGATTCCAATTTCCTTGTATAGGACCTCTTTTTTTTTCTGTCTGGAAGCTGTTAGGATCTTACAATAGCGTCTTAGTGTGGGTCCTATTTCCTTTCCTGTGCTGAGCATTTATGGCCCTTTTTCATTTGAAGATTCGAAAGTTATGAGACCATGAACACTGCAAAGGCTCTTTCCTAACCCTGTCTGCTGGGCCACACTTTCTTTTCCCAGAGCACTGTTCCCAGTTAGTCGTGTATCTTTTGGAGATCGGCCATGGACATGTGGACAGTCACACTATTAACTTCTCCTCACTCCATTAGCAAGTCTTTGAAAACATCCCTCTAAGACCTCACAGTATTCTAATAAGTGGGTCTATCACAAAATTGATTTAACCAGTTCACTCTTGTGAAGTTCTGGGCTTCCTCGGTGATTCTGGTAGTAAAGAACCCCTGCCAATGCAGGAGACATAAGAGACACGGATTCAGTGCGTAGGTGGGGAAGATCATCTGGAGGAGAGCATGGCAACCCACTCCAGTATTCATGCCTGGAGAATTCCATGGATGGATGAGCCTGGTGATCTACTGTCCAAGGGGTCACAAAGAGTCAGATATGGATGAAGCGACTTTGCCCTGTGTCCACTTTTTATTCTGTCAATTGTAATGTAACAAGCGTACACATCAGGTTATTTTCTTATATTCTGCTTTCCAAAGTGTGTTCATGTGGAGGATCTCAGTTTTACATTAGAGTGGAAATAGTTTTATGTGGTTTCATATTCTTTTTTCCCTGTGGACGGTTAGAATGGGACCCCATTTTTACCGATGATGAAGTGTGAACGCCAGGGAACATTTGGCTGTCCTGTGCCCACACGCTGCATTCAGAAATTCCTTTCCTGCAAATCACTTTTTGCGAAAGGGAGGCTTTCTCACTCATGCCTGATGACATCATCTCCAGGCCCAGCTGTCCACAGAAACTCAAAGCTGTGAGATTTGGAAGTCACGATTTCCCAATTCCTCTTCAAGCTTCCAATAACACAAAAATTACACACCTATTTCTTCTTCTTCACAAGTTCTGAATGCTTAGAGAATTCAGGCGCTTTCAGAATTCTGCTCTCAGTGAGATCTGATGCATGCAGGATAAGCACCATCTTATATTGGTTGGAAGGTTTCCCTCTCTAAGGCATTTTTCTATCTGGAAGCACATCTGATCTCCCCACCCCCGCTGCAAGTTTTCAGAGCCGGACTTGTGGTTCCTCCTGGTGATTAAATGGTTCCACAGAGGGTCATGATCACATGGTGACTTCAGGGCAGAGCTGGGTCTTAACCCTGGTTTTCCAAGACAACTTAGAGCTGATTCCACTAGGCAACATCGGTTCAGTTGCTCAGTCGTGTCCGACTCTTTGTGAACCCATGGACGGCAGCACACCAGGCTTCCCTGTCCATCACCAACTCCCGGAACTTGCTCAAACTCATGTCCATTGAGTCTGTGATGCCATCCAACCATCTCATCCTCTGTCGTCCCCTTCTCCTCCTGCCTTCAATCTTTCCCAGCATCAGGGTCTTTTCCAATGAGTCAGTTTTTTGCGTAAGGTTTTCAGAGGGTTGGAGTTTCAGCTTCAGCATCAATCCTTCCAATGAATATTCAGGACTGATCTCCTTTAGGATGGACTGGTTGGATCTCCTTGCTGTCCAAGGGACTCTCAAGAGTCTTCTCCAACACCACAATTCAAAAGCATCAATTCTTCAACACTCAGCTTTCTATATGGTCCAACTCACACATCCATACATGACTAGTTTTGACTAGTCGGACCTTTGTTGGTAGAGTAATGTCTCTGCTTTTTAATGTGCTGTCTAGGTTGGTCATAACTTTCCTTCCAAGGAGCAAGCGTCTTTTAATTTCATGGCTGTGGCCCCATCTGCTGTGATTTTGGAGCCCCCCAAAATAAAGTCTATCACTATTTACCATCTATTTGCCATGAAGTGATGGGACCAGATGCCATGATCTTTGTTTTTTGAATGTTGAGTTTTAAGCCAACTTTTTCACTCTCCTCTTTCACTTTCATCAAGAGGCACCTCATTTCCTCTTCGCTTTCTGCCACAAGGGTGGTGTCATCTGCATATTGATATTTCTCCCTGCAATCTTGATTCCAGCTTGTGCTTCATCCAACTCAGCATTTTGCATGATGTACTCTGCATATAAGTTAAATAAGCAGGGTGACAATATACAGCTTCCATGTACTCCCGCCCCTCGAGGTTGTCCCAGAGCACTGCAATTTGATCTCTGGTTCCTCTGCTTTTTCTAAATCCAGCTTGAACATCTGGAAGTTCACGGTTCACATATTGCTGAAGCCTGGCTTGGAGAATTTTGAACATTACTTTGCTAGCGTGTGAGATGTGTGCAATTGTGTGGTAGTTTGAACATTCTTTGGCATTGCCTTTCTTTGGGATTGGAATGAAAACTGACCTTTTACAGTCCTGTGGCCACTGCTGAGTTTTCCAAATTTGCTGGCATATTGAGTGCAGCACTTTCACAACAGCATCTTTTAGGATTTGAAATAGCTCAACTGGAATTCCATCACCTCCTTTGTTCATAGTGATGCTTCCTAAGGCTCACTTGGCTCTGCATTCCAGGATGTCTGGCTCTAGGTGAGTGACCACACCATCATGGTTATCTGGGTCATGATCATTTTTGTATAGTTCTTCTGTGTATTCTTGCTACCTCTTCTTAATATCTTCTGGTTCTGTTAGATCCATACAGTTTCTGTCCTTTATTGTACCCATCTTTGTATGAAATGTTCCCTTGGTATCTCTAATTTTCTTGAAGAGATCTCTAGTCTTTCCCATTCTATGGTTTTCCTCTACTTCTTTGCACCGATCACTGAGGAAGGCTTTCTTATCTCTCCTTGCTATTCTTTGGAACTCTGCATTCAAATAGGTATATCTTTCCTTTTCCCCTTTGCCTTTCGCTTCTCTTCTTTTCACAGAGATTTGTAAGGCCTCCTCAGACAGCCATTTTGCTTTCTGGCATTTCTTTTTCTTGGGGATGGTCTTGATCCCTGTCTCCAGTATAATGTCACAAACCTCCGTCCATATTTCTTCAGGCACTCTGTCTATCAGATCTAATCCCTTGAATCTATTTCTCACTTCCACTGTATAATCATAAGGGATTAGATTTAGGTCATACCTGAATGGTCTAGTGGTTTTCCCTACTTTCTTCAATTTAAGTCTGAATTTTGAAATAAAGAGTTCATGATCTGAGCCACAGTCAGCTCCTGGTCTTGTTTTCACTGTCTGTATAGAGCTTCTCCATCTTTGGCTGCAAAAATATAATCAATCTGATTTCAGTATTGATCATCTGGTGATGTCCATGTGTAGAGTCTTCTCTTGTGGCTGTTGGAAGTGAGTGTTTGCTATGACCAGTGCGTTCTCTTGGAAAAACTGTTAGCCTTTGACCTGCTTCATTTTGTACTCCACCACTAAAATTGCCTGTTACTCCAGGTGTTTCTTGACTTCCTACTTTTGCATTCCTGTCCCCTATAATGAAAAGGACATCTTTTTTGGAAGGCACTGGCAAGCCACTCCAGTACTCTTGCCTAGAAAATCCCATGGATGGAGGAGCCTGGTAGGCTGCAGTTCGTGGGGTCGCTAAGGGTCGGACACGACTGAGCGAGTTCACTTCCACTTTTCATTTTCACACATTGGAGAAGGAAATGGCAACCCACTCCAGTGTTCTTGCCGGGAGAATCCCAGGGATGGGGGAGCCTGGTGGGTTTCCGTCTATGGGGTTGCACAGAGTCAGACACGACTGAAGTGACTTAGCAGCAGCAGAAGGTCTTGTAGGTCTTCATAGAACTGTTCAACTTCAGCTTCTTCAGCATTACTGGTCGGGGCATAGACTTGGATTACTGTGATATTGAATGGTTTGCCTTGGAAATGAACGGAGATCATTCTGTCGTTTTTGAGATTTCATCCAAAGCACTGCATTTCGGACTCTTTTGTTGACTGTGATGGCTATTCCATTTCTTCTAAGGGATTCCTGCCCACAGCAGTAGATGTAATGGTCATCTAAGTTAAATTTACCCATTCCAGTCCATTTTAGTTCACTGATTCCTAAAATGTCGGTGTTCATAATCTGTTTGATCACTTCCAATTTTCCTTGATTCATGGACCTAACATTCCAGGTTCCTATACAATATTGCTCTTTACAGCATCGGACCTTGCTTCCATTACCAGTCACATCCACAACTGGGTGTTGTTTTTGCTTTGGCTCCGTCTCTTCATTCTTTCTGGAGTTATTTCTCCACTGATCACCCATAGCATATTGGGCACCTACCAGCCTGGAGAGTTCATCTTTCAGTGTCCTATCTTTTTGCCTTTTCATGCTATTCATGGGGCTCTCAAGGCAAGAATAGTGAAGTGGTTTTCCATTCCCTTCTCCAGTGGACCACATTTTGTCAGAACTCTCCACCATGACCTGTCCATCTTGGGTGTCCCTACATGTCCTGGCTCATAGTTTAATTGAGTTAGACAAGGCTGTGGTCCATGGGATCAGTTTGGTCAGTTTTCCGTGACTGTGCTTTTCAGTCTGCCTGTCCTTTGATGGATAAGGATAAGAGGCTTATGGAAGCTTCCTGATGGGAGAGACTGACTTGAGGGGAAACTGGGTCTCGTTCTGATGGGTGGGGCCACAATCAATAAATCTTTAATCCAATTTTCTGTTGATGGGCTGTGTTCCCTCCCTGTTATTAGACCTGAGGCCAAACTATGGTGGAGGTAATGAAGATAGTGGTGACTTCTTTCAAAGGGTTCCATGCATGCAGGGCCATACTCAGTGCCCCCGACCCTGCAGCAAGCCACTGCCAACCCATGCCTCCACTGGTGGGGCGTTTTCAGAACAAAAATCCGTCAGAGAATCAGAGCTGCCGATGAAAAGATTTAGGAGCTTTGGGGTCAGGAGGACCTGGCTGTAAATCCTGGAAGCTCTCTTATCCTCTCTGTCTCAAATACTCTTCAGCAAAATGGGAATAATGCTACCTAACTCACCTGCTGTTATTAAGAGCATTAAAACACATACATGAAAATATTGATCATGGTGAGCACTGTACAGCAAGTTTCCAAGCACATGAATAGAACTGTTATATGAACGATCTGAAATGCAAGTGAAAAACTGGAGTCAAAGTCTTTAAAACCATGAACTATCACAGTTAGAGTAGACCTCCCATATAGCAAGCCAGACCTAGGAGAGGAAGAGGGACCCCATAGAGGCAAAGCCAGGATTCGAACCAAAGAGTCCATCTTCCAGTCCGTTGTTCTTTTTGCCACCCCACAGCTTCTCTAATGATTATCATCACAGAAGGGATTGTAGGCTCCTGCCCTGCAGCCATTCTACTTCCTCCTCTCAGCAGCAGGACGAGCCCCATTTGAGAAAGTTGCTCCCCCAGGAGGTGAAATGTCAGTGGGGGTGTCAAAGATATGTGCATGGGACTTGGCCAGTCACATTTTTTCCCCGAAGAATCTGAGTCCTGAGTGAAGTGATGGGAAGCAGAATATACACAATGCAAAGTGGAAGTAGAAACCGAGGAACAGGAAGTGACTGAAGCCAATTTCTCCTGATGGTGGTACCCAGCACCTAAGGGCCACTCTCACGGCTGCTTTTCTTGAAGCGTGGCTGTTCAGCTTTGCCTTTGGTTGTTGGAGCTACCCTACATCCTTCCACAAGATTCTTTTTGGCTCAGGCTAGCTAGAGCTACTTTCTGTTGCTTGCAACCCACAAAATCTAATCAGAACCATGATCTAAAACTTGCTCTTTAGATGCTAATGAGCGGTTATGGTTACAAATGGATTAACTGCCATTAACGGTGTTTTTAAACCACCAGTGGTTAAAGAGGAAGAGTGAGAAGCTCTGTCAACGGCTCTCAGAGAGGACAGAGAAAACCACCCTTTTATCTGGATGTCTGCAAGGAATGAACACTCCCAGGTGGATGGAGAGGCATGGGCTTGCATCTCACAGCATACAGTGTGGCTTATAATGGGTTGCGTCACTTCTCTGAGCTCAGATTTCCCTATAGGTGCACAAGTGCTATGGATCTTCGCCAGATATAAACCCAGTGAGAACAGGAGTTCCATCTTATTCTCTGCTGTCTCCCCAGAGAGTAGCACATAACAGTGTCTGGTCCAGGGAAAGGAGTCAACACAAGAGAGCTGAAGGCATCTGACTTTGACTTTGTCCTGACTTCAGGCTCTGCCCTCATTCATCAGACTCAGTGACTAAAGCCAGCCTTCTGTCCCCCCCACTTCTCTGGGCTCGTGTTCACCCCGGCTTCTCCTGTTTCTGGCCTCTCTCCTGGCTCTGACCTCCGGGCTGGAAAGCTCAGCCCATCCATCTCCCGTGAGAGGCTGCCTTCCATCTTACCTCTCCTCAGCCATCTTGGCTCCTTCAGCCAGGCCAGCCTTCCAGCACTAAACAGGCCTCCACCGAAAAGTTTTTCAGAGATACGAGAAGCCTGGTCTGTGTCAGGGCTGCTGATGTCAGATCAGAGATAGGTCAGGCTGGGAACAGACCTTCATCCTGGCCCACAAAGCGCAGAGGGCCCTGGGCCCCTGCAGCTGCAATCCCAGGCCTGGGCAGAGAGTGCCCGTCCCTTGTCAGCCTCAGACCCAGAAAGGGCGAGTCCAAGGATGAAGGGGAGGAAACAAGCGACTCCCAGCACGCCATGCAATGTTGTTTCTCAGCATGGGGAAAAAAATGCCAGTTCAAAGGGCTGCCCCAGTTTCCTGCAACAAGGTTTCCCCCCGGGGAGGCAGGAGCCCTCTATGTTGATGGAGCACAGGGGAATGATCAAAAGAGATGTTTTGGAGGCAGAGAGGAGGCAGACTTTTGATGAAAAACGTTGGTTTCTTCTCCAAAAAAAAAAAAAGAAATTTGACATAGAAAAAATATTTCAAGATGGCATAGGGATAAATAATAGCTATCTTTTTTTTTTTTTGGTCTGCTATACGTCAAGTACTTTTTATACCGTTGAAATATGGTCGGAGGTTGAGGGTATCATCTGTGTTTTATAGATGAGGAGACTGAAGCTCAGAGAGTGTGAGGGGCGCGATCAAGGTCACACAGCTGTAAGTGGTGGAGCCAGGAGTGGGACCCGGGACTTTTCCGATTCCAAAGTTGATTTCTCCCCTGACTATTTCACACTTTCCAGATTCTTCCTCCAGGAGAAGAAAGAGTCACCACTATCCTAACTTAGAATTCATTACTTGGGATATTATGTCCAAAGCCATTTTATGCTGTATCTCAGTGAAGACTGACAACAATCCCGTAAGAAGCTCATTATTAATTTTCCAGTTTTTTTTTTTTCCCCAAGGAGGAAAACAGACCCATAGACAGTGAGTAACTTGCCACCATCAGGAAGGTCGGGGGAGGAAGCAGGACTGGGATACGGCTGTGTGATAACGAGCTCAGCGCTCATCCCTCAACACCGGGGCCCGGCCAGCTGCAGCCCCCTGACTAGACCTGGCTGATTGCCTCTTATGGTATAAATGCTCTTTTCTTTTGTTTCGACATGTGGGATCTTGAGTTGTGGCATGTGAGATCTAGTTCCCTGACCAGGAATTGAACCCAGGCCCCCTGCCTTGGGAGCATGGAGTCTTAACCACTGAACCACCAGGGAAGTCGCTGAGCTGTGACTGCTAACAGGACTATTCATAGGAACCGCTAATCTTGACTGAATGAGTACGTGCAAGCTAAGTTGCTTCAGTCATGTCGGACTCTTTTGTGGCCCCACAGGCTGTAGCCCTCCAGGCTCCTCTGTCCCTGGGATTCTCCAGGCAACAATACTGAAGTGGGTTGCTATGTCCTCCTCCAGGGGATTTTCCTGACCCAGAGATTGAATCTGAGTCTCATGTCTCCTGCATCGGCAGGTAGATTCTTTACCACTAGTGCCACCTGGGAAGCCCATTGAATGTGTATGATGTGCTAAATACTCTTGTAAGAGCTTTCAGTGCAGTAACTTATATTTTCCAAGCAACACTTTCCCCATTTTACACAGAAGTGCAGTACGAGCCTGTGATTACACAGCCAGGTGCGGTGCCTCAGGCGTTTAACCGCCAGACTGTGTTCCTGATTGCTCTGCTTCACCGCCTCCAAGTGTCCTGGAAGGGAAAGATGTGTGGTGAGCAGAGTCCAGAGGAATCCTGTTTACTTCAACCAGTTCTCTAGTGGCTCAGACGGTAAAGCATCTGCCTGCAATGTGGGAGACCTGGGTTCAGTCCCTGGGTCAGAAATATCCCCTAGAGAAGGAAATGGCAACCCACTCCAGTACTCTTGCCTGGAAAAATCCATGGACTGAGGAGCCTGGTAGGCTACCGTCCATGGGGTCCCAAAGAGTCAGACACGACCGAGCAACTTCACTTTCTTTTTCTGTTTGACCAATTCTCAGGTGCGAGGTGGATCTTCCCAACCAGAAAAAGCATGTCATTGGAAGCCCAAGCTCAACTGTGGTCCCTGCGGGGATGTTCAGGCTGCCGTCCTGCAGTAAAGCAGGGGCAGTTCCCAGGGCCCATGAGGAATGCCTGGGAGATTCCGCTGGGTCTCAGAAACCTTCCAGAAGTATCTATGCAGCATCCAATGCAGCAGCAGCAGCAGCCTTGCACTTTGCCATCATCCCTCGGCCCCTGTCTGTCTCCTTTTGTTTATTACTGCTGAAGATTTTTGCATGGAAACGCAGTTCTCTCGGTCTTCTGAGGGCTTGGCTTCCTGCTGTTGATCCTCACCTGAAGCCATAATTCTCCATTTGTGGCTCAATAACCGGCTCCTGGGTGGTTAATTATGGGCCATATGCTCCCAGGGCTGGTGTGCTGGAAAGGCAGACTGGCGCGCCTGGAAGTCTCCATGCTTTTCCCATTTCTCTTTCAGGCTTGCTGGTTCCAAGCTTGTCCTCCACGGTGTCTCCCTGGGGCCTCGAGAGACTCTTTCCCTCCTCAGGTAGTGTTCCGTTTTGCAGATGACCCCAGCTGGGCTTAACTGGGCATTCACTCGTCTGCCTGCCAGCATCTCGGGGTTGACCATTTGGCAAAAACCAACCAAAGGGCAGGTGATGTCTGCTGTTTAAATCTCCTGCAGGTGAGCTGATGAAGTGGAAAGATCTTCGAGCCTGGGATTCAGGGAAGTTGAGTTTTGCTCCTAGCTGTGCTGGGAAATTGCTGTTATGACTTTGGAGAAATCTCTTTATCTTCTGGATCTTAGTTTTTTTTTTTTTTTAAATGCGAAAGAAGTAGTTTTGGTTGGATTGGTGATTTCTCACCTGATTTCTAGGTGTCTGAAAATACAGTGGTGGGCATTTGTTGCTGTTTGTTGCTTCTGTCACTCAGTTGTGTCTGGCTCTTTGCGACCCCATGGATTGTAACCAGCCAGGCTCCTCTATTCATGACATCCTCCAGGCAAAAATACTGGCGTGGGTTGCCATTTCCTCCTCCAGAGGACCTTCCTGACCCAGGGATCGAACCCTCGTCTCCCGAAAGTCTCCTGCATTGGAGGGGAATTCTTTACTGCTGAGCCACAAAGTGAAAGTGAAAGTTGCTGTTATGTCCAACTCTTGGTGACCTCATGGATAGTCCATTCAATTCTCGAGGCCAGAATACTGGAGTGGGTAGCCATTCCCTTCTCCAGGGGATCTTCCCAACCCAGAGATCGAACCCAGTTCTCTCACACTGCAGGCGGATTCTTTACCAGCTGAGCCACCAGGGAAACCCAAGAATATTGGAGTGGGTAGCTTATACCTTCAGCGGATCTTCCTGACCCAGGAATCGAAGCCGGGTCTCCTGCATTGCAGGCAGATTCTTCACCAGCAGAGAAGAGCATTAAAACAGCTCTGGACTCCTTTTAATTGCAAACTCTTAGAAGTGATTGTTGCCTAGTCAACTCTGAGTGTTCATCATCAAAGAGGGTTTGGTACAAAAGATGCAAACAATGAATGTTTGTTGAAATAATAAGGCCCTTCAGAAAGCCTGACAAAAATTGTCCTTTGGCACTGGAAGTGTGGAGTCTTAACCACTGGACGGCCAGGGAAGTCCCAGGAAAGGAATCTTTGAGAAGGGTGCTGGCTAGTTAAAAGACTGAAAGCCAAGCTCAAAAAAATGATGGAGACCACAGGAGTCAAGGCACTTGAGAACCCAGGTGGGACTGAGATGGGAAGTCATACTGGACAAGCTGGGTCATGTGACTGCCCAGCTGCTGGGTGGTGGAGGGGAGTTATCTGGCTTCCCTAGGCTTCCATGGATGTTGTCCATCACCAAGATTACCACGCAATTTGGGGATTTTTGCCAAACAGGAAGACACTTTGGACTTAAAATGATAAAAGACAACTGCACCTGTCACTCTGGCCCTGCTGCACTTACCTGCAGTTCTTTTCAGTAGTTATGACTGGCTTTGGTGAAAGGAAATGAGAAGAGAAACCTACACATGTATTTGATAGAGAAAAACACCTCTGTGCCTGGAGTCCATGTGAAAGACATTATAACAGGATGCTTGTAGATGAAGGAGGACCCATTTCTAGTCTACAACAGCTGAGGTTTTCTGCCAAGACGAGTAATGGGGAACCCTCTGAAGAGACACAGGTACAAGTGGCAAGGGAGATTCATGTTTCTGTGTCTCTAGTTGTTTAGTTAAAGCTCCAGCAAGCTGTCTTGTCTGTTCTCTCTGAGCCCACCACCCCAAGCTGGTTAACTGCACTGGGGTTTTGTGAGATTAAGTGAGATAATAGATTTGAATATCTACAACCCTAAGGTACTCACGGGATTCTCAGGTGGCACTAATGGTAAAGAACCAGCCTGCCAATGGAGGAGACAGAAGAGGTGCGGGTTCGATCCCCTGGAGGAGGTCATGGCAACCCACTCCAGTCTTCTTGCCTGGAGAATCCCCATGGACAGAACAGCCTGGTGGGCTACAGTCCATAGGGTTGAAAAGAGTTGGACACGACTGAAGTGACTGAGCATGCGTGCAAAGTACTCACATTTCCAGTAACAATCAATAACACTGTCTTGGCATTTTCCTGGAGAGTATGGGTGGGTAGCCATGGGTGGGAAACACCTTCCCTTTTCCTTCTCCTTTTCACTAGCTTATATTCTTTGTGCTAATTTTATCTCCGCAGTTGACATATGTCGCTTGCAGCTGTCCAATATTTCTTTAATGGCCTCTGTATATCTTATTTATTCTTCACATTTTGACTCCTGCCTTCTCAAGGCAGAATCCAGAAAATTTTCATCCTGAGGCTTGTTTTCAGCCAGTGTAGTAGCAGGGGACCTAGGTCCCTGTAATTAGATGAGCTTGCTGGAGACTTGGAATCAGAGGTGAACCATGGGAGGCTTCAGTCTGCCTGGGGAAGGTCCTCGTCCAGAAAGCGGAGGAGTTGTCTGGCTCTTCGGGGGCAGGGCTGGTAGAATTTCTGTCATCCAGTCCTGGCCATTACACCTGCTGCCTAGTGACAGTTGCGATGTTTTTGTCAGAGAATCCCCACAAGTGTGTTTGCATTTGATAGATTCAGAGTCTATTCTTTGCCCTTCTCAGAGATATTTTGAACTGTGTATGTTCTTTTCATGCTTACATTAGTCCATTGCTGCTGGCTGTGAGATCAAGAAAGATTTTATCTTTTCATAAGTGGATATTATAGTTCTTGAAAATATGTAGACAAATGAAAACGAATGGAGGAGATATGATGGATAGAAGAAAAGAGTAAGGGCAAGAAGAGAGAGAGAGAGAAAAAGAGACAGAAAAGGGTGCTGGCCACCTCAGAAACGGTCCCCGGTGGGTGAACTTCTGTGGTGGCCAGCCTCTACTACAGCCTCCTGGTCCCACTTCTGGAACCCATGTCCTGTGTAGTCCTTTTCTGTGTTGAATCAGGGCTGGCTTGTGTGATTCATTAAATATGGTGGAGGTGACAGTGTGTGATACCCAAGCCTGGGTAATAAAATGCGTTGCACCTTCCGCCTTGGCCTTTTGGATCATTTTCTCTGAAAGAAGCCAGTTGCCATGTTGGAAGGACACTTGAGCAGCTCTGCAGAGAGCTCACATGGAGAGAAACCAACTTGGCGGTTCCAACTTGCTGGCCACTTGAGTGAACCTCCTTGGAAGTGGATCTCCTGGCCTTGGTCCATCCCTTAGAAGACTGGAACTCCAGCCAAGACCCAACAGAGAGCATCCTGTGAGAGCTTGAGTCAGAACTGCCCAACCGACTTGCTCCTGCATCCTTGGTCTACAGAGCTGGGGGAGATAATGCATGGTTCTTGTTGTTTTAAGTCACTAAATGCCAGGTTAGTTGTCATGCAGCATTAGACGCTTGAAACAGTTCTCCCGCTGTCCTTCCCATGGGAAAGATGCTCTTGTCTCTGAGGCAGGGGCAGACAGTGGCAGTGTTGGAGATCTGTCTTCTTATGGCTGGTGTTATTGTTCTGCTTCATGTGTTGTGCTTTGCTTAGTCGCTCAGTCATGTCTGACTCTTTGCGACCCCCCGCACTCCATTCTGACAGGCTCCTCTGTCCATGCAATTCTCCAGGCAAGAATACTGGAGTGGGTTGCCATGCCCTCCTCCAGGGAATCTTCCCAACCCAGGGATCAAACCCAGGTCTCCCGTATTGCAGGCAGATTCTTTACTGACTGAGCCACCAGGGAAGCCCATTCTGCTTCATTGGTTCAGTTCAGTTGCTCAGTCATGTCAGACTCTTTGCAACCCCACGGACTGCAGCACGCCAAGCTTCCCTGTCCATCACCAACCCCTGGAACTTGCTCAAACTCATGTCTATCGAGTCAGTGATGCCATCCAACCATCTCATCCTCTGTCTTCCCCTTCTCCTCCTGCTTTCAATCTTTCCCAGCATCAGGGTCTTTTCCATTGAGTCAGTTCTTCACATCAGGTAGCCAGAGTATTTCAGTTTCAGCTTCAGCATCAGTATTTCCAATGAATATTCAGAACTGATTTCCTTCAGGATGGACTGGTTGGATCTTCTTGCAGTCCAGGGGACTCTCAAGAGTCTTCTCCAACACTGCAGTTCAAAAGCATCAATTATTTGGTGCTCAGCTTTCTTTATAGCCAAACTTTTACATACATACATGACTACTGAAAAAACCATAGCTTTGACTAGATGGACCTTTGTTGGCAAAGTAATGTCTCTGCTTTTTAATATGCTGTCTAGGTTGGTCATAGCTTTTCTTCCAAGGAGCAACCATCCTTTAATTTCATGGCAGAAGTTCTACCTCATAGAAGTGCTCAATTCTTCACTTAGTAGAATTCCTCTTGGGCTCCAGTATATAATGGAACATTATTTCTGGTTTTCAGTATTATTGTACCTTAGTTCAACAGGGTATATTTTCAAAAGTATTTCAATTGGGAAGGTGGATAAGGATGAATCAAGTGCTGTTATTTTGCTGTTCTCTTAACCAAGAAATCAAAAATTTATAGCTGCCCCTGAATTTTCGATTATGCATCTCATCAGTACATGTTTTTTGACAACATATGTTTCCTATATGGTACAGTGGTAAATAATCTTTCTGTAATATATAGGAGATGTGGGTTTGATCCCTGGGTCAGGAAGATCCCCTGGAGAAGGAATTGGCAAGCTACTCCAGTATTTTTGCCTGGAAAGTTCCAAGGACAGAGAAATCTGGTGGACTGTTGTTCATGGGGTCACAGAGTAGTACATGACTGAGCACACAATACTCCAAGATATTTCTTCCTTGTTCCTTCATTTATTTTTTAGTTTCAAGTGCCATTATATTATTTTATCACCTGTTATAAAGCGTACAAAATATGCATTTAGAAAATATGAGAAAAAAACAAACAGAAATAGGAGTGCTAATACTTTCTTTTCCTTTCCTAGTGGTTGTCTCGGTCACTGCTGGTGAGTGTGTCCCTTCTCCCACTTTGGAGACCACTGGTCTCCGATATGGTTAGCTTTTTGCATTTTTGTATTATCTGCATGATTTTTTAAGGGCAGAGATTGTGCCTTATTTATGTCTTCCATGATTATAAGATTACTGCTCTATTTGTGCTTCTCACAATACAGAATGATTGAATGAATGAGCAGATACATGAACACATGACTGGATGGAGAAATGACATCTATATTTCAGCATGATCCTAAAAGCAAAGAAAACAAAAATTGATATGTTAAATTTAAAAGTAATATTAATTAAAAGTGATTAAGTAGATGAGACTTAAGCATACTCTCAGTGGTTAAGATTTTTTTTAACCTTAAATTTATTTTTTTAAATTGCAGGATAATTGCTTCACAATGCTCTGTTAGTTTCTGCTGTACAACAATGTGAATGAGCTATAAATATACATATATCCTGGGCTTCCCTGGTGGCTGAGTAGTAAAGAATCTGCCTGCCAGAGCAGGAGAGGCAGGCTCGATCCCTGGGTCAGGAAGATCCCCTGCAGAAAGGAATGGCAACCCACTCCAGTGTTTTTGCCTGGAAAATCCCATGGACAGAGGAGCCTGAAAGGTTACAGTCCATGGGGTCACAAAGAGTTGGACACAACTGAAGCAACTAGACAACAATAACATACATACATCCTCTATGCCATCCCGCCTAGTGATTAAGGTCTAAACCTGGGTGTGCTTGATTCCAGAACCATGTTCACCACTTCAGTTCAGTTCAGTTCAGTCGCTCAGTCGTGTCCGATTCTTTGCGACCCCATGAATCACACAGCACGCCAGGCCTCCCTGTCCATCACCAATTCCCGGAGTTCACTCAAACTCATGTCCACAGAGTTGGTGATGCCATCCAGCCATCTCATTCTCTGTCGTCCCCTTCTCCTCTCACCCCTAATCCCTCCCAGCATCAGACTCTTTTCCACTGAGTCAACTAGTCGCATGAGTTTCAGCTTTGGCATCAGTCCTTCCAATGAACACCCAGGATTGTTCACCACTTAATCTCCCCCAAATCCCAGAGCCCCTCTCTTCCGCAGTCAGAGAATCACCTTCGTACCAGACACACCCTTGGAGGAAAGTTCCTGGATTTATTTCTAAGATAAACTGTGTTCTGTTTTCCCTACCCATCCTAACCCACACACTGACATCCACAGGCCCCCCAGTCATACCCCTGCACCCAACAGTTTTCTCCTTTGTCTTCAAGCTGTCTTCCAGGCCTGGCTCTCTGGCAAATAGCCATCACTCGTGAAGTCCTTTCTAGTGAATGCATATGTGGGGGAGGATTTTCCTTCACTAGCCTGCCTCACCAGGACACATGCTGTCTGAATTTCTGTCTCCTCGCATTTCCTGGAGTGAGGACTTGGGGCAGACACAATCATAACCAGCTTGTCAACTTGACCTGTTCAGCTGGGCATCTCTTGACCATGTCAGTCGACCTGACTCTTTATCCCCATTTAGACTTCGGAAAGCCCCAGCGCCTTAGACCCAGCTCTCCCATTTCCCTCTGCAGCCCCGTTCTCCACTCCACTGGCTTTCCCCAGCCAGCCGTTATGCAAGAAACTGGGAACCCAGAAGAAGGCAAGGGGGGCAGTTTTTCTGAGAATATACAGCTTGGTTCTCTCTGTGTGTCTTTCTGAGTGCATACGCATGCACGCATTCAACAAGTAATGGATACATAGCTGAATTTGGAAGGTCTTAGCTTGCTCTCTGGATTCTTTCATTGTTGCTGGACCTTGGTCATGACAGCTCAGTTGGGGCCAGTGGGTGGGAGTTCTTGGGGTTATAATCAATTACTGGATTGGCAAAAAAAAATCAGAAGTTCTTATGGAAAAACCCAAATGAACATTTTTGCCAACCCACACAATGTAGTTTTATAGTCGACCTGCTTTTGGTTGCCCTGAACCTTTGAATGCCTTTGGGGTGGGTGAGGTTAGACCCCCAAATCTTCGTGGCTTACAATAATAAAATGTATTTCTCATTTGTGCTGTATGTCCATCAGGGGACATCTGGGGGCTGGGGTCCGAGTCACTCTAGGACTTGGGCTGATAGAGAGGCCACTGTTTGCCAGCGACCCTGGTGGAGGGTGGTGAAAAAGCAGGTACATCTTACACAGATAACAGGAAGACATTACCCAGAAGCACTCCGGCCTCTTTTCCTGTTCCAGTGGCCAGAGCAAGATGCATGGGCCTGACCGTTTCCAAGGGGACAAGGAAATAAGTATTACCATATGACCAGGAGAGAGAACTATCATTTATGTGAGCATGTATGTGCCAATGACAGTCGTCATATACTTTCCTGATTTTAGAGAAGTTTCTAGTTTCTGAATCCTACCTTTCTTTTTTTAAAAAATAGTTTTATTTATTTTATGGTTGGCTGTGCTGGGTCTTAGTTGCTCTGTGGGCTTTTCTCTCATTATGGTGAGTGGGAGGCTACTCTTTAGCTGTGATGCACAGGCTTCTGATGGCAGTGGCTTCTCTTGTGGAGCACGGGCTCTAGGGCACACAGGCTTCAGTCGTCACTGCACGGAGGCTCAGTAGTTGTGGCTCCCAGGCTCTAGAGCAACTCCTGGGAGGTGTGGCTCCCGGGCTTAATAGCTGTGGCACACAGGCTTGGTTGCTCTGGGGTCTTTGGGATCTTCCTGGATCAGGAATTGAACCCACGTCTCCTGCATTGTCAGGTGGATTCTTTACCGCTGAACCACCAGATAATTCTACTTTTCCAGGATAGAAGTTAGAAATTCACTGTGATGGACAGAGTACTGGCCACCCAAAGAGGTCCATCTCCTCCTCCCCAGGGCCTGTGAACATAAATGAAGGGGGTTTGCAGATATGACTACATAAAGGATCTTGAGATGGGGAGGTGACCTAGGATTATCCAGGTGGCCCAACATCAGCACAAAGACCCTTACAAGGAAAGAGGGAGGTGGGAGAAGCAGAGCCAGGGAAGCAGACGTGAAGATGGCACAGGTTTGCAGTGGCTGATGCAGACAGCCTTGGGTCCAAGAATGCCTGCAGCTCTCAGGGCTGGGGATGGAGGCTTGTACTGGGGGAGGGTCTGTAGGGGTCATTTCCTCCTACAGAGTAATGACATGAGCTGATCTCTGTAAGAAGGCTGAATTGGGGTGTAAGATAATATAGTCACTTTGTTTTTAATGTTTACATTCAATCATTTTCTTCTTTTCACCTCACTTAAGACTTGTGTTTGGATTACTTACCCATTAACAATACCTACCACCTACCTTTACCACCTACTTCCCTGGTGGCTCAGATGGTAAAAACGTATGCCTACAATGCGACCTGGGTTCGATCCCTGGGTTGGGAAGATCCCCTGGAGAAGGAAATAGCAACCCACTCCAGTACTCTTGCCTGGAGAATCCCATGGATGGAGGAGCCTGGTAGGCTACAGTCCATGGGGTTGCAAAGAGTCGGACACAACTGAGTGACTTCGCTTTCTTTTCACCTTTAGCATATGTTATAGTGTATGAGGAACTTCCCCAGTGGCTCAGCGGTAAAGAACCTGCCTGCAGGGTAGGAGACAGACACATGAGACGCAGGTTCAATCCCTGGGTTGGGAAGATCTCCTGGAGAAGGAAATGGTGGCCCACTCCAGTATTCTTGCCTGGGAAATCCCACAGACAGAGAAACCTGGTGGGTTATAGTCCATGGGGTTGCACAGAGTTGAACATGACTGAGCGACTGAGCAGCAGCGTAACATATGAGAGATTTGCGCTGATACGCTGGTCTCTGATTCATAGCACAGTGCAGCGTTCATCAGAACTAGTGCTGCCCCCATGTGATGAGCACTGCAGTCTCTTGCTATGTAGCACACATCCACAGAATCCCAGCGGGACAGAGCAATGGGCATTCCCCTCTCCCGCTCCATGGATCTTCCTGCTGACGGTCTCTATGGGATCCAGGCCGACATGGGCTGGCTCAACTGGTGGCACTCGTTTACTGTGGCTCTGACTGCAGCTTGAGCTCAGATGTAGGTCCTGGGCTGAAGGAACAGAAGCTCCCCCAGGTCACAGTAGACCACCAGAGCACAGAAGCAAGTCCACTGGAAGCCCAGTTGTGTTTTACATCTCTGCTCCTATCCTGGCGTGTGGTTAAGCCAAAGCTAGGAGAAGGAAATGGCAACCCACTCCAGTGTTCTTGCGCGGAGAATCCCAGGGATGGGGGAGCCTGGTGGGCTGCCGTCTATGGGGTCACATAGAGTTGGACATGACTGAAGTGACTTAGCAGCAGCAGCAGGGTGCGCAAGGGGGGCAAGATGCAGAGACTTTACTGGGGTGTGAAGAATTGAACCTAATTCAATCTGTCACAACAGAGAAGGAAACGTAGGTTTGGGAAAATTAGGGTTGTTTTCCTGGATTTCATAGGACTTATGTCTTGAGTCAAGGCTCCCTCTCCATTCATTACTCTACACTGTCACCGAGGCAGAGCTCATGAAAAGCTCCAGCAGGTAGCCTTCTGGGCGCAAATGTCTCATTTTGCTCTGACCTTGTCTTTCTATTTCTGGAGGTTTGTCTGTTTTCAAACCACAGTGTTTCAACAACTCAGCTCACCATTTATCCCTCTGGGAACTCTCTCTTTCCAATCAATTCCACCCCCGTTTCTGGGATGGCACGTCTCTCTCCAGATCTTTGTCTGCCCATCTGTAAAGAGAGCCAGTTCTCTCTGAGTGCAGCGGACTCGGAGTCTTTCTGGCAGCAGTTCTCAGGCAGCTCCAGTCCCTCCTCTGTGCAGAGCTCCCTCGGTGCTGTCAGAAACGCAAACCGTGTCTCAGGCACGTTCAGAGCAGGGGACTGTCCACAGAGAGAAGCTGGTTCAGCTTTGGGGACCCTGCATGAAGCATTGTGTTGTAGGGGTGGCCCTATAAAGTGCAGGCTTGTTCCTGGTCTGGGGTCCAGAGTCGCTGAAGACTCTATATGGTGTTTGGCAGGGCGAAGAGATTTGGCAAGTGGGTGGGGGGTGGCATTTTGAGTATCACTGTCACTGGATTTAGTTCATTTCAGTAACATTTCCCGAGCCCTCGCAATGCTCCCGGGCTTCCCCGGTGGCTCAGTGGTAAAGAATCTGCCTGAGATGCAGGAGACGCATGAGAAGTCGGTTTGATCCCTGTGGGGGAAGACCCTCTGCAGGTGGAAGTGGCAAGCCACTCCTGTATTCTTGCCTGAAAAAGTACAGAGGAGCCTGGTGGGCTACAGTCTGTGGGGCTGCAAAGAGTCAGATACAACTGAGTGACTGAGTGGACACACACACAGCAATGCGCCAGGACATTGGGAACTAAGCGGCAGACACGCCCAGACAAATACAGACCCGGCCTCATGAGGCTTAAGTCCAGCAGGAGAGACGAGGGTATTAAACACACAGCTACTTTCTCTCCTTCAAGCTTGGCAAAGCCCCTGCAAACGACGACAGAAGTGTTGGGGTTGTTCTTAAGAGTTTTTGGACTTTGTCTGAAAAGGATACGTCTTTTTTTCCCATCTTGCTGTAAACAAAGAATGGCTGTGTTGTATGGGAACATTTAATTCCAACTCCCTGCGTTTCCAGAAGGAGAAGGAAAGTCCTACTTTCTAAGAGGGAAAGGTTTGGGAGGAGCACTGCTGATGTTTTTTTTTTCTCTATGCCTGTGACTCACTAATTTCTCTGCACAGAAGGAAAGGTGGTTCTGATTCAGCGAATGAATCTGGAAGGAGCTGAGTAGGAAGCGGAGTTCGTGATGAGTTGTAGGGACTCCAGGGAGAATTAGAGCCTGTTGGGACCCGAAGTTCAAGACAGGGAAGTGACTCGGCCTCCTCTGTCCTTGTGTGTGGCAGAGACGAGAGGTGAATGCACCTCTCCTGATTCCTGGGTGCAGAGGAGGGAGAGGCTGGTGGCCGGGGACAGTTGGCGGCTGTGGTGATGATGGAGAGACGGGTGGACACGGACCAGGCAGAGTCGAGGCGATGCAGAGACTCTGAGGACTGACGGGCAGGAACTCAGATGGTCCAGCCAGGGCCTGAGAGGGGAGGGCTGGAGTGGAGGTTCCCTGGCTCAGGGGAACATCTGGCGCATCTGTGGCTTCGAGAGGGAGCCATGGTCACTCATTTGTGCAGCTGGAGTGGTCATGACCCCAGACGTGGCTTCTTCCCAAGCAGCCATGAACACACAGGAAGACTCCAGGACAGAATTTACAAAGTGGTGGTCTTCGGGCTGAATCTAGCTTCTCGATGTGTTCTGTTGAACCCAGATAAAACTGAAAGCTGTGAATTAGCTGAAGGAAAAAAGGGCAGGTTATAAGTCGAAATCTGGATTTTGATTTATATTCTTAAATAGCAAAGACTGGGGCATCCCTGGACCCCATTCCTGGTTGGCCATCATCTTCTGGAGCCGAGTGGTGGTCCCCCTCTTTCACTGGGACTCCCCAGTTTGCCACTGTCCCCATGGGTCTGTCGATTTTGCAGACTCACTCAGCTTCTCTTCCAGGTCACCTGCCTGGATCCACGGGCATTTGGTTTTGCAGCCCCATGTTGCACCTGGGATGCTGGGTTTAGCCTCTCCTGGGTTAGAGATCCTCTTGATATTTTAATGTAAGCTAAAGGCCTCTCCAGAGAGACACACCTTGCACTTGAAACTTTTGCATAAAATTATAGGTGGTTTCCAGAACCCCTAAAGCTGCTGAGAACCTGGTTCCTAGGTTGAAGACCCCTGCTTTGAAAAAATGGATCCTTTAGTCTCTTGAAACCTCAGAAGCACTTTACAGTTTATAAAGCACACCCCTTTTCCCGGTAAAGCTTACAGTTTCCTCACTCTAGCTTCCCAGAGCCCCGCCTTCCACACGCTTGCTTTATACCCCTTGTAGGCAGGTGTAGGGGTCCCCCAGCCTCTTTTACAGATGAAGAGTGGGGTCCAGGGGCTCTGAGTGATGCCTTCAGAGCTGAGCAGCTGGGAACTGGAGGGGCTGGCACTCAGCTCCCCCCACCATTCCTGCTTTGGTCTCCCTTTCCTTCCCACTAGTTTCCATTTGCCAGTCAGTTATAAATAGCTCAAAGAAGATTTTATTTCCAGCTTCGAAGTGACATGTGCTGTCAGCAACACCACAAAACACTTCATTGATGTTTTTAAGGGGGGTAGGGAAGAGGAAATAAAATTGCTTATTTGCCCAAAGCAATGTTCAGTGAAGTGAAATCCATTGACTCCCTGTGGGACTCTCTGCTGTCTCCCAAGTGAATGGATTTTCAAATTTGGAACACAGGTGGCCTTCAGGTTGGATGGACACAGCCCGCCTCTCTGATTAATTCGGTGGATGCCAAGCTCCAAAGAGGGCTAGGAGTCTGAGATCCTCCCTCCACACCACCTACTTCCTGCCTGGGGAAAACCGCAGGGAGAGGGGAGTGAGGGGGGAGGCAGCTCCTAACAGTGCTGGGGGCCTTGCTGGAAGGGGTAAGCAGCGGTTTTTCTGTCTTGCTGCATGCAGGGTGAAGGCTGGTGGGAGAAAGCGTTCCTCTGAGTCTTCTCAGCACAAGAAGAAATCGCAGCCAAACCTGTGCAATCAGAGAAGGGTCTGTGTGAGACAGCGGGGTGACGCTAGGTGATTTTTGATGGTATCATGGCCAGGGGATCCAGGAATAAGCAGCGGGGCTGAGCACCGACATAGAAAAAGGCAAGCGAGTAACCCAACACTGTTATTGTGCTCAATATGTAGTCGCTCAGTCGTGTCTGACTCTTTGCAACTCTATGGACTATAGCCCGCCAGGCTCCTCTGTCCATGGGATTCTCCAGGCAAGAATACTGGAGAGGGTTGCTATTCCTTTATCCAGGGGATCTTCCCAACCCAGGAATTGAGCCTGGGTCTCTCGCATTGCAGGTGGATTCTTTACCATCTGAGTCACCAGGGACCAACCCAGTATCATGAATGGGTTGACCAAAAAGTGCATTCGGGTTTTTCTGTGCAATGCAATATGTAAGGAACGCTGAGACACAAGGCCTAGTGCATAAAACTGGCAAATGAAGAAGGATATTTGGGTCTCAAGAACCAAAAAAGCTCTTCGTTGGCCTGAACAGGTGGAAATAGCCAGGAGTCATCCGGTACTTTACATAGTATGCAGCCCGCGGCCTGCCGCTTCAAGACTCTATGAGATGAAAATCACTCTTGCTGCACGCATTTGGTGGCTGAGAGAATCCGGATGTGAGAGCCTCCCTCATTTACTTGAGGCCACATAGCTGTGGTGCGTGGCGGAGCCTAGCAGTTTGGCCCCAGAGTTTATCTCTTTAACCTCTTTGCTTTCTTGCCTCAGTGAGCTGAGCTTGAAATAGAGAAACCTCCCATCCCCGGAGGAAAAGAAACCCGGGAGAGAGAAAGAGGCAGAGTGAGGCTGTGGGCTGCAGTGTGTGGCTCCAAGTGGGCTCAGGTCGCCTCTCTGAGAAAAGAGAGACCAGCTGCTGGGAAGAGGAAGCGGCGATGAGAGCCCTGCTGAGAGCTGACCCTGGCTCTGACCCCTCTGGACTCTCTAAATGCAGAGAAATGAGAGCTGATTTATGTCCTGACCCTTTAACACTACTCTGAAAGCAGGTGGTGACCTTATTTATCTTATTCACGGCTGCGTCCCCACTGGTTTCTCTCGGGCGCTCAGAAAAGCCTTGTGGAATGAACGTGGAGAGTGACTGGCCTGGTGTCAGACACCATCGTTTAAACTTAGGTCTCTTTGCCCAGAGATGAAGCTGGATGTTCTCATTTCCCTGCGTTCAGGACGGTGAGAATGGATGGAATTTAGGTTCTCGTGGCTGGGTGGAGCAGCACGCTGGGAAACAGCCCCACTGCACCCATCAAGGCTGGGGAGACGCTCACAGCATTTATTATTAAGCTCGACTCAGTGTGCATCTCTGCGGCTCTGACCGCATACCCAGCATCGTGTCTGGGGTCCCAGTAACACTAAAGAAACAGAAGACAGGCACCATCTCAGCCTTTGGGAAGCTTCTCCGACTGACACGGAGACAAAGTGGACGTCTCAAAGCGCCTTGCTCTTTCTCTTCAAGTGCGAAATGAGGAGCTTGTTTTTATCACATGTATCCTCTTACGACAAGGTAAGCTCCTCTCAAAGATAAGACTTTAGGTGCAGTTAATTTATCAGGGGTGTGATCCCAGGAAGCATTGGCAAGAGAGTGGGAAGGGCCCTGGGGAAGGAAGGAAAGTCACCAAAAGTGTTTTCACTGGGGCCCTCTGAGAGATGGTTTCAGACACACCCCAGAACCGTCCCTCTGCAGATCAAGGAGACTGGGGTCTTCGTCTGCTGTCTCCCTCCCTGGTTGGTCCTTGATGACTCCTGGACACTGAGTCCCTGGCACGTCTAGACTTCCTCTTGGCCAGGGCACATCCTTAGGTATAGAGATGAAGGGAACACGGGGTGGGTGCATGGGGACTGTTAGCAGGAGGCCCTCCCCGGTAGACTGAGGGGATTGTGGGCAGGGACCATTTAGATAGAAGTAGTTAGCTTTACGTCCCCAGCGTCTGACACACAGACTACTGCATACGAAGTGCTCAGTGTGTGTCTGCGGATGAGCTCAAAACCACCCATGTAAGTGGGAATGAGAGATGAAAGACAAAAGCAAGATATCTTAGCATATCTCTTGATATGTTAAGAGACCTAATGTGGTCTGTTAAACGACCCCAAACCTTTAGGGTATCAGAGGAGGCAGCCTATTCGGAAGCCTCGTAACTGGGGTTCCTGTTGGATATTCGCCCATGGCTGGTTTGGCCACATCAGTGACTGTGAAACCAGCTTCCACCTGACAGGTGCTTGATTTAATAACCCCCGCCCCCAGCCACGTATCAGCTCTGACATGCCCAGGGAATAAGGTGGCAAATTAGAGAGATGGAAACTCCACTTCACTGCAAGCCAAGATTTAGACGGTCCTTGTAGCCCCTTATTTATGAAGTTTGGGTTTCCCTTTCACCCTTCAGTGAGATTGGGATGGCTTGCTGGCCCTAAATAGTAATGAATTTGGGGCTGTGTTCTGCCTCCTGGCATGAAGTGCTTAATGAATGTTCCCATCTTTCTACAGGGAAATCTCTCTCTCTGCTAATTGCTGTCAGCATCCATCAAGATCACCGACAGAGCAGCATTCCAGCCAGAGAGGCCTTGGGGCCCAGGTGAGCTCAGGACCAGTAAGCGAGGGGCCCATACGGGGCTACACCTGCTGGGTGTCTCCATCAGGAGGCGCCAAGGAGGCACACGCAGTTGGAGTCTGGACCAGTCGCTCAGGCTGTGTACCTTGGAGTCACTGGCCCTGGGACTACCAAGCCACCTACCTTGGGGACCTGGGGGTGGCTGAGCTATGCGGTTCAGGATTCCTTCAACCTTTTAATCAGACCAGCCCCGCTTTATCTCTTTTATACCTCAAATCAGATTTTTGTCAAAGGAGTCCTGCTAATTTGAAAAGAAAGATTTGAAAACCACAGATCTAGTCCAACTGTTAGCTTTAACAGGTGGACTGACACAGTTTTGGGGGCCAAGAGAGGAGGGAGGTGCTACAAGGTCAAAGAGAAAGTCAGGTTCAGACCTGGGATGCGAGCCCAGGTCTCCTGATTGAAAGACAGCATTTTTGGGTTTTTGCTTGTTTTTAATTCTCTACATCCCACCTCCATCTGTTTTATACTTTAACGAATATGCAAGCGCCCGCCCTGTGTGCCTACCTTGGAGGCTGAAAGAGGGAAAGAGTAGGGAGATTGAGCATCCAGAGGGCAGGGAAGGTCACACATGCTGGCCACTGGTTGGGAACTTCACAGACTTACTCTTATTTGTGGATTTATTATTGGAGTATGATTGCTTTACAAAGTTGTGTTAGTTTCTGCTGTACAGTGAAGTGAATCAGTAGTGTTTATGTATATATTCCCTCCCTCTTGGACCTTCCTCCTTCATCTCACCCTCTAGGTCATCACAGGGCACCAAGCTGAGCTCCCTGTGTTATACGGTAGCTCCCCACCAGCTATCTGTTTTACACATGATACTGTGTGTGTGTGTCAGTGCTATTCTCTTAATTCATTCCACCCTCTCCTTTTCATTCCTTTGTATGTAGGTCCACAAAGAAGTCTACAGTGCCATAAATGCACTCAAGACATGGACATTGCTAGGATGATGATGCAAAGATACGTTATATTATATATATAAAAAAGATATGTGATATTCACAGTTACCCAGAGGTGAAAAACAATTTTTATGTAAGCAAGTACCACATCTCTCGCCAAAGAATACTCAAAACACCTTTTATTTGATAAATGTGTATCTTGTGAAGTTTTTCAGAGTCAGCGTATTAGAACTAGATGGATCCTATCTAAGCCTTATCTTAAAGACAGAGAACCTAAGCTATGCTGCTAATCAAGATCAGTGCTGGAACACCAAAAGAACAAAAGAAGATCATGCTGTCTGGCCACCACTGCCATCCTTCTAGAATGCCCATGAGGTGACCGAGCACCCAAACGGCATCAGTTAGAAGCAGTTAGGTTGGGAATCCTTGCTGCATCAGCTTCTGTACTCTCTTTGTTTCCTGTTTCGATGAACAATGCTTCCTGCTTCCATCAAAGGGAACTCACACTTGTGGTCTTCATTACACGTTCATCCTCTACTGGGATGACTCATGCTCTAAAATCTCCCGCCTTTACCATGGATCCAGTAGCTTTGGGTATTTGCCTCTGCTTTCATTATAGGGTCTCGTCTTCAATGTCCGTTGACCTCATCATCACCCACTCTGATTTCTGCTACCACCATTTGGGCTGAATATGACCTCGACCCACTCCCCTACAGCCACTGCTTTGTCAGGTCATCATCAACCTCCAAGCTGGCGAGTTGCAGGGTCTCTTCCGTGTCATCAAGTCTATTTTCCAGTCCCGTGGTCGGTTCCTTTGGTTTCTTGAAGCCAGTGTTTTGCCAGCTGGCTTTGGCTTCACTCCCACCGCTCTCTCCAGCGCCCACTCCTGCCTCCCAGCCTGTCTTCACAACGTCTTCTCTGCTGGATCACCCTCCCTGCTCTGGGTCCAGATGTGGGATCAGCTGTGGGTCCCCTTTTCTTCTTTACCTGCACACTCTCCTTAGGTGACGTCATCCACTTCCGTGGCTTTAAATACCATCTTCATGATAATGACTTCCAAATTTATATCTCCAGCACTAACACCCTCAAGCTGCAGACTCATATATCCTGCTAACTTGACATTTCCACTTAGGTGACTAATGGGTATCTCAACTTAATACATAAAAAAAGGCTTAATTTTCTCACCTTACTGCCAAAGTTGTTCCTCCCTTACTGTTCGCCATCTTGGTAAATGTCACCACCTTTTCCCCAGTGGCTCAAACTCAAGCCTGGGAACCATCTTTAATTCATCTAAGCATTTCTCCCCAACATCCAGCCCATAAGTGAGCCTTGAGGGGGCTCTTCCTAAGAGAGACTCTGGATCTGTTCGCCTCTCTTCATCTCCCCTGCTGCTCTGAGTGCCCCCAACTCCACCAATTCTTCCTTTAGCATTTGTAACAGTCTCCTAACTGTTCTCTGTGCTACCTGTATTGCTTCTTAGAATGTTGTCTTTATATGGAACACTGAGTGTTCTTTGACAATTGTAAATCAGATCTCATCACTTATCTACCCAAGGACCTTCAAAAATTCCCACTTGCATTTAAATTTAAACTATTTGCCATGCCTAGCAAGTTGATATGTGAGCTGGCCCCATCTAGTTCTTTTCTTTTTTGTAGGCAAAGGAGTTCATTTTACTTTTTATTTATTTTTTGGGCTGTACCAGGTCTTAGTTGCAGCTTGCAGGATCTTTTTTGTTAGTTGAAGTATGCTGGATCTTTGGTTGTGGTATTCAGACACTTAGTTATGGCATGTGGGATCCAGTTTCCTGACCAGGGATTGAACCTGGCCCCCATGCATTGGGAGCTAAGTGTCTTAGCCACTGGACTACCAGGGGAATCTCCCTCCAATCCCCCAATCCTACCTTTGACCTCATCTCACACTGCACTTGACTCCTCTGAGTATATTTGCCCCCTCTGATGTTTTTCCTTCCTTCTCCTCTCCCTCTCCTTCCCTCCTTCCTTTCTTCTTCCCTCCCTCCTCTAAACATCAAGTCCATTTCTTCCTGACAGCCTGTGTTGATTTTCTCTTGCCCTGTAATAAATGGGCAGAGGCTTATACATTAGCACATATAGTTGGTTGCTCTCTCTTCTTCTCAATTTGTCATGGGGTGTCAGCCGTCTCGGGGGTATGGGGTGGGAAACAGGGAACAGCTTAACAAAAGGACCTGAGCGGGAGCAGAATAAAGCCATCCAGACCCTTTTTCCTTGCAGCAGAAGTCACACTCCATGACTAATCAGGGGCCGGAAGTCCTGAGGCTGCAAAGGACAAAAGGAAATATAAATGTTACATAAGTATAATAGCACCGATCTGAAAGCTCCGTGGTGAGGAGTCGCTCTTACCCTGTAATTGGCACCCAGGCTGTGTCAGTGCCATGGGCAGGGAGTCACTTCGGAGGGCCTGATGGAGGAGGGTGTGATGGCCCGGGCGTCCTTGCATGTGGGTCAGTCTGCAATAGGACACAGGGCCAACTTCTGCTACCGGCATAGCTTCATGCTGCCTGTTGGCAGGACAAGTGACAGCACGGATGCAAGGAGGGGATGGGGAGGGTGACCGGCCCCCACCCGGCGTCCTCTGTGGTCAGGTCACCCAGTTCTCAGTGCCAGTCACGCTGGACAACTTGCAGTCTTGCGATAAGACCAGCTTTTGCTGACTGCTGATCTGGAAAATATTTTTTCTTCCCTTCTCTGAGGATAAGGCCCATGGATTCTTTCAGCCTCAACTCAGATAATATATCTTTCAGAAAGCGTTCTCTGATTTCTCTCCTCCAGATTGGGAGAAGCGTCTCTGTACCCTCTCTCAGCCTCCAGAGCTTCCTTCTCTTGTGAAAAGTTTCAGTTTTGGAGCTGAAAACAAAAAGTGCACTCAGAGGAGATCTGCAGAGTCTGGCCACACAGACCCTGGTCTCCTCTAGGTGGGTCAGAAAATTGAAAAGGAGACATATGCTTTACTCCCCTTATAAGTGTGAGGTGCAAAATGTTGAATAAATGTAAAGAAACACAGACCTAGAATGTGGGAAGAGTGTTGGCGTCATGGCTCTCTTATTCCTGCACATGGACCTGGGCAAAGTGATTAATCTGAGTCCCAGTTCCTCATCTGTAAAGTAAGGACAAACACATGTACCTGCCTGGGCTGCTGTGAACTCTAAATCAGTTTAAGAGCTGTGTTGTGACTTCCCTGGTGGCTCAGACAGTAAAGCGTCTGCCTACAATGTGGGAGACCCAGGTTTGATCCCTGGGTCAGGAAGATCCCCTGGAGAAGGAAATAGCAACCCACTCCAGTTCTCTTGCCAGGAAAATCCCATGGACGGAAGAGCCTGGTAGGCTACAGTCCATGGAGTTGAAAAGAGTTGGACATGACTGAGCAACTTCACTTTCACTTAAACTGATGTTTAAGCTTTGGGTGTCACTGTTTTCTAAATAGAGGACATCCTGTGATGCTGGTGACTGTGTCTGGGGGAGCTGCTGGGTGAAGGGATGTATCCTGTTTTGCTGTTTAGTTGCTCAGTTGTGTCCGACTCTTTGCCAACCCGTGGACTGTAGCCTGCCAGGCTCCTGTGTCCATGGGATTCTCCAGGCAAGAATACTGGAGAGGTTGCCATTTCCTTCTCTAGTCCTGATTTGGGGGAGACTCAAGCAAGCACAGGGTAGTGGTGAAAAGAGATGTAGAACAGCTCCTGTGTTCCAGAGGCTATAATTTTGTTTCATTGTCTCGATAATCCTATGGTTATTACTGCTTCCATTTTGTAGATCTGGTTACTGCGGCTTCACGTGTTCTGGGTGTGTTCCCTCTTCTCCTGGAACTGAACAGGCTGGACTAGTTCCATGGGTCCCTTGCCTTTTGGCTTCTGGTTGGGTGTGTTGGTGAGGAGGCACAGGACAGTGGGCAGTGGGAAGAGAGGAAGCTTCTATTGTTTCTGCTAGGTCGGTTGCATCCCTCTACTGAAATCCACATCCCTCTACTGAAGGCTGCATCCCTCTACTGAATGCTGCATCCCTCCACTGAAGGCTGCATCCCTCTACCGAAGGCTGCAACCCCTGTCCATGCAGAGGCTCTTCCCTTCCACTCTTCAAACTTCGGGCTGTTCAGGGTTGCTTCCTGTTATTGGTCCTTTAGCTTTTCTCAAATCCCACCCTACCCTTCTGAATAGTTCTCTGCTAAACTCTACCGCCAGTTCTCATTCTGAGTGGCTACTTGTTCCCTGCCAGGATGTAGAAACCAAGTAATTGGCCCAAGGTCACGTGTCTAGAAGTGATGGGGCTGGAATTGAAGTTCAGTCTCACTTGAAACTCTTTCCACGACATTGTGGGACTCGTGTCTGTGCTCTGCCGGACAGCTGTCAGCAGGCTGATTAGCCAGAGAAGACCACCGTCCCCAAGGGTCTCCTATTCTTGTCTACATCTGACATGCTCTTCAGTGAAATCAGAGCGGGAAAAGTCATCATTTAGGGGAAAACAGAGAGGGCCTCAATGGGACCGTGTGACAGATGGCCTGCCACTCAGAGCCTGTCGTGTCTTGTCTGTTAAGTTCACTACGTTCTCAGAAGGCTGCTGAGTTCTGAGATGGGTGTTCCCAGGGGTTTACCCAGGGTTGGCCAGACGTGCGCATCATCCGTGGTAATAGACAGAGGACCCTCACAACCAGCTGATCTTTGCAGTGATAGCCCTGCCTGCAATCAGTGCAGGACGCCCCCTGCCCACCTTGCCTCCCTACCTCTGCTGGGTGTCCTGGGCTGAGGCATTACCAACAGGCAGAGCTCTGGCCGAGGGAACTCGGCCCGAGCAGGAAGGCACAGGGAAGGACAGGAGGGGCTGTGCTGAGCATCTGCTGGGCACTCTCGGGGCTCCTTCCCAAGGTCTCTTGGAGGTCCAGGACCCCAGGGGCAGGCGGAGCAGATCAGGAAAGCCCCAGAGGAAGAATGGGGGCCTCAGTGCCTATGTGAACAGATGCTTTTGCCCTTCAGGGACAATTCCCTGGAGACACAGAGGAGGAACAGGGATATTAAGGGCTTTGGGGAAAGCTACCACCACCTGGCAATATTGGCGAAAATATATCTAGTTTTTTTCAGGACAGTTTTTCTCCCCATTTTGAAAGAAACTAGCTTTGATATAAAGCATAAAGTGAGTTTATGTGTATACACAGGAAAGAGATGCAGAGAGGCAGGGGGAGGGGAAATGGATGGAGAAAGCAGAGATGCTGAGACCGGGAAAGAGCAGAGAGAGAGAAAGCTGACAGCCGCATCGGGGATGCAGAAGAGTGCTGGGAGCCTGAGGATTCGTGCTGAGCTGAGTGCGCTGAGGTCTGGGCTGATGGCCCGTGGGGCAGGGGGAAGCCTTGTAGAGGGGCAGGTAAGCCCAGCCCAGGGCGAATTCACTGCTCTCAGCCTCTCCTTTCAATTTATTGAAAGAGAGGGAAGAACCTAGAAGACCTGAGTATTGACAAGATTACCTTCATGCTAAAACAAAAATTGATTCGTGAATTTAATTTCTTTAAGCAGTTTGGCAAGTGTTATGTGCAAAATTATTTTTTAAAGACACTTATTCTTTTACTGGGCTTCAGCCAATGAAACTGAAGTAGGAAATGGCAACTTACTCCAATATTCTTGCCTGGAAAATTCTATGACAGAGGAATATGGCGGGCTACAATCCATGGGGTTGCAAAGAGTTGGACATGACTGAGCACACACGCCCGCGCGCACACACACACACACACACACTCACACACAGCACAGCACAGGATTTACTCGAAAAGCACGGGACTCACACATGACAAGGCAGAGTCAGGTGTCACATGCCACCTTATCGGCCTCTGCGTGAGAATCCACCCAGGGGACTAGACCCAGCCTGAAGCTCGGTGCTGCCACACAGGTCAGGTGACTAGTTGCTTGGCTTCTCTTCACTCTCTTTATCCCAAACACTGGGCATCATACATGGACATGTTGGGGTGTTGCTGTGAGGAAGGATTGAGATGGTACCCCAAGTGCAAAGTGGGTTAGGGACAGACAGGACACAGATCTGTGTCCCATCTTCTTTGAGGCAATGCTCAGGGGTATGGATGCTCCATCTGTGATTGGAGGGGGTAATCTGTGGACCCTTTTTGTCTAGGAGGGAAGGTTTGAGGAGTACAGGCTTTGCGGGGAAAGGCAGTGAGGCTGGAAAAGAAGGACCTGGTAGGAGTTGGTGATACCTTGTATTTTCAACCTAACTGGCACTATGCCCAGGGCACCTGGACCCAGTTAACCCTAAAGCCTGAGCACCCCCGGGCGCATCCCAGGCATAGGAGTCAATGGATGTCCTTTTTGTTCCTCCTGTTTGACTCAAGTCTGCACTTTGTGGAATTCTTATCATTTAGAAATGATGAGAGAGACCAGAGAGGGTGTGGGACGTCTCTGTGATGAGAGGAACACACGGGGTGAGTGATTGGATGATCTGGAATGCTCATGGAGAGAATCCGTGGAGGAATGCAGAAGGAGCCTGTGATTCTGGGAAGCTGGAGTGGGTTTCCCATCTTCCTTAGCCCTAGTTGGAGCTCTCTGGGGAATCCACTGTGAGAGTAGAACCTCAGTGCCCTCCTTTGTCTGATGGAGGCAATATTGAAAAACTGGTGCAGGCTGAGGGTCAGATGAGAGTCTGTGTTTCGGGCTCCCCACGTGCCATGCCCTGTCCAGGGGCAAGCACGAGCGCACAGGGCTGCGGGCCACTGTGGTTTGCCTCCACGCGATATTTGCTGTGTTTCGTTCTGCTTTCTTTGATCGTCAGAATGGTGATTAACACTTTCCACGCTGGGGTTTTACTCACCTCCAAGCTGTATCATCCGAGTTATCCTTGTTTTCCTTCAGTGCATTTTCCTCTGGGTTCAGGTGGCTGCCTTGTTTGGAAGGTGGCCAGGGAGATGTGGAACTCACGTTTTAAAATCATTTTATCTCTTCGTGACTTTGTGCACATTTAACTCTGCTTCATTATCTCAACAACGCTTTGAGGCTGGGGTTACTATTTCCATTTTTAGATGGGAAACTGGGTTTCTGTGAGGTTCATTGACTAGCTTTGGGTCATGCAGCTGGCAAGTGGTGGAGCCTCAATGCAAAGCCAGGATGGCAGCATAGTGAAGCCCAAGCTCTCAGCTGGGAGTGAGCGTGGGTGGGGTTGGCTCCACCTACGGCTTCAGCCAAGGAGAGGCCCTGACCTGGGTGGCGGTGGGGGAGCTGGGAGTGAGATGCTGGGCCTGGCTCTTCCCCCACCAGCATCCGTGGGCTGGGGTCTCGATGCCATGTTTGCGTGGGCCATCCTGCTCCTTCCTCACCTCCACCTGTCCCTCTCCTGCACCTTCCCTGAGGTGGCGGGACTGGCTCCGTCTCCGGCTAATTAAGACTTCCTTTTCTTGATGGAAACACCGGCAAAGCCACCGCCTCTTCCTCCCACCTCTCCGAGGGCTCCTCAGAAGCAGTTGAGCTGACAGCTCAGAAGAGAAGGCAGCACAGACAGCAGCAAACTTTCTGCGGCAGCTCCCCGAGGGAGCCCGGAGCGGGGGTGCTGTTTCTTCTATCAGGAGCTCCAAACACTCCCAGTTGTGCTCTGTTTTTAAAGAAAAGGGTTTAAGCAAGCCCCCACATATCCTCTTATTAAATGGAATAAAATTATACGTGGATATACTTCCCTGGGGGGATATGTTGGTGGAGTCTTTCCTCCACTACTCATATTGGCATCATTTTTCTAGACTGGGAAACTGCCTCTCTATATATACATATATATATGTATGTGTATAAATATATTTAACATATATATGATTAAATGGAAAAACGAAGATGTTAGTCACTCAGTCATGTCTGACTCTTTGTGAGCCCATGAATTGTAGCCTACCAGGCTCCTCTGTCCATGGAATTCTCCAGGCAAGAACACTGGAGTGGGTAGCCATTCCCTTCTCCAGGAGATCTTTCTGACCCAGGGATTGAACCCAGATCTCCTGCTTTGCAGGCAGATTCTTTACCGTCTGAGCCACCAGGGAAGTCCGTGTGTGTGTGTGTATGTGTGTGTGTGTAATATCGCCAAATATGCACTGGGCACTGTGCCAGATATTAGGGTCATGAAGGTGAACAAGATTCAATTCCTGCCTTTAAGGAGGTCATGGTTCATGGGGGGTGAGATGAGAGACAGTAGGTAAACGGGAACTTACAGTGAAGGATGTAGGTTGATTTAAAAATTTTTTAATTGGGGTGAAAAAGACATAGCACACAACTTCTCATCTTAACCATTTTAGAGTGTACAGTGCAGCAGTCTTACATATATTCACATGGCTGCATAATGATGCTCTAGAACTTTCTCATCTTGTGAAACTGCAACTCTACCCGTTAAATTATGACTTCTCAGAGCCCTCTTCCCCTAGTCCCTGGCAACCACCATTCTAACGTCTGAGTCTATGAGTTTGATTCCTTTAGAAACCTCACCAAAGTGGAATAAATGGTATTTGTCCTTTTTATTTGACTTGTTTCACTTGGCACAATTCAAAAGTCATCCATGTTGTAGCACAGGACAGGGTTTCCTTCCTTTTTAAGTACGAACACTATCCCTCCAAGTGATACACCAGTTTTTCATCCATCCATCCATCCATCCATCCTTCCATCCTTCCATCCAGAAGTAGAAACTATTTTGTCTTCATTTTTCAGATGAGGACCCTGACTCAGACAGAGGATAAGGATAAATCAAAAATAATTTGCCCAAGGGAGGGGGCTGGATTTGAACCCATGAGGACAGGTTTTATGTTCATTTTGTCTACCCTGATTTTCCTGGAGCTATGTAGAAAAATATATGGCACATATAAGGAATCTGACGAATATCAGAGAGTTAATTGAAGATCAAGGCAAAACCTAATCAGATTTAAGGCTGATGGATATAGCTCACAAAGGAGTTCTGGGGTCAAGGGGGGCTCTGCACCTTCTTGCCTGGCGATGAAGGGGTTTGCAGTGCCATCCGTTAAGGCAGAGTATTAGGAGGAAGGAGAAATCTGAGGGGCAGGTAAGGAACTCAGTGTTAGACATTTTGATTTAAAGATGTCTGTGGACCACCTGTGTGGAGACGTTCAGCAAATTATTGAGTAAATAAAGAAAAATGAGGTACAGTTCTCTCCCTTCAGGTTGCTCACGGAAGTATCAGAGAGATAATCAGAATTCAGTGCACAATGAAGTTGGGAAGGGAAGAGGAGGAAAGATGGGGACAGGCAGAACAAGTCTCGTCCTTTGTATAATCTTTTGTCATCCGACCTCGACGCTCTTGCACGGTGTTGGGAAAGAAGTGGAGTCATCGATCAGACTTGGGGAAGTTATTCTGGTCTTGACACTTAAGCAGCAGGGTGTCTGGAAGTGAATCTATTCTGGTTAATAGTTCTTCCCAGTTGTTCTCCCAATTAGGTGATGTTTCAGCTCTCTGTCATCCTGGCTTTTCTTATTTTTTTTTTTTTGAAATAGAGCCTGTTTATAATAAGCTGCTTTCCTTAGAGATGCTGTTCACCTACCTCCTCATTGATGTCCATGTGATTTCGGAGGTCAGGTGTCCAGGTAAGATGGATGTGAGGGTCGACCCGAGGTGTGCCCTGAGACGCCTTTGTGCCTCAGATGGTCATTTAGGGTCACATGGTTAGGCAACAGCTGTCACAAGAAATTTCGAGCTCCTCAGAGAAGAAAGACTTTTGAGGATAAACACTTGAGGATGAAGCCCGCACTGGAGTGTTTACTGCTTCTATCCTTTCTGACCATATTCTCCTCCATCCTTGTCCAGGGAGGTAGGTTTTTATGATGGAGATTTTGAAAGTGGGCAAGGAAACAAGATGGTTACAATTATTTGGTTAACATGGACAGTTCCTGAGAACTAGGCTTGAGGGACTCATATTTCTGCCTTTGTTTTGGTCCCTTACCTCTAGAAAGATCGAAAATTCTCTCAAATTACCCCAAATACTGATGAGTATTTACCTTCCTACATCATCCTTAGACTCTGAGGCACATGGAGTCATAGACGAGGATAACACTTCCACCACTGTACACGGTTCCCGTTTTGGTCACTTTGCAAACTTGTGGGGTCTCAACTGCTGTTTGTCTCATTTTATTGAGGAAGAAACTGGATATTCACAGTGATAAGACTTCTCCAAGATGATATAGCTGGTGGAGGCGGAATCAGAACTGGTTTCTAGATTTCTTGATTCTTGGTCCAAAGCTTGATGCTCTCACACCCTAGTGCTGGGTGTTGGAGGGTGGGGTCATTGACAAAGCCCTTCATCCCCTTCATGTCTTCATCTTTCTCCTTCCTTGACTTTGGTGTTTTATGAAGCTGAGTAGACAGGGCAAGTGTCTGACCCTCAGTGCAGTACATGAAAATCATAGAGATCTCTTTTTATGAACTCACAAAAACCCATTTGACATGAAGATGAGCCTGACATGTGGGTGGGTGACATGATCACACATGACAAGGCACATTTGGCTGATGCCCTGATAACCAAGTGGGAAGGCGGAAAAGAGAGACTGCTGCAAAGGAAGACAGAAGACCCGAACTCCGGGCTTGCTTCTTCCTCCTTGTGACGCTATTTGTGAGCCAGGTAACGTCCCTGGGGATCAGTGTCCTTGTCTGTCTATTAGGAAAGGCACCCTGCCTGTCCCTGTAAGGCGGGAAGAACTGGGTGATCTGTCAGCCCCCATACAACTCTAAAGCAGTGCTGTAATTATCCTAGTGCACTTGAACCTGAAGTCTGATATATAATTGCTTCTCTCTCTCTGTGAAATATGATGAGACACTTGCTTGTGTCTTTCCCCCGCTAGGGAACAGCCGTTATCTTAGGGGGCATTTGGTTTGGTTTTTAATCACGCACAGGTGTTGTAAGATTCTGGCAGAATAGTGCTTCTTTAGGTGCCCCTTCACAACCTCTGCATGTAGAGACGGAGATAAGATTATTTACACCCCATTCCATTATTCACAGCCTCTTGGAATGTAGCATTAAATAATTCAGAGACCATACAACTTGGGGATTGATGGTGAGGCTGATGGTTTTTGCAGATACAGCGTGCAGCAGCTGTAGAAAAGTCCAGCTTCTGATGCAAACGCAGGCGAGGACAATTACCGGGTAACCACATACTTGTCAGGACCTTGGAGTGACGCCTTCTAGCTGGTCTAAAAATGACTCCAGATCAGAGAGGGTGGGGAGACTTGTCTCTGGTGTGAAATGCCCACCATCCAGCCACCTTCTCATCTGAAGCTCCTTGAGGGTATTAGAATTACACTCCCCACCCCAACCCGGCATAGATCCAGCCCCACAGTAAGTGCCTGATGAATTTTGAAACAGTAAATGGTCTTCATTTCTCAGCTGCCTGTCGTCTCTGCTATGACAGATTCAGAACAAGTAAAGCCATTGGGTATTGGGAGACTGTGTCCCAGTTCTGGTTACTAGCCCGGTGATTTTGCAAACAATAGCGAGCTATAGAGAAAGAAGATGTGGTGGTTTAGTCGCTGAGTCTTGTCCGACTCTTGTGATCCTATGGATTGTAGCCTGACAGCCTCCTCTGTCCTCTGCCAGGGGATTTTCCAGGCAAGAATACTGGAGGGGGTTGCCATTTCCTTCTCCAGGGGATCTTCCTGGCCCAGGGATCAAACCTGGGTCTCCTGCCTGGCAGAAATTCTTTACCAAGTCACCAGGGAAGCCCTGAGAGAAGAGGAGAGAGAGGACGTGGAAACTGAATCCAGAGAAGTCGAGAGCTGGGAGGATGCGAAGAAGGTAGAATTTCAAGTAGAAAGTGTGGTGGGTGGGACGTCAAGCAGTGTGGCATTTGAGGAGAAAGAGTCTTGGGAAGCGACCACCAGGTCTGACCTCGTCAATGAAGCTTCTTTCTGTGGCACTACACCAAGGCAGGCACGTGGGCAGCAGGCTCGTTCAGACCCACTTGGCCACCCAGCAATTGGCTCCTGAGTTCCCAGCCCCAGTGGCTGAGTTTTAGACCAGTGAGATGGCTTTTGATACCTACTCCTGGCCCTGCCTACCATGCACAGACAGGCTGACTCTCCTCTGGACCCCAGAGCTCTGGTCCAGTCTCTGCTGACCTCTGAATTGGCTCTTGATTTCGGAGCTGCCAGCAGCTCTGGATAGGAGGACCTGCTTCTCTGGCAGCCTCCCAGCCCCATGGAGGACAGGATGGTTTCAGGGTTCAGATGAACAATCCTGGTGACCTCTCAAAGGGAAATTCAGATAAATCCTTTGCATGCTAGATGTGAAGTAATTAGAAACATAGTCACACAGAGTCAGACACGACTCAAGTGACTTAGCAGCAGCAGCAGCAATCAGCAAGCTTAGGTTGCAAGTGGAAGACATTTGGTGAAGGAGCAGGGTCCCAGATGAAATGCAGGAGTTGTCAGAACTCTCCTCGCAGGGGAGCAGGACCACAGCCCTGATGGATGTGTGTGGGCAGTGGCCAGGGCAAGCCTGTGCGTTCCTGGAGCCATGAGGAATTCGAGCACCGCGGCCAGGATCAAGGGGTGAGAAAAAAAGGAGCAGTTTGGAGGTATGAACCCCTAGGAATTAGTCTGAGGGGCTAAAAGTGGGTTCTGTCATTAGCAATAGGTAAGACTGAGCTATGATGGAGGCATTTAGAAGAAGATGGAAGGAAGGACCCTCCGAGGCTCGTTTGGCAGAGGGAGGGACTTTTCAGAGAGTGTTGCTGCCTTGCTGGAATGGGAGGAGGGGGATGGAGAACACGTTTGGACAGGCAGGACTTGAAGTTGTGGGTTGAGGGGCTGAGAGGGGAAAGGAGGATGCTGAGGGGAAGAGGTAGGGGATTGAGGGCCAACTGTTGATGGCCTGGAACCCTCGGGATGCTGGCAGAATCTCAGAGAGCAAGTTCCCTGGAGATGAGCATAATTTGGGGGTCAGGAAAGGCTTGACTATGTGGGATCACTTAGTAATATGGGATCACGAAGAAGCTGGGGAGTCAGGCAGGGAAGCTAACATTGCTCACCTGGATTTGTACATCAGTGGAGTTCCTGCTATGTTTCAGGCACTTGCCATGGGCTCTCTTTTGCTCATCTCCATTTTGGAGATGAAGTCATAGAGGCTCAGAGAGGTTAATTCACATCTCCAAGATCACACAGCTGCAAGCGAAGGAGACAAGATTCTAATCTCAGTCTTTCTGATTATGATGACCATGGTCTTTCTATTTTGTCCGTGGTAAGGCAAGTGGGCACATGACTTATGATAAACCCCATTTAAGAACACGGTCTAGCTTCTGAACAATAAGAATCATGACAGTTATAAGCGCATTCATCAGTTCTACCTGGATGGCTTTCCACTGCTTGCCGTTTACTTGTTTCACTAGATTCTGATATTTATACCATTAATTACCATGCGACGTTTGGTGTGGATACTACCGTCCTGTTAGCAGGTGAAAATAAAATTGACCGGAGAGGCCCAGGACCCCCTGGGAAGTCGGTCCCCTGGTTGTGGCTGGAACCAGATTTCTTCGATATCTTCATTCAGGCCTCTTTGGTCCTCATCCTACTTCGTGTACATTTTTGGGTTTCCTACGCTAACAAGGGACTGATTGAAAGAGTGACCCAGTGATGGTGTGTGACCTGATATCTCTCCCAGCTGAGGCCTTGCAGTGCACGGCAGGTGCTGTCATCTGCCTGCATGGGCCCAGATGACAGGAATGACAACAGGTAGAAGACCTACTATGTCAGATTAGAACAGATGTTATCTCATTTAGTTCTCAAAAAAAAAAAAGGGGGGGGGACAAATGTGAGAGGCAGACCTTGCTAGTAGACCTATTTAAAACTATGTATTTTTTATTTGGCTCCATCAGGTCTTAGTTGCAGCTCTTGGGACCTTTATTTGTGGGCTCTGGGGCACGCGGGCTGAGCAGTTGCAGAGGGCAGGCTTAAGCTGCTCTGCGGCATGTGGGATCTCAGTTCCCCAACCAGGGGTAGAACTCCTGTCCCCTGCACTGGCAGGTGGATTCTTAACCACTGGATCACCAGGGATGCCCTAGACCCATTTTACAGGTGAGGAAAAGTGTGTCCCATGAACGGTGGCTCCTGATCTTGTCTGAATCTAAAGCCTCTTCTCTTTTCACGGCCTCCTGATTCTGATCAGTCTCCTTCCAAAATGCTCCCAGGCACTGGATGGAGGTCTGCTTTCAACCACCTGGATGAGAATTGGAGTTACCACCCTCCTGGCTCTCAGAATCCTGCTTCCTCTGACTGAATGCTTATCAAATTGATCGCAATGGTTGATTTCATTGCTTTTCCTTCTTGCTAGATTGTAGATTCTATGAGGCAGGAAGAGGTTCATTTTGCTGACTATGAATTCCATGTGTCTGGCACATTACCCGGTCCCCAATAAATACGCATTGAATGGATAAATCCCATTTACAGCCAGGGGATCTCCACTCCCAGGATGGTAATAAAATGCAAAGTTGGGATTCAAATCCATTCTCTGCTTCTGAGTTGGCTCACATTTCACTTTTTAGAGATTTAGAGATGGGTGGTGGTGGTGTGTGTGTGGTGGGGGAGGATGAAGCCAAGGTGGGGAATAAATAATTAAATTAAAATGTCTCGGGGAGACTGTATCGGTGCGTGTGTGAAGGCGTCTCTCCCATGCTGACGAGGAGAATCTCTGCCCGTGATGCTATGCAGGTGGATATGCAGTTCCCAGCCTTTGTGCAGGAGGGAAGCCAGTGATGTGAAACACCACAGCCACTGGTGCTATCTGACACCTATTTGCCTAAACGCCTGCTCTCCATAGATGGTCGGCTGCACGAGTTTGCTGGAAACTGGTCGTCTCGGGCCACACTTGAGTTGGGAGAGCCAGAACGCCGGAGATCCAGGTCTAGCCCCTAATTCAAAAGTTGCCCTGATTCTCTGGACTTTTGTGGTTAGTTATTAACCACCCGCATCACATGGGTGGCAGGTGTATGCCTTGGACTGAATCCTGTCTCTCTTGCTTTATGACCCGGGTTAGGTAACTAATAGCCTGCTGATTGCACTCTGGTTGGCAAGATGGGATTAGGAAGGATATCCTCTGTAAAGTTCTAATAGGAAGATTAAATTAAATGATAAATGCAGAGTACTCACCCAAGTGCTTGGCTCTTTCCAAGACCCGACTTCATGGACTTTGGGTTATTTTTAAGGTTCAGATGAAATAAATGAATTGAAAACACTTTGCAGAAATTCATAGGTGCTGCAGCTCACCCTGTGCATCAGAGGATCCCTCATCAATTACACAGGCCCCCCCCGCCCCGCCCCCAGAGGATTTTTATAATTGTAACCATACATTACTTGTCTTCTTTGCTCATAATGACAACCTACTACCTTGTCTCTTTGGGAAACTCCTACTCATCCTTCAATGCCCATAAATGCCACCTCTTCTTTGTAGCCTTCCTTGGTTTCCCAGGTGCTGCTAGTTGTTCAGTCCTCTGCTTCCACAGCTGCTAAGTCACTTCAGTCGTGTCCTACTCTATGTGACCCCATAGACGGAAGCCCACCAGGCTCCCCCATCCCTGGGATTCTCCAGGCAAGAACACTGGAGTGGGTTGCCATTTCCTTCTCCAATGTGTGAAAATGAAAAGTGAAAGTGAAGTCGCTCAATCGTGTCCGACCCCTTAGCAACCCCATGGACTGCAGCCTACCAGACTCCTCTATCCATGGGATTTTCTAGGCAAGAGTACTGGAGTGGCTTGCCATTGCCTACTCCACTGCTTCCACAGAGCTTGGTGTAAATGTTCAGACTCACATGTGTTGCATTGTCCCACAAAGAGCTGGTTTGGTGTCAACTTCTCTACCCCTAGACTCTGAGTTCGGAAGACACGGCTACTTGTATATGCATGTGTGTGCACGCTCTGTGCTGTCCGACTCTTTGCGGCCCCACTAACTGTAGTCTGCTGGGCTCCACTGTTCATGGAATTTCCCAGGCAAGAATACTGGAGCGGGTTTCCATTTCCTACTCCAGGGGATCCTCCTGACCCAGGGACTGAACCCGTGTCTCTTGCATCTCCTGCATTGGTAGGCAGATTCTTTACCACTAGCACCATCTGGGATGCCCTCAGGTGGCTCCTTGAGTTTCTTATCAGTGAGCCCTGCTCAAGTCTGGAACCCACACAGGGGCTTGCACATGGCCGGTCTGAAATTTATCCATCCATGCTGTCTTGAACTGAAGGCCTGGTGATTCACAGGAGACAAGAAATCATTTGGGAAATTGGAAAAGGGTTTTCAGATCCTTTGCAAGCCTTGATACAGAAATAACTGGGCTATGTATAGAGATTTAAATTAATGGCTTTCATCATTTTTTTTAGAAAACCTTTTAATAATGGAAGAGAAGTCACCAGTGGGTTGTGTGGATGTATGCACTTTTTTTTTCCTCCAAGAGTTTGTTTTCTGCCTCATTAATAGAAACTCTCTTACACAAGGCAAGAAGTATCTATTCCTCTCATTTGCTAGGAAGGACAGTTAAGAAATGACTTGTGCTTTATTTTTTCGTGGGTGTGGAGTAGATAATTGCTTAAGGCTGAATTTTGGACTGCTAATAATCCAATTAGGGTCTGGGGCATGACTGTTTCTGTGTAACCTGATGCCTCTGTGGTTCTGACTTTTGAAGTTGGTTCTCTTGGCAACAGCGTATCTTTCTGGGGCAGAAAGAAGGGCAGCCCTTTGGGGATATTCTCTGCTCAACAGGTAAGAGGTAACACCTGAGGAAACAGAGCAGCAAGGGTGGGCATTCTTAGAATAATGATTGAGACTTTATGAATATGCAGATACATCAGTGTCTGAAAGAGAATGACGTCGCTATGAACCTTGACATGAATCCAGGGTTTCTTTCCTCCTGTTGCTTACCTCATGGTCAGAAAGCAAATCATCTCTTTTCTGTCTTGTTCTCTGGCCAAATCACCTGGCCAGAGTGGAGGATGAATGATCTGAGTTTTACAGCTGCTGTGTTGAATTTGTATCTTCCTTTTCCAGTCCACTCCAGAGAATGAAAGGAGAAGCAGCAAGGGGCGGTTGAAGAGTCCAGAACTGGGTGACAGGACACGTGGATTCTGGCCCTGGTGGTGATGGGCCACTCTGTTCACCTCATAAAGCTCAGTGTCCTTGGCTGGGATGGGAAGGAGATGGATTAGATTCAAAGGTCGTGAACCATTGGCCTAAGGGACAAATCTAGCTGTCAGAAATGTCTGCTTGGCCTATATGGTCCCTAAAATAATCCAAGTTAATTGCCAGAATTTAAAACTCAGAATAGGCTTTATGCATGCACCCCAGTGTTCACTCAGCACTATTCACAATAGCCAGGACATGAAGCAGTCTAAATGTCCATTGACAGAGGGACGGATAAAGAAGATGTGGTAATACATATATACAGCAGAATATTACTCAACCATAAAGAAGAAAGAAATAACACCGTTTGCAGCAACATGGAAGGTCCTAGAGATGGTCATACTGAGTGACATGAGTCAGAGAAGGACAAACATCATATGGTACCACTTATATGTGAAATCGAAAAAAATGGAACAAATAAATTGATTACAAAACAGAAATAGAATTACAGATGTCGAGAACAATCTTATGGATAACAGCGGGGAAAGGGGGGATAAATTGGGGGACTGGGATTAACATATACACACTGTTTTGTGCTGTGCTTAGTCACTCAGTCGTGTCTGACTCTTTGCAACCCCATGGACTGTAGCCCTCCAGTCTCCTCTGTCCATGGGATTCTCCAGACAAGAATACTGGAGTGGGTTGCCATGCCCTCCTCCAGGGGATCTTCTCAACCCAGAGATCCCCCATTGCAGGCGGATTCTTTACCAGCTGGGCTACCAGGAAAGCCCCATATACACTTTGCTATATATAAATAGCTAACAAAAAGCTATTGTACAGCACAAGGGACTGTACTCAATACTCTGTCATCACCTATATGGGAAAAGAATCTACAAAAGGGTGGAAATATATTTATATATATATGTGTGTGTGTGTGTGTGTGTGTATAACTGAATCACTTTACTGTATGCCTGAAACACAACATTGTAAATCAACTATATTTCAAAAAAAATTAAAAAAAGGAAATTTCTGCCTTCCACTGGTAATGGGAGAAATCTAGAATTCCGGAGTCTGCATTTCCACACAAAGCTGAAATTCAGCAGGTCTCTCAATGAGTATCCTTTGTTCATTGCAGTCCCCACTTCTCCCTATTGTCTGACTCTAACTTTGTTTCACTCACTTTATTATCTTCCCAGCACCTGTAGGCACTGGAGTTTGTGGCTCCTGGACTAGAGAGTCTTGAATTTCCCATTTAAACTTGTCAGTATCTGACTAAGACACATGCGACAATACTATGTTGCCCTCACTTGAATATCAGTCCCTGTTTTATGGCTTCCCTGGTGGCTCAGTGGTAAAGAATCAACCTGCCAATGCAAGAGACATGGTATTGATCCCTAGGGTCAGGAAGATCCCCTGGAGAAGGAAACAGCAACCCACTCCAGTATACTTGCCTGGAAAATCCCATGGACAGCGAAGCCTGGCAGGCTACAGTCCGTGGGGTTGCAAAAGAATTGGACATGACTTAGTGCCTAAACAACAACAACACAACCCAGTTTTACGGGTGCAGAAAGTGAGCACAGTTGTTGATCATGTCCTTGGTTAAGAGGGTTATAAGCAATGAAGTCAATAATAAGATTGCGGGGGGTCCTAATTCCTAACCAGCATCTCTGAAAGATGTATTTTCAACTTCATTTATGGAACCCCGTTGGTCCTGCATGTGCTTTCTCCAGTTCAAGCAGATGATCTGGATGTTCAGAACTGTAATCAAAGGACCTTTAGAAACCACCTGAAATGAGCCTGAGTTATCACTTGACAGACAGAGCCTTCCTTCTAGAGATGAAACTGCTGATTCAGGGAGATTTCAAATTTAAGGACCCCAACCACTTTGGATATTTAGGGAAAAAAGGGTCATTCCTTAAATTCTGAGCACTTGGCAGTTTTTGAAGTGCTTTCACTACCGATTTTAAAAGTATAATGAAGTAGGACTTTTTGAGGTGAACAGGGCTTCCCTGGCAGCTCAGATGGTAAAGAATCTGCCCGCAATGTGGGAGACCCGGGTTCGATTGCTGGGTAGAGATCACCTGGAGAAGGGCATGGCAACCCACTCCAGTATTCTTGTCTGGAGAATCCCATGGACAGAGGAGCCTGGTGGGCTACAGTCCATGGGGTCACAAAGAGTCAGACACGACTGAGCGACTAACACTTTCACTTTCACCAGCTCCTGTTACCTGATTTTGTGAATTGGGTGTGAATATTGCCTCTGCCCCTTTCTAGCTTTGTAATCTTGGCTTCTTAGTCTGTAACAGAAGGATGGTGACAGCCACTCCCAACCTCACGTTCAACGTGCAGTGATGTGTGCCATGTGTGCCACATGCTTTGTAGGATGTATGGCAAGTTTTGAGACCCAGCAGTAGGTCCAGAACACAATTTCCCGGACATTCACTCAAGTGCGTGATTTTATCCCCATTTATATTTGCAGAGTTGAGTCTCAGTGGTGATCGACATTTATTGACATTTACATGGCTAATAAAGATTGGAATTCTGCTTAATTTCAAATCGTATCCTAGTTTTCACTACATCCCTGCTGTTCCTCCTCATTCTTGTCATTGTGTTATACTACTGAATCCTAAATCAACCCAGCATTGAGCCTTGATTTCCGCTATGCAAAGTGAAAGGATTGAGCCCAACGAACTTGTGGGCATCTCCCAACCATGAGATTCTATGATCCAGGTAATGAATGAAGAGAAAAAGGACAGCATTGAAAAAACACAAAAATAAGCCTTAGCTCCGTTTTAGTCCATTGCCAAAGTAGGATCAGATTATTGAAATAATTAGCTGGAGTATAGCTTTTTCCTTTACATTGTATTCTTATTTTCTCTCTGTCCCCACCCCCTCCCAGGAAAGTTCATTTGTGCAGGATGAACACTGGGGCCTAACCAGAAACCCTCCTCTTCCACGGCACCAGTTTTGAGGCAGAAGAGAGTCTGGCACACTGCTATTGATGAGGCTAAGCCCAGGGTTAAGGAACAAAAGCTCAGTGCCTTGTATTAGCTGCTGCTGCTGCTGCTAAGTCACTTCAGTCGTGTCCGACTCTGTGTGACCCCATAGACGGAAGCCCACCAGGCTCCCCCTTCCCTGGGATTCTCCAGGCAAGAACACTGGAGTGGGTTGCCATTTCCTTCTCCACTTGTATTAGCTGGCAGGAGACAAAAGGGAAGTGACTATAAAAGGGGATTTGAACACATCCTCTGAGTTTTAAAATTAGTCACAAGATCTGCTCCTTTTTCTTTTTCCTGTGGGGATTATTACGGAGCAGCAATGAATCGGCCTCTGTGACTTCTTTTTCCTTCTTTGTCTTTGGAGGTGACAAAGCCAGCTTAGATGATCCCAGTTTTGATGGTAAATCCCAAGTGTTGTAGACTGGGACAATCAAATGTCCTCCTCTTCACTCCATCAGATCCAGTCAAGAGAAAGAGGTTGACCTTAGCCCGTCAAGGTCACCTAGCTTCATCACAGCTTGTTTGATCTGGTGCTTGCTGGCTTGGATGTCTGCAGTAGACCTTAGCGCGCCGTTGTCTTTGACCTTGCTTGTGGCCAACTCTATCATCAGGGGAGTTTGATAACAGAATAATGGCTCAGTTTGTTTCCCCTGATTGTGGTGCTGTTTTAGACTTGGGCTACCTTGCAAGCTGCTAGGTCTTATCTGTTGGAATGTGGGTAACATGTGGGCTTTTTTTTTTTTTGAGTGGACGCCCTTTATCACTACTTTCTTGGCTTTCAGAGACTTTGCTTTGGCTTCTGATTTGGGGACCAACAGCTTTCTTTTTTTCTTTTAGCACCATTTAGTGAAAATGTCTTTTTTTTCCCCCTTAAAAATAACTTTATTTTTCCTGAATAAAAATAAGTCAAAGAAATAAAAGAAAAATAAGCAAATGAAATACTATTTGTGGTAGAAATTTTAGAGAATCTGAAAGTCTAAAAAATTGTAAGCCTGTCATCAACTCTAAACACTGTTATATTTATAATATATATGTGTGCATTTGTGTGTATATGTATACTTCCAATTTTTTTTCCTATAATGAATATGTATGCATATATTCTGCCGTATATACAGATTTGTATCTAGATCTTTCACTTAGCTTTATGTGTGAATGTTTCTCCCACGTTATTGTGTATTTTAAAAACGACTTTGACAGCTGCACCCTTCATGCATGGATCTGCTGCTTTGTACTCAATCTTTTGTCTCACATTTAGCTAGTTTGTAATTTTCTGCCATCATAGACGATGCTACCCTGAATTATCCCAGCAGGTTTAACTCGGCTCACACCTCTGACTGTTTGAGCTGGCAGGCGTTTCTTAAGACTTTTGCAGTGTGGGGCTGAGGGTCTCATTTGCTTAGATGGAACCCTGACCACCTCCTCGACTTGGTCCTCTCCCTGGTTAGCCCTCCGAAGTCCCAAGCTACTTGGCAAGTGTTTGATGTGGCCCCTTCCAGACCTGTCCCCGCGGCGTCCCTGCATCCAGTTTATAGTTTCATTAGTTTAAGTTGTTGTACATTTACCCGCCCCATGCTGCTCACACCTCCCTGCCTTTGCTCAGTGCTTCCAAAAGTTCAGGTATACCACCTATATCATTATTTTAAACATTAAAAAAATTTATTTACTTTTGGCTGCACAGGGTTTTTGACACTGTGTGAGGTCTTCCTCTAGTTGCAGCAAATGGGGGCCACTCTTTAGTTGCAGTGCGGAGGCTTCTCATTGAACTGGCTTCTTTTTTTATGGAGCACAGGCTCTAGAGTGTGGGCTTCAGTAGCTGTGGCACTTGGGCTTAGATGCCTCAAGGCATGTGGAATCTTCCGAGACCAGGGATCAAGCTGGTGTCTCCTGCACTGGCAGGCAGATTCCTAACCACTGGACCACCCAGAAAGTCCCCATCTGTACCACTATTTTGTTAATATTTATTTTAAAGATTGTTACTTATATGTAAGTTACAACTTAGCTGCAATAGGTGCAAAAGCATGGGTTTAATGTACTGGACACGTGTATATGCATATTTTTTTCTAGTTGACATGAAAATAAATATATAACTGTTGAAATAAAAAACACAGATTCTTCCCACATGGTCTAAAACTATCTTCTGGAGTAGCACTTCTTCTCCACTTTGGGAATCCTTACCTTCCTGTTACATTATTTCCTCTTTCCTGATAGACTAACTCCTAGTCACCTGTTGAGCCCTAGGTAGACTGCCCTGACCCTGAGTCTGAATTGGAACCATCTTTCCCTGTGGCCCTTCAGTACCTTGTTTTTTTTCATCTTAACTTTCAGAACTGAAAATTCTAATTGTCTGTTTACTTACAATCTTTACCCCTACAAAACCCCCAAACATTTATGGAAGTCCTTTTTGTGCCAGGCTCCATGCGAGGATATAGTGACGACCAAAGCAAGCTTGCTGGCCTTGAGGTGGCCTGGAGTTTTTTCCGCTTTGGCGAACCTAGCAAATGGCTTCCAGTTTGGGCAGGGGCATGGGAGATTCTGGAGAAGGAAATGGCAACCCACTCCAGTATTCTTGCCTGGAGAATTCCATGGACAGAGGAGCCTGGTGAGCTATAGTCCCTGGGGCTCCAAAGAGTCGGACACGACCTACAAAGAGTCGGACACGACTGAACGACTGACACTTCCACTTTTACTATGTGCCAAATTAAAGACAGGGTTGGGGAGGCTTCCATGTGGAGGTAATGTAACCCTAAGCTGGAATTTAAGAAGGTCCATCTAGTCAAGGCTATGGTTTTTCCAGTGGTCATGTATGGATGTGAGAGTTGGACTGTGAAGAAAGCTGAGCGCCAAAGAATCGATGCTTTTGAACTGTGGTGCTGGAGAAGACTCTTGAGAGTCCCTTGGACTGCAAGGAGATCCAACCAGTCCATTCTAAAGGAGATCAGTCCTGGGTGTTCATTGGAAGGACTGATGCTAAAGCTGAAGCTCCAATACATTGGCCACCTCATGCGAAGAGTTGACTCACTGGAAAAGACTCTGATGATGGGGGGGATTGGGAGCAGGAGGAGAAGGGGACGACAGAGAATGAGATGGCTGGATGGCATCACCAACTCGATGGACTTTAGTTTGAGTGAACTCTGGGAGTTGGTGATGGACCGGGAGGCCTGGCATGCTGTGATTCATGGGGTCGCAGAGAGTCGGACATGACTGAGCGACTGAACTGAACTGAACTGAGGTTAGAGAATATCTACTTAACACAAAGGAAGGTGATAACGAAGCAAGGGATAAATCAGACAAAACTAAGTTTAAATTGGAGCTCTGCCTCTATTGTATAATCCTGGTTAAGTCATTTTGCTCTGTAAACTCTAGCTTCCCTGCCAGGAAAATGGAAATAATATAACAAAGGCCTGTCATACAGGGAAATGTGCTCAATATTCTGTAATAACCTGAACAGGAAAAGACTCTGTAAAAGAATACATATATATATATATATAATTTATATATATATACAGATATAAATTATATATATATATATAATAGAATAACTTTGCTGTACACCTGGAACTAATACAACATGTATATCAACTATAGTTTAAAAAATAAGTACAAATAAATAAATAAAAAGAAAATGGAAATAGTCGTATTTACAACACAAATGGTGTTTACAACACAGAGAAGAGAGAGGAGAGAGGAGGCAGAGAGGAGAGTGAACTCACCATTCACTTATTTGTTTGCTATCAACAAGTGATGATTGAGCAAGATGAAGATTATGTGTAAGAGCTTAGTTAGACGTAAGGTTGTTTAATTGCTAAGTCATAGCCAACTCTTTTGTGACCCCATGGACTATAGCCCCCCAGACTCCCCTGCCCGTGGGATTTCCCAGGCAAGAGTACTGGAGTGGGTTGCCATTCCCTTCTTCAGGGGATCTTCCCGACCCAGGGATCATACCTGGGTCTTCTGCATTGGCAGGTAGATTCTTTACCACTGAGCCACCAAGCTGAAGGTCCAATACTTTGGCCACTGATGAGAAGAACTGACTCGTTGGAAAGGACCCTGATGTTGGGAGAGATTGAAGGCTGGAGGAGAAGAGGGTGGCAGAGGATGAGATGGTTGGATGGCATCAACGACTTGATGGACATGAATTTAGAAAACTCTGGGAGATTGTGAGGGATAGGGAGGCCTGGCATGCTGCAGCTCATGGGATTGCAAAGAGTCGGATGAGACTTAGCGACTGAGCAAGAACGGTGAGGTGCCTGGTACCCTATCTCTCCACTAAGAAATTTTCCTTTTATTTGGTTGTTTTTCCTTCTTATGCTGCATCCTCTCCTTGTGTCATCGCCTCCACGGCAGGCTCTGGGCCTGCCTGTGCCTGGGTGGCAGTCACAGGAACCTGGGACACTTCCTGTGAGCTGCTTGTATCCATCACCAACTGGCCACCTCCCCGAGACTCCCCAGTTCAAGATGGCCCCAAGTGAGCTCCTTATCTCCTTCCACCCATTGCATCTCTTTCTCCTCCCATGCCTTTCCTTCTTTCAGAGAGGAGGGCCACCGATTCTCCAAAAGCCAGAAAACTCTTCTTGAAAGACTTCTACAGGTAAGTGTTTCCCTCCGTACAAAGAGTAGCTTCTCCAATGCTTCTCTCAGATGGGTGTGCTAGACAGGGTCCAGATGCAATTTCAAGTTTATCTCATACAGTTCTTGTCACAATCAATATTTGCTGAATTAAATGAGTATAAACTAATGGTGAGAATTTCATGCACCATAATGAGATTTGAGGGAAGCTATTTCGGGGCAGAGAGTGGGTTATTGATCTCTCTGAAATCACATCACTTAGACAACTGTACATTTTATCATTCCTAAGCTGAGAGCTGGGGCTTCATAGACAATGAGTTTGGCTTAAAATTAATTGATTGATTATGGACTGATTGATTGATTGATTGGTTCTCTCATCAGGCGTACACAATTTTAAAAGTCTTTTTAAAAAATCTATTTTTAATTTGTTTTATTATTTCTTAACCTTTTATTTTGTATTAGAGTATAGCTGATTAACAATGTTGTGATAGTTTCAGGTGGACAGTAAAGGGAGTCAGTCATATAAATACATGTATCCATTCTTCCCCAAATGCCCCTCCCATCTGGGCTGCCACATAACACTGAGCAGAGTTCCTTGTGCTATACAGTAGGTCCTTGTTGGTTATTCATTTTAAATACAGCAGTGTGGACAGTTTGAATACCCGCTGAGTGTCAGACACTTTTATCTGGGGTTTGAGGATACTGAGATAAACAGAACATAATTCCACCAATCTCATCATCTGTTTGTGGGGGAAGACTTGACAAAAGTACATATAAGTCAGTGTGTGCTCTGATGAAGGCTTGTACAGAATGGGCTGTGTGCCCGGGGGACAGGGTGAGAGGCTCTATGTCTAAGAATCAGAGTGAGCTTCATGGAGGTGGTAATACTTGTTTGGCCTTTTGTAGGGAGAAAGACTTTGCCAGCTGGAGAAAGAAGTACAGGTAGAGGAGGAAAAATAAATCCTTGGGGGAGGGAGGGGGGCGGGCAGCATGTGTAGAATATGGAGGTGGGAAAAATGGGGCATTTGGGCACCGGTGAGAATTTCTCTCCAGCCAGCACATATGACGTATGTGAGAGTACTTGTGAGCAGTAAGGCCAGGGTGGTCCACTGGGACCAGAGGCTGTATACGTCTGTCCAGTTGAGGAGTCCTCAGTGCCAGCATGCATCAGAGTTACCCGAGCATCGTTTAAAGAGGCAGACTCCCAGGCCCCGTTCAGCCCTGAGGAATCAACATCGCTGGGCTGGCACTTGTCGCCTGGCACCCACAGCGACAGGCTGTAGAAATCCTCCAGATGAAAAGAGATGGGTTGGCAGTTCAGCCAGCGAGGTCAGGGACTTGTCCATCATCACACGGAAAGTGGCAGAAGATTTCCCACCCCGGTCCCTTGGGTGATGATTAGAAACACGGAGGTCCCAGGCTATTGGTCCCAGCTGCCTGCTGGACTCCACAAACTGTCACAAATCCTGATTTTCTTGGAAAGGCAGCGACTTCCCTTGCTGCCTGGAGCCAAGGGCTGCAGCTGAGTCCAGAAATTGGCATCCTCCCCAGCCTCATCCGTTCCTTAGATAATGACAAATTCCTTTGGCTTGCTCCCCATTATTTCATTGTAAATGAGAAAGTAATAAAGCGAAGCTGCAACTGGACTAATTAAATCAGCCGCTTCTAATCCCATCGATCCAGGGAAAGAGGACTGTGGAGGGCTGGAAGGGAGAGAGGCTTTTGATTTAGAAGAAATCACATACATTTCTGTCACAATGCGGGGGTGGTGGTGGTGGTGTGTGTGCTGAAGAGCCAGCAAGAAACCTCAGAGGATCAGGGATTAGAATTCTGCTGGGAGAGGGGCTTCCGTGGCTGGAGGAGAAACCCCACGCTGCCTGGGAAGGGGCTGATGGGGCTGGAGACAAAAAGACAGGATGCTGGAGGAAAGGCTGGGGGCATGAGGGTCTCAGTCTTTGTTCTAGGGAATGAATGATGGGGGCGGGGTGTGTGTGAAAAATCAGAACTAGTGGTGGCAAAAATAAACACATGCATAAATAAATAGAAATTTTAAGAGAGACCTGCAGAAGTCCAGCGTGTGTGGTGTTAATGGATGGACGGAAGCACACTGTTCAGCACGGAGCTGGCAGGTGTCCCATCCTCTTCCATGGCAGGCCGCTTTTGTCAGTGGTGTGCATATGCCCTGGTTCCCCTCCTCCCTCCCATCCCCACTCTGTCCAGCTTTGATCTCCAGTGGGCTTCCCAGGTGGCGCTAGTGGTAAAGAGCCTGCCTGCCAATGCAGGAAACAGAAGAAACTCAGGTTCGATTCCCGGGTTGGGAAGATCCCCTGGAGTAGGAAATGGTCATCCACTCCAGTATTCTTGCCTGGAGAATCCCCATGGACAGAGAAGCCTGGCAGGCTGCAGTCTGTGGAGTCGCAGAGTCGGACACAATGAAGCAACTTGGCACACACACACAGAAATGTGGCCTTCCTGGTCTGCCATTCGGAACGGCTTGCCATTCCTTGAAGACACCAGGGTGACCTCCACGTCCTTGCCTTCACTCATGCTCACCCTGCATATCCTCCAGAGGTTCTCCAAGTGTGACCTGTGCACCAAGCCTTGGAAAGCCTTGGGGACTTTGCTGGGAATCTGAAAGCCTGAGCCCAAGCCATTCCTGCTGCGTCTTTCTCTGGGGGCTGGTGCTGAGGAGCTGAGATTTTGGCAAACACGAGGGAGGCTTCTTAGCAACCTAGGGATTTAGAACCGCTGACCGCCCTGTTCTCTCTATGTAAGAACACCTGCTCATCCCTCCTTCACGGATCGAGGTGTTGAAATAGAAACAGGGCTCCCTGTTGCTTTAGCTTTGGAAATGGCCAAAAACATTTCTTGCTTCCTTATCAGCACGCCCTAAAATATTTTACAGCTCAGCAACTGAATAATGAAGTGCTTTGAATCTCAGTGATTTGCCACATAGGTTCCTTTTAGTTAAAACCTGAGTCTCTTCTTTGAGAAAGACACATTTCTGGTGAATCTTTTGTTTTCTCAAGGAGGGGGCTGATGTCACCTACAACCATGGAGCATCACATCCATGAATGTGCTTTTTGAACATCTCTAGTGGATCAACTATGGCTTCCCAGGTGGCGCAGTGGTGAAGAATCCTCCTGCCAATGAAGGAGACGCAAGACACGGGAGTTTGATCCTTGGGTAGGGAAGATCCCCTGAAGAAAGAAATCACAGCCCGCTCCAGGATTCTTGCCTGGTGAATCCCACGGACAGAGGAGCCTGGTGGGCTATAGTTCACAGGGCCGCAGAGTCGGATGCAGCTCAACAACTGAACATGCAAGCAGTGGATTGACCACTCCCCCCCGCCCAGCTCCTCATCAGTTACAGTTGAGATGCCTCGGGGCACCTTGACTTTCATTTGTGGACCTCTACACGCTCACACTTGGGGGACAGCAAACTTACTTTCTTTACGCCTGTACAGTAGCCCTTCCCTTATCTGTGGAGATGCTTCCAAGACCCTCAGTGGATTCCTGAAACCGGGGATAACACTGAACGCCGTATGTAATACTATGCTTTTCCTATACATACACACCGATGATAAAGTTTAATTTATGTTAGACACAGTGAGAGATTAGCAGTAACTATTCATAAAGTAGCACAATTATAGCAATATAGACTGTAACAAAAGTTATGTGAATATGGTCTCTCAAAGTATTTTATAAGTACTCTGCTCGCTCTTTTTATTTTTAAACTTTAAAATTTTGTATTGTCTAGCTGATTAGCAATGCTGTGATAGCTTCAGGTGAACAGTGGAGGGACTCACATGCATCCACTCTCCCCCAACCCCTCCCATCCAGGCTCTCACATGACACTGAGCAGAGTGCCCTGTGCTGTGCAGTAGGTCCTCGTTGGTTATCCACTTTAAAGAGAGCAGTGTGGACACGTCTATCCCAGACTCCCTAACTATCCTTCCTCCTAATTCTTCCCCCTGTCGTCTCAAAGTCTGTGAAACTCTTTCTGTTTTGTAAGTAAGTTCATTTGTATCATTTCTTTTCAGATTCCACATGTAAGGGATGTCATAGGATACCTCTTCTCTGTTTTCCTTCAGCCAGTATGACAATCTCTAGGTCCATCCATGCTGCTGCAAATGGCAGTACTTCATTCTTTTTAATTTACCCTTCTTCTTCTGTCATAATGTGAGATGATTAAGTGCCTACGTGGTGGGAGGAAGTGAGGTGACTGACGTGGGTACTGTGATGTACTGTGAGGCTTCTATGACCTTCTGACCATGTGTCAGAGGGAAGGTCATCTGTTCCAGGTGACCCTGGATCATGGATGATGGCAATGGTTGGATGTCGGGAGCAGACGCTGCTGATGGATGGGGATCCAGGTGGGATGGAGTGGAAGGTTCAAGATTTCATCACGCTACTCAGAATGCAGTGCAATTTAAAACTTACGAATTGTTTACTTCTGGAATTTTCCATTTGATATTTTATGACCTCAAGTAACTAAAACCATGGAAAGTGAAACTGCAGATAACCTGCGGATGGCTGTATTCTCAGCACCTAGTCCAGTGCCTCATGGGGGCTAAGAGCTCAATGGATGTTTGGTGAATCAAATACTCCGTGGAAGGTGACAGAATTGTGGCAAGTTCTGGCATGGCCCCCAAGGGCAAATCCTTGGAAGGAATTTGGAAGACTAGGTTCCCTTGGCTCTGCATTCTCTGTTAATGTCCACCTCTTCATATTCACTCACACAGTGAGTTCTATTTTCTATTGTGGAGATTCATGCAGGGAAGTAGCACAATTGTGTTTAGGTTTTAGGTAGAATCTCTCTCTCTCTCGTTTGTAAATTAATTTACTTATTTTAATTACTCAGCTATTAAAAGGAATGCATTTGAATCAGTTCTAATGAGGTGGATGAGACTGGAGCCTATTATACAGAGTGAAGTAAGTCAGAAAGAAAAACACCAATACAGTATAATAAGGCATATATATGGAATTTAGAAAGATGTTAACGATGACCCTATATGCGAGACAGCAAAAGAGACACAGATGTAAAGAACAGACTTTTGGACTCTGTGGGAGAAGGCGAGGGTGGGATGATTTGAGAGAATAGCATTGAAACATGTATATTACCATATGTGAAATAGATCGCCAGTCCAGCTTTGATGCATGAGACAGGATGCTCAGGGCTGGTGCACTGGGATGACCCAGAGGGATGGGATGGGGAGGGAGGTGGAAGGGGGGTTCAGGATGGGGGACACATGTACACCCGGGGTGGATTCATGTCAATGTATGGCAAAACCACTACAATATTGTGAAGTAATTAGGTAGCATCTCTTTGGTGACACTGGAGGAAGGATGGGAAGGGTAAGACTACTGGCAGGGAGCTCCCCCTGGTGGACACTGCAATAGTCCAAGTTCCTGATGAAGAAGGTACCGAAGCAAGAGCTATTTTAGGTGATAAAAATGCAACATTTTTTCAATAGTCCACTCTATACCAGACTCTTGTATAGCCTGTTTCTGTTCTTCATAACATCCCTGCACTGTGTTCAACACTGTATTTCCTCATAAAGAAGCAGAGGCTTCCAGATTTATCTACAAACCTGGAGCTAGTGAGAGCAGAGGCAGTCTACTAATCCGGGGACATCTGGCCTTAAAGCCCACGCACATTCCTATGAGCCTCCCATCTGACACAGATGCTGATCTGATGGCCTCATTGTGCCTCTGAAAACTCCAATGTACAATGACAGAACAGTCACAGCTTTGCCAGGCATGTGGGTGCCAGGCCAGCTCACTGGAGGGCAAGAGGCAGGTTGCAGTGTAATCTATGCCACTGCTGCGGAAGAGGCGTGCCAGGGACGAGGTCTGTGATATTACCTACCCAGGACAGCAGCTGGGTAGAGGATCTCTCCCTGTCTGGTTTGCCCTGGCCGAGGACAGGTTGTGCAAATGTGACCCACCTGAAGTTGAATGGTCATGCTGATTCAGACCCCTGTGAGCCAGGGTAGAACCTGGGAGTCCTGTACCCTGAAAACAGTGCAGATTTCAACAAAACATAGAGAAGAGATGAGCTGGAGCTTCTTCTTTTTTTTTGAATTATTTATTTTTCAGTGGAAATCACATGGTGGTTTTGGTGAGATTCTTTAATATTGGAAAGTACTTCAACATATACAGATTAATCCTGAAGCAAAGTCATATTACATGAAGTTTAAAATTGAGATATAATTCCTATAGCACAAAATTACCCTTTTCAGTGTACAATTCAGTGATTTTTTTTCGTAGACTCACAAAGTCATACAACCATCACTACCACTTAATTCCAGGAGGGTTTCATCATCTCAGAAAGAAATTCCATATACGTTTGTTTTTAAAGAAGTGTATTCTTATTTATTTGGCTGCACTGGTCTTAGTTGAGGCGTATGGGATCTAGTTCCCTGACCAGGAATGGAACTCGGGACTCTTGCACTGGGGGCGGGGGGGGGGTGGTGGCGGAGTCTTAGTCACTGGACCACCAGGGAAGTCCCAGCCAGAGCTTCTGTATTTCATCATCATGCCGGGAGCACTATGAGAAGCACATCTCACCCATGAGTCTTTGCTTACCGGACTGTAGGGCTGGGACCAGAGGCAGCTGAGCACTCAGGGTGCACGATTTAAGGGGGTGCTCACTCTCAGGGTTGTGGGCCTGGTGAACCTCACTGGTCCAAGGTCTGCTGGACTCTGTTGATGATTTGTGCATTGGCTCAAGTATTTACATTCTGCATGGCCCCTGCTGGTTGAAGTTCTCTATTTCTACAAGTCTCCTCCAAGTCTTTCTCATCGTTTTCCACCACGTCACTTTTTTTACAGATGCTATTTAATATTTCAGGAAACCTTGGTGTTTGAAACTTCACCTTGTGATTTTGACTATTTGTCAGAGTCTCTGAAGACCCAAGTTGTGTGATGATTTGTGACTTTGTTGAGGCGAATCTTGAATTTCCAGGGCTGTGACACTGGCTCACCGGGGCAAAGGCTGAGCTGGAGAGCGAGCCGCCAGCCCTATGGCACCTAGGCATTGTCATGCAGTAATCAGGAAGAGCTGCTGCCAGTTCTCAAGCGTGCGTGCTGGGCTGGACACTGTGTTGTATGCTTCACATGCATCGTTTCATTGATTCCTCCAAACAGTCTTGAGAAATAACACCTCATTTTGCAGAGACGTGGTGGCTCAGAGGTACTAGGTAACTTTCCCATATCCTCACAGGCAGCGAGTGCCAGAGCCAGGATTCGAACCCAGCTCTCCTTCCCTCCAATGCCCATGGTTCCCATTGTTGGAGAGAAGGCAGTGTTCTTTCTTTTCAGGCTCAGAAAAGGTCATGGTTAAGGTGACTGCCATAAGGTTGTCCTGCACTAAGTTGCTTCAGTCGTGTCCGACTTTGTGACCCCCATGGACTGCAGCCTGCCAGGTTCCTCTGTCCTTGGGATCCCCAGGCAAGAATACTGGAGTGGGTTGCCATGCCTTTCTCCAGGAGATCTTCCCAACCCAGGGATCGAACCGTGTCTCTTACATCTAACCTGCACTGGCAGGCAGGTTCTTTACCACTGGTGCCACCTGGGAAGCCTTAAGGTTGTTATGGAAGTCCTCTATTTTACAAATATTGACTGGGCACCAGTGGTACTAGTGGGAAAGAACCCACCTGCCAATGCAGGAGACATAAGAGACATGGTTAAATCCCTGGGTCAGGAAGATTGCCTGGAGGAGGGCCTGGCAACCCGCTCCAGTATTCTTACCTGGAGAATCCCACGGACAGAGGAGCCTGGTGGGCCACAGTCCAGGGGGTTGAAAAGAGTTGGACATGACTGAAGCAAATTAGCACACTAGCACAAATCGGGTGCCTGGAGCTCTTCCACGATAAGTGTTCTTACGGCCGTGAACAAAAAAAGGACGAATAACGGTGTCCCCCTAGGGCTTTTGCCTGAATGGGCAGAGACAGGAAACAAACTACACAACAGACATTGTCTGTGTTAGATGGTGTCAGCTGCAATGGAGAAAGATAAAGCAGAGAAAGGGCAGAGTACAGGGCGGGGCTGGGTGGGAATAGTGGTTCAATTTTAAGTAAGGGGGACAGGCGCTCCCCTGCACCCCACAGAGAAGGCAGCCCGTGTGCAACGGCTCAGAGAGGTGGTGTGCATGCCACGTACAGGGAAGATGGGACAGAAAAGGGATGAATACGGAGCCCCTGGCACTGGCAGGGCTGCATCTGGAGTATTCAAGGTCGGCCAGGATGCCAGCCTGGCTGGGGGTTGAGACAGAGGAGGCTGTCAGGAGACGAGGCCAGGCAGGCCACGGGGACAGACACGCGGGGCCAGCAGGCCCTTCTGCAGACAGCAGCTTCCACTCTGAGGGAGACGGAGCCCATGGGGAGCTGTGCTACAGAAGAATGACTCGCTCCATCTGGTGTTTGGAATCAATGTGGAGAATAAAGTGTAGGGAGGCAGATACGGGAAGAGACAAGGAGTCCACTGGAGGGAGAATGGTGGCCTGGACCTGGGGTCTGGTGGGCTGGTGAGATGAGAGCAGATTGGAGATGCATTCTGAAAGTGGAATTTTCTGACCAGCTGAACGCAGGATGCAATAGTGAGTTTACTTCAATAACAGAATGGACTTAAATGACTTTTGAAGTGTTCTTCATTCCATTTTAAAGGGATCACTCAGGTGATCCTTCTAAGGATCAGGTAATAGAATACAGCACTGATCACTCATAACTGATGCCCATTCCTGCAGGGAGGAGCTTGTGATCATGTGATTTGCTTTGAGCAATGAAAGTGTGCAAAAGTGACTCTGACACTTCTGGGTGAAAGCTTTAAAGAGTCAGGGTGTATCTCGTTGCGTCTTCACAGGTGATTTTTAGATATTTTGATCATCCTGAACTACATTAGAGGAGGAAGTAATTTACTGCCAGAGATGTACACATTAGCCAAGGTCTTGGCTTGCAAGCCTCATACATGTCTAAAGTGTGTGTGTGTGTGTGTGTGTGTGTGTGTGTGTGTGTGACTCTCACCTGGTCTGGACTTGGATCAGGGACAGAGACTGAGAAGATACTGCCAGAATCTGGGAAACTGAAGTGGTAGCTCCCCTCTGAGGAGGTGAGAAGCCAGGAAGCACACTGGGAACAAGTTGAGGTGGTGCCGGCAGCCTTCTGTGCAGAAAAACCTGTTGTTCCAAGAAGAAGGTGCCCATGGAAGGGGTGGGGGGCCCATCTTGGCAGCACACACCCGCAGATGTCTTTGCATTTCAAAGCGGCAGATTGAAGAAGAGCTGAATGCCTCAGAACAATAAGGACGGGGCTGGGGAGCTCACATTCTCTGTTCTGCCAACCAAACTGGCTGGAAGGAAATGTCTCTGAATGGCCACTGAGGTTGCCAGCCTGCTTAGAGTGGCCAGCACACGGAGTCCAGCATGCCTAGCAAGTGTGGGATTCTCCTTGGCATTTCTTAGCTTAACATTTCTAAGCTTTTCCAAGTATTTCAATTCATCTCCAGCAGAAAGTGCTCTAGACTGAGTTGGAAACCCTAATCCCAAATTTCTACTCTGCCACCTCCTAGCTGATTAACCTTGAACATATCATAAAACTAAGTGTTAGTCGCTCAGTTTGACTCTCTGTGACCCCATGGACTGTAGCCTGCCATGTTCCTCTGTCCATGGAATTCCCCAGGCAAGAATACTGGAGTGGGTTGCCATGTCCTCTCCAGGGGATCTTCCCAGCCTAGGGACTGAACCTGTGTCTCCTTCATTTACTGCATTGGCAGTCAGATTCTTTACCAACTGTGCTGTGGGACAACTATGGCACAGGATTGTCCTAAGAAGTGAATGGAAGTCTTCCTTCTCTCTAGAACTTTATATTCCCTTCTCCACTCCAGCTTAACACTTATTTACTTTCTAGCTGTCTGCTGAAATGTTGCTTCCTTAGCAAGGCCCTTCCTGACCTTGTCAATGAGTCAACTCCTGCTGTTAGAGTTTCTATACAACACTCTGCTTTCTCTTTTGTAATTTAACATCTCATCTATAATTTCTTCTTATTCCTTTTTTTTATTGGTAATCAAATGGAATTTTTATTTCACTTTGCAAATACTCCCTTTGTTAAATCTAGTGTCTCCACAGATTATCATACTTTTAAGTGTAATCTGAAGGTATAAGTGTTATTAATATTCACAACAAGCCCTTCTTGAATAGCCTGTCATGCCACTGTCCTTAAACCCTACCAGGGCAAGGCTTTGCTTGTCTTGTTCTTTAGCACTGCCACCTTGCACAGTGCTTGGCATACAGTAAGCACTCAAACACAAATGCGTATGACAAACAGAATAGCTGGCAGAGTAATGGTGGCCTTCTTTTTCTCTTTCACCCCCAAAGATTCCTCTTTAATATTCTCTTCTTCCTTCAGGGGCTCTACATTTAAAAAGGTTTCTGTCTATCAAACAAACTGCATTTATTATGAAGCAATTCATTTCACCATTTATTAGTACTCAAAGGCACATGCAGCTACTGATAAGAGCTTCTGATCAGCAGGAGATGATCACCATGACCACATCAATGGATATGATTCCAGCCCAAGGCAAAGCAAACACATGTTTGCATTTGTGTAGCTTTACAGAATCCTTAACTAATGGTTGCTTCAACCAAAAGGACATATAATGTTTATTTAGCAAGAGGTCCTGAGGAGACATCTCGGGTTGGTCAGGCAGGTCAACCATTAAGGTCAGCCATCTTTCACCTCTGACATCCTGAGTTTTCCCTTCATGCTTGTTGCCTTCTGGATTTCCCAAGATATCTACAGCTGCTCCAGGGACCATGTCCATGTAAGGTGAAGGGCAGAGTGGGCAGGCTGTCCTCTCTGTCACTTTCCCAAGGAAATCAGAAGCTTCCTCAGAAACTCCTCCTCAGACTTCATGTTTCCTTCATCAAAACTGGATTCCATGGCTACCTCTAGTTGCAAGGAATTCTGGGAAAGTGAGCGTCTGGCAAAGCATCCTGGGAGTCTTCCTGGGCCATCCCCAGGGCCTGCTGTGTGATCATCCCAGGAAAAATGTGAGCCCATTAGCAAGAGAGACCCTGGGGAGAGCAGCTTCTGGATGAGCAACAAACAGCATCTGCTGTCACTGCCCAAAATAGCGAGAGCTCATGGCCACATTACATCTACATTGTTCATGTAGTCAAACCCATTCATTTAACAGATGAAGAAAATAGATATCTTAAAAGGGGACGTGTTCAAGGTCTCATCTTGAGTTAAGGGCAGATGGGGGTTAAAATGTAAGTCCTCAAAGTTACTCAAAGGCACATGCTATAAGAGCTATAAGAGCTTCTGATCAGCAGGTGATAATCACTGTGACCACATCAATGGATATAACTTAAGCTCTTCTCAGTCTTTTTTTTTTAAACATAATTTTATTTATATATTATTGACTGTGCTGGGTCTTTGTTGCTGCAAGGGCTGTTCTCTAGTTGTGAGGTTACTTTCTAGTTGCACTGCATGGGCTTCTCATTGTGGTGGCTTCTTTCATTGCAGAGCATGGGCTCTAGGGGACAGGCTCAATAGTTGTGGCACATTGAGTTTAGTTTCTCCAAGGCATGTGGGATTTTTCCCAAACAGGGATCAAACCTGTGTCTCCTATATTGGCAGGCAGATTCTTTACCACTGAGCCACCAGGGAAGCCCCTTTTCAGTCTTTTAAAGAAATAATCTCAAGAGGCTTGTAGCCCAGGCAAGTTGCCCAGTGCAATGAAATGAGGCAACACTGAGTGTCTGGAGGGGGAGTAGCATGAGCAGGTGACCTGGGTGGCCACCCTGGTTCTGCTTCTAACTAACTCTACCCTTGGGCAAGTTACATAATCCATTTAAGGTTCCTTTTAGCCATCGTTATCTAATTTGATTTTCCAGACAAGGAATTTGAGACTCAGAGAAGTAAAATGACTTGACCAAGATCAGACGGCTCATGAGTGTCAGGGCAAGGACTAGAAAAAATTGGAAACTATTCTGATTTCCTGATTGCTGCTCCCTACTTGACTGGCATGTTTGGAAGAGTTTTAAGGACAACCCGAATAAGGGGATGGTTAGGGCTGCACGTCCTCTCTGTTGTTTAGGGCAGGGGTCCCCAATCTCTAGGGTCTGATGTCTGATGATCCGAGGCAGAGCTGATACAATAATAATAGAAATAAAGTGCACAGAAAATGTGATGCACTTGAGTCATCCCCAAACCATCTCTCCCACCCCCATCCATGGAAAAATTATCTTTCTTGAAACTTATCCCTGTGCCAAAAAGGTTGGGGACCGCTAGTTTAGGGCCTGATAATTCACTGTGTTAGGAGAAATGGTTGACCAGGCTAAGTTGTGTTAGTGGGAACTGACCAGCTGTAGCTGTTCAGACATGGACTTGTAACAGTTGGCTCTCAAGTTGTATTTATAAAGTGGTTCTCTGAGTGACTAAATCTGGGTATCATGCATGACTGCAGAAAATACCCACATTAATCTATGCACCAGTAAGTTACCCTCTGCTGCAGTCCCAGGGGACAGTAAGAACAGAACCATTTTGATTTTTAATAAGAAGAAACATTTCTGACTCAGACAGTAATCCCTACGCTTTTCTAATCATCACAATGTCCTGGAAAGATCTCTCTCTCTTTTTTTTTTAAAACACAGATTACAGGGCCTTATTCCTTGAGTAGGACTCACAAATATGTATCTTTACAAGGCTTTCTCAGGAGACTCTGAGAACTGGCCTCTTACTTCACTCACTTAGTGGACAGGATGGAATTTCTCAAAGCAGCCTCTGGACATCTTTGAATCTGTTCACTGGTTTTTGCTTTCAAATAAGAGGTGTGTCTGGAGAAGGCAATGGCAAGCCCCTCCAGTACTCTTGCCTAGAAAATCCCATGGATGGAGGAGCCTGGTGGGCTGCAGTCCATGGGGTCGCTAGGGGTCGGACGCAACTGAGCGACTTCACTTTCACTTTTCATTTTCACATATTGGAGAAGGAAATGGCAACCTACTCCAGTGTTCTTGCCTGGAGAATCCCAGGGATGGGGGAGCCTGGTGGGCTTCCATTTATGGGGTCACACAGAGTTGGACACGACTGAAGTGACTTAGCAGCAGCAGCAGCAAGAGGTGTGTCAGCCCTGGTGGATGGATGTGACTCAGTGCTGACCAGAAGGAAGAAACTGCTGAACTCCTCAGAAGCACTGTTCACCACGGGAGTAACTTGATTTATAATTAGAAAAGTATGTACCTCCCTTTTTAGAGGAACTGAAGATAAACACTGAGTACTTGTTGTTGTTGTTTAGTTGCTAAGTTGTGTCCGACTCTGTGACCCCATGGGCTGTAGACTTCCAGGCTCCTCAGTCCATTGGCTTTCCTAGGCAAGAATACTGGAGTGAGTTGCCATTTCCTTTTCTAGAGGATCTTCCTGAGCCAGGGACTGAACTCAGGTCTCCTGATTTATCACTGAGCCATCTGGGAAGCCCAAACATTGAATACTATTCCAGTCAAATAAAGGATACCACTGAACCAACATTGAAGAAAACCCTAAAGCTAAACTCATGAAACGTTACCAATCATTTATTAGATGAGCAGTTCTCAGCAGAAATGAGTATTTTGGCAGCACCTGGAGATACTTTTTGGGCTTCTCTGGTGGCTCAGCTGGTAAAGAATCTGCCTGCAATGCAGGAGACCCTGCTTCAATTCCTGAGTCAGGAAGATCCCCTGGAGAAGGGATTGGCTACCCACTCCAGTGTTCTTGGGCTTCCTTGGTAGCTCAGCCGGTAAAGAACCACTTTTGGTTGTTGTAGTTGGCAGGGGTGTGAGTGCAGACTTCTAGCAGGTAGAGATCAGGTGCTGCTATACATCCTGCAAGGCCATAACAGATCCCCCACTAGAAATTGTCTGGTCCCCGATGTTGAGAGTGTTGAGACTGAGAAATTCTGCTCTAGAAGCTCGAATATAATTTTCTCATCACCTGCCTTTTGGCGTGTGTGTGGTGCATATGTATGTGTGGGGTATGTGTGTGTGTGCGGTGTATATATGTGTGTATGTGTGGTGTATGTGTGAATGTACATGCATGGGATATATGTGTGTGTGTTTTGTGTGTATATATGTGTGTGTGTGGGGTGTGTGTGTGTGCATATGTATGGGGTATATGTATGTGTGTGTATGTGTGGTGTATGTGTTTATGCATAAGTATGGGGTAAAGAAATAGAGGAAAACAATGGAATAGGAAAAACAAGAGATCTCTTCAAGAAAATTAGAGATATCAAGGGAACGTTTCATGGAAAGATGGGCTCGATAAAGGACAGAAATTGTATGGACCTAACAGAAGCAGAAGATATTAAGAAGAGGTAGCAAGAATACACAGAAGAACTGTACAAAAAAGATCTTCATGACCAGGATAGTCACGATAATGTGATCACTGACCTAGAGCCAGACATCTTGGAATGTGAAGTCAAGTGGGCCTTAGAAAGCATCACTACGAACAAAGCTAGTGGAGGTGATGGAATTCCAGTTGAGCTATTTCAAATCTTGAAAGATGATGCTGTGAAAGTGCTGCACTCAATATGCCAGCAAATTTGGAAAACTCAGCAGTGGCCACAGGGCTGGAAAATGTCAGTCTTCATTCCAATCCCAAAGAAAGGGAATGCCAAAGAATGCTCAAACTACCGCACAATTGCACTCATCTCACACGCTAGTAAAGTCATGCTCAAAATTCTCCAAGCCAGGCTTCAGCAATATGTGAACCGTGAACTCCCAGAGGTTCAAGCAGGTTTTAGAAAAGGCAGAGGCACCAGAGATCAAATTGCCAACATCCGCTGGATCATGGAGAAAGCAAGAGAGTTCCAGAAAAACATCTATTTCTGCTTCATTGACTATGCCAAAGCCTTTGACTGTGTGGATCACAATAAACTGTGGAACATTCTGAAAGAGATGGGAATACCAGACCACCTGACCTGTCTCTTGAGAAAGCTGTATGCAGGTCAGGAAGCAACAGTCAGAACTGTACATGGAAAAACAGACTGGTTCCAAATAGGAAAAGGAGTACGTCAAGGCTGTATATTGCCACCTTGCTTATTTAACTTATATGCAGAGTACATCATGAGGAACGCTGGGCTGGAAGAAGCACAAGCTGGAATCAAGATTGCTGGGAGAAATATCAATAACCTCAGATATGCAGATGACACTACCCTTATGGCAGAAAGTGAAGAGGAACTCAAAAGCCTCTTGATGAAAGTGAAAGAGGAGAGTGAAAAGGTTGGCTTGAAGCTCAACATTCAGAAAACAAAGATCATGGCGTCTGGTCCCATCACTTCATGGGAAATAGATGGAAAAACAGTGGAAACAGTGTCAGACTTTATTTTTCTGGGCTCCAAAATCACTGCAGATGGTGATTGCAGCCATGAAATTAAAAGATGCTTACTCCTGGAAGGAAAGTTATGACCAACCTTGATAGTATATTAAAAAGCAGAGACATTACTTTGCCAACCAAGGTCCGTCTAGTCAAGGCAATGGTTTCTCCCGTGGTCATGTATGGATGTGAGAGTTGGACTGTGAAGAAAGCTGATAGCCAGAGAATTGATGCTTTTGAATTGTGGTGCTGGAGAAGACTCTTGAGAGTCCCTTGTACTGCAAGGAGATCCAACCAGTCCATTCTAAAGGAGATCAATCCTGGGTGTTCATTGGAAGAACTGATGCTAAAGCTGAAACTGCAATACTTTGGCCACCTCATGTGACGAGTTGACTCACTGGAAAAGACTCTGATGCTGGGAAAGGTTGGGGGCGGGAGGAGAAGGGGACGACAGAGAATGAGATGGCTGGATGGCATCACCGACTCTGTGGACATGAGTTTGAGTGAACTCCGGGAGTTGGTGATGGACAGGGAGGCCTGGAGTGCTGTGATTCATGGGGTCGCGGAGAGTTGGACACGACTGAGCGACTGAACTGAACTGATGGGGTTTATGTGTGTGTGTGGGGTATATATATGTGTGTGTTTGTGTGTGGGGTGTGTGTGTGGGGTGTGTGTGTGGGGTGTGTGTGTGAGGTGTGTGTGTGTGTGTGGTGTATGTGTGTATGCATATGTATGGGGTATATGTGTGTGTGTGTTGTGTATATATATATATGTGTGTGTGTGTGGGGTGTGTGTATGTGCATATGTATGGGGTATATGTGTGTGTGTGGGGCTATGTATATGTGTGTGCGTGGAGTGTATATATGTGTGTGTATGTGTGGTCTATATGTGTATACATATATATGGGGTATATGTGTGTGTGGGGAGTATATGTGTGTGTGTGTGTATGGTGTATGTGTGTATGCATATGTATGGGGTATGTGTGTGTGTGGGGAGTATATATATGTGTGTATGTGTGGTGTATGTGTGTATGCATATGTATGGGGTATGTGTGTGTGTGGGGAGTATATATATGTGTGTATGTGTGGTGTATGTGTGTATGCATATGTATGGGGTATGTGTGTGTGTGGTGTGTATATGTGTGTGTGTAGGGTGTGTGTGTGCATACGAGATGAGGGCCATGCCATCCACACATTCTTGTGTGAACGTTTGTGTGGAATCTGCTGTCTTTAGCCGCCTGTGGAGGAAGACTTTCTTCTTCATCTGTACGTGGCCGTCAGTCCACAAGGTAACCAGCTGCTTCCTCTTTGCATTCCTGGGGCTGCTGAGACCCCCTGGGCTGCTGTAGTTCCACAGCATGGTTCTTGGGCTGCTTTTCCCTGGGATGGGTCACTAACTGTTTCCTCTGCTAAGAGATCTCATTCCCAACCCCTCCTCTTTGGCTTGTGTTAGAATCCACTTCCAACCTCTTGTCAATCAGTGTTTACTGGAAAAAATTTTCTTCTGTCTTTGAAGGACTTAGAAGAAACCTACCAGTTTAAAAAATTCATCTGAACACAGGAGGTGTTTAAGGCGTATGCACTAAGCACTTCATATTCCAGAAGCTTTGGCAGAGTTGAAATAGTTCTGCCCGGGGAGCCAGGAGTCCGGGTTGGGCTCACCGTTCTTGCTGTGTGGCCTTGGGGAAGGGACTTTCCTTGTCTGGTCCTCAGCTGACTTACTGGACAATAGATGGCTGGTTGAAGAGAACTCTCAGGTTCCCTCCTGGTCTGACATTGAAAACTCTTGAAGTTGGCAGAAATTTCTCCCTGACAAGGACCCACAGATTGACCAGAAACAGCACATCCCATGGGCCACAACCTGCCCTCATGTTTTCCTCCTAAATGTGAAGAGGAATGCTTAAACTCATCTTTCTGCAGAATCCTCCACCCACACTGACGGATGTCAATTCTGGCATTTATTAGAGTGCCAGTAAATCTGGGAAACAATAAATATCTCATTACTTTGCTGATGATGTGTCTTTAGGAGCTACTCCAAAATGATTGATAACAAGAACTCACTTTAATCTTGCAATCTTTCATCTTTTGAAAGTGCCTTGTTGGACCCTAATCAGATTTCTGTGAATCCCTTAGAGCAACTGGCAAGGAGGTCAAAGTGGGTATTTCAAGGATGCATGTGTGTGCTAAGTCGCTTCAGTTGTGTTTGACTCTTTGCTACCCTATGGACCATAGCCTACCAGGCTCCTTTGTCCATGGAATTCTCCAGGCAAGCATATTGGAGTGGGTTACCTTGCCCTCCTCCAGGGGATCTTCATGACCCAGGGATCAGACCATGTCTCTTATGTCTCCTGTATTGACAGGCAGGTTCTTTACAACTACTGCTTCCTGAGACAGAGAAGGAGGAAATGGCAACCCACTCCAGTGTTCTTAACTAGAGAATCCCGTGGACAGAGGAGCCTGGTGGGCTGCTGTCTATGGGGTTGCACAGAGTCAGACACGACTGAAGTGACTTAGTAGTAGTAGCAGCAGCCACCTGAGAAGCCTGGAAGTACAAGTACTAGTTGCTCAGTTGTGTCTGACTCTTTGGGACCCCATGGACTGCCAGGCTTCTCTGTCCATGGGATTCTCCAGACAAGAATACTGGAGTGGTAGCTATTTCCTTCTCCAGGGGATCTTCCTGACCCAAGGATGGGGCAGTCCCAAATCGTGGCAGGTTTGGAGTCTGATTTCCTGACCTATGACTGTTGGTTGAAATGATACCCATTTTAACGTTACAGGGACCTGGATTAATATCCTATATCCCTCTTCTGTCACAGGCTGACTGGGTCATCTTGAAAAACTCACTTAACCTCTCTGAGTCTCAGTCTCCTGACCTGTAAAATATGGGATCCCAGTCTCTTTGCAGAGTTAAGTTTCCAAGGAAACATAGTCAATCCATGTATGACGTCTGTCCTGATGACTGGGACGGGGTAGGTACTCAGAAAATGAAGGACTATGAAGATGATTATGACTCTGAAGAAGGAATGTCTACTTAGAAAACCCTAGAGGCTAATGTCAGAGGCTGTAAATCAACTCCTCTTCTGTTTTAATACTGAATTAACAACCAGGCAGGGGGAAAAATGGAACATTTAAATATTTAAACCAAACATTTAATTTTTAAACATGAACATTCTTTTTATAACTTGGACGGCTCTTCTAGGCCTGTGGAAAATCCCCCGAGCTTCGGAGACTGGCCCTCCTTCACGGTGCGTGCTAAAGAACACTGCTAACCTTGGGTGCCTCTGAACTTGGCAGGGGACAGCACACTTGTTTTACTCAGAAGAAGGAACATTTGTGTCCTAATAAAGATATTTCTGACAAGTTTCTGCAAAGAAAGAGGAGTAAATCCCTGTAACATAAAAAGGAAACTAAATCTATTAATAAAAGAAAGGGAATGATTTCATGTGATTCTTGATTCCTGCTCTCCGCCAGACACAATTCCATGCTTTTTATGTGATTTCTTTCAAACTGCACAAAAAGCACAGCGAGGATTTCATTGCAATTGTCTTTTTGTCCACAGGAAGCTGAGGTGCTAGGGTACTAATGAAGTACCCTCGCATCTTGCTTTTTGGACAGCAGATTTTATGCAATGCAGCTCTTTGTCCATATCCTCTTCTTTCTGCAAGGAGCTCTGATTTTTGCTTGGAGATCTATTGTTTCCTCCTCAAATTGTTGCTTTTGTTTGGGAATTAAATCCACTTTTAGTTTGTGTGTTTTCTGGGCCCCAGGAAATTGTCTCTCATGGTGGCCACACCAATAGGTTTAGGAATAGGTATGTGAGCCAGGAGAAGATCCCCTGGAGGAGGGCATGGCAACCCGCTCCAGTATTCTTGCCTGGTGAATCCCGTGGACAGAGGAGCCTGATGGGATACAGTCCCTGGGGTCACAAAGAGTCAGACACGACTGAAGCGACAGCAAGCACATGTGAACCAATGGAAGCCAAACAGGTGCAGTGAAATGTCGCTGGGATCCTGGAAGAAGATGTTGATGCTTTTGGCCATCTCATCACTGGGAAGGGACAGCCTGCTGATGAAGGAGCTGGTAACAGCTACAAGAAAGAGGTCATAACTTTTTGTTGTTCAGTCACCCAGTCATGTCTGACTCTTTGCAACCCCATGGACTGCAGCACGCCAGGCTTCCCTGTCTTTCACCAACAACTGGAGTTTGCTCAAACTCATGTTCATTGAGTCAATGATGCCATCCAACCATCTCATCCTCTGTCACCCCTTCTCCTCCTGCCTTCAATCTTTCCCAGCATCAGGATCTTTTCTAATGAGTCAGCTCTTTGCATCAGGTGACCAAAGTATTAAAGCTTCAGCTTCAGCCTAAGTCCTTCCAATGAATATTTAGGAATGATTTCCTTAAAGATTGACTGGTTTATTCTCCTTGTAGGCCAAGGGACTTTCAAGAGTCTTCTCCAACACCACAGTTCAAAAGCATCAATTCTTTGGTGATCAGCTTTCTTCACAGTCCAACTCTCACATCCATACATGACTACTGGAAAAACCATAGCTTTGACTAGAGACCTTTGTCGGCAAAGTGATGTCTTTGCTTTTTAATATGCTGTCTAGGTTGGTCATAGTTTTTAGTCTTGTTCAGTCTCTGGGGTCATCCCTTGCCTTTAAGAGAAGGGTTTCTTTCCTCTTGATGACTTCTTATTTATTCATGTATTACTTTCATTTGCTTAGTTAATTCAATCAACCATAAAAATGGCAACCATATAACCCTCTGGTCTGGCTCCCAGCTTTGAATATGCACTTGACTCCGAGGATATGACTTATTTTTCCTCCCATGATCTTTTGCACCTACTTATAAACTGGCCCACTGGTGAAGTCTCAGAAGCCCAAGCACAAAGCTGCTTTCTGTTGAGAGTGTGGTTCTTAAAGTGGGTCATACTCCTTTTGCTGTTGTAAATCTGAGTTTGCTGCTGAAGATCTTTGATCTCTGCCTTCTGCAGGGAGTTTTCAGTCTCTGTCTCCAGCCTTTATCATGTTGGACCTTGGTTTTCTGCTTGGCTTTTCTCCCCTACTGGACCCTGTGTGTCTCCAAGCTTGGGAGAGTCCATCCAGGGGTGAAAGGAGCTTGCTCCTTCCTGTCTCCCATCTCTTAGTGGTCAAAGGTCACCCAATGGGAATTGGTTCTTCCATACTGCCAGGTGTGTTACCTGACCCTCTTGGCAGCCACCAGGAAAGCAAGGTCCATGGGAATACCGAGGGGTCTAAGCCTACAACACGCCTTGGGGACCTGCAGCCTTCATCCTCTGGGGCCCAGCCGGGGGAGCCAGCAAGTATGGAAACGTGTGGTCAAGTGTCATTCCCTTAGTATTGACCGGGAACCCTTGCACACGAGGCACAAGGCAGGTGGTATAAGGTGTGGGGTCGGGGCTTGTGTCAGCCTTGAGAGTCTCTTGGGTCAGGTATGTGACGTGAGGATCAGGCTGCAGAGGCCTTGGCTGGTCAAGCATGAGGATTGCTTCGATGGCAAAAGGGCTGTGCTGTGAGGCTAGTGAGGAACACAAGTTTTCTTTCTTTCTTCTCTTTCTCTTTCATTTTGTATGGGAGTAGAGTTGATTAAGGGGCTTCCCAGGTGGCGCTAGTGGTAAAGAAGCCACCTGCCAATGCAGGAGACATAAGAGATGTGGGTTCAATTGCTGGGTCAGGAAGATCCCCTGGAGGAGGGTATGGCAACCCACTGCAGTAGTCTTGCCTGGAGAATTCCATGGACAGAGAAGCCTGGGGGGCTACAGTTCATGGGGTTCACACAGAGTCAGACATGACCAAAGCTACTTAGCGTGCACACATAGTTGATTGATAATGTTGCATTAGTCTCACGGGTACAGCAAAGTGACTCAGTTATACAAGTATCTTGGACATGACTGAGTGACTGAACAACAGCAACATTCTTTTTTCAAATTCTTCTCCAACATTAGCTTTCTTGAGTGAAGGAGAATATCTTTTCTGTCTCCAAGAAGTGTGACTGGTTCCACATGATCTTACCAGAGCAAACTGGGGAAGTGGTATGAAGAGGCTGCAGAATGCCTTGAAGGGCCCATTTGAACAGGGTCTCACAAAGGTCGGGGTAGCAGAAGGAAAAACAGCCACCAGCCAGAGGTCCTGGGGCCTCTTCGTCCATCAGCTAGCTTTGTGACCTTGGGCGAACTCCTCTGGGCCCCGGACTCCCTATGTGTGCAATGAGAGCCGTCTCCAGGTGGAGCCCTTTACTGCTTGGCCGCTCTGGAGCCCTCAGGCTACATGCAGATGCAAAGCCAGCCTTCTCTGCCCCCTGCCTGTCCTCTGCTCTGTGTGTGCACGGAGGGCAAAGCGGAGTGGCAGGCTCACCAGGAGAGAATCACCGAGGGCAACGAATAGCCAAGGTCACGGGCAGCTCCATCCGGCTAGCGTTGCTACAGACAAGTTAAATATAGCTGCAGAAGCCTTCCACCCAGTGCTGACCAGCTGCAAGTATTTAACACGTCCTGCAGAGGAAGGACTATCCACCAGTCACCAGCAATCTTTGGCAGTGACTCTGTGAAGGGAGCCAAGGGCAAAACTTCACTGGTGTCGACATTCACTGTTGGCATCTGTAATGACCGAGAGATGCCTGAAGCCCCAACTCACTGTATATTGAAAGGTGACCCTCCATTTATTTATGAGGCAGTGGAGTCCTTCCCTTTTGGACCTTTTGATGGGTTGGGCCTGCCAAAACATGACTCCAGAAGCGTTCTGAGTTATTATTTTTCCGAAAGAGCTAATACCACTAACAATCGCACTGATGACTGTTGCGTGTTTGCTCTGTGCTCATCATGCAGCTCTCTGTGTATCTCTCACCTGCATGCTGACGCTATGAGGGTTCAATTCCTGGTTGGGGAACGAAGATCCCTCATGCCACATGGCTTGGCCACAAGAAAAAAAAGAAAAAACATAATAGAGCCAGGGTTGAAAGAAAGAACATAGATATGCAAACATGGGACTTCCAACTAGCCGTTAAAATTGGGCCATAATTGAGTTATTTGCCTCCTGGTGGCCAGTGTAAATGAGGAAGAACCATCAGTGTCATGGTTTCTTAGGTCCACAATCCCAGAGCAGGACGAAACACATTAGAACCTGCCTGAAACTGGTGGGCTTCTGTCTGTGGGGTCACACAGAGTCAGACACCACTGAAGTGACTCAGCAGCAGCAGCAGCAGAACAGCACTGGTGCCCATTGTGATAATTTTCTCCCCATTTCTGTACTTGAATCATAAATACTCTATAACCACTGACTTTTTCATAATAGACTAGGGTTTTGTGGCTCAGTGATGATGTGGCTACACAGTGGGGCAGAGAGACTTGGGAGGGGCTAGCCTCCCCTCCCACCAAGAGGGAGATTGTGGTGTGGTCCTGTATTTATTTTTATGTGTTGAGCTTCCACTGATGGATGTCCCCACCTGGTGTCAAGCTCTAAGCTAAACAAGCATTTCTGCTCCCTGGTGTCACTCATACCAGCCCTTTGAAAGATGTACTTTTATCATCCTCATTATACACATGGAAGATGGAACCTCAAAGAAAATAAGTAACACACCTGAAATCACATGCTCACGGATGACAGAACTGGGGTTCCTGTCCAAGACTCTCTGATCTGAGGCTATAAAGCTTAGGATGTGAGGTACCCTGCCTGCCTTCTTTTTTAAAAAATTCTTATTGGAGTTTAGTTGATTTACAAGGTTGTGTTAGTTTCAGGTGCATAGCAAAGTGAGTCTGTTTAAATATACATACATGCATGTATGTTCAGTTGTGTCCAACTCTTTGAGACCCCATGAACTGTAGCCCGCCAGGCTGCTCTGTCCATGGAATTCCTGGAGTAGGTTACCATTTCCTTCTCCAGGGGATCTTCCCAACCCAGGGATTGAACCCATGTCTCCTGCATCTCCTACATTAGCAGTGGATTCTTTACCACTGAGCCACCTGTGAAGTCCCATATACGTATACCCACCTTTTTTAAGATTCTTTCCCATATAGGCCATTACAGGGCATGGAGCAGAGCTCCCTGTGCTGTATGGTAGGTCCTCATTAGTTCCTTCCTGCTTTCTTTATGTGTTAATTTGATGAAGGTGAGAAAGGAAACCTTACTGATAACATCTTTTGAGTTTCTAGCCTACCCCCTGGAAAGAAAAGAACCATACTTGCACAATCCATTACTCCCGACCTAAAATAAATCCATCCACCTTTTAAACAAATGGATGTTGTCCTCCACATCCAGGCTCTAGGAATACAGCAGAGAATAAAATAGACCAAGTTTCTGCTCTCTGTGGAACTCACGTTCTATTAAAGAGACACATCTCGAGAATGAATTTCGGGAAAAGTCATTTCCTGTTCACTGTTATTTAGAAAATATCCATAGCTTCTACTTCCTATCACCACCTCCATTTCCACACTGGCTATGTGACTAGCATAATAGTTATCTTCTGCTGAGCATCTACTATGTGCCAGGAAGTCTGGTAAGTACTTTATATATGGCATCTCATTTCCATACCATAATGATCTTACAAGGAAGGTAAACCATGCCTTTTTATTTTTATCTATTTACTTATTTGGCTGCCTTGGGTCTTAGTAGCGGCTCTCAGGATCTTTTGTCGCGGCTCGCAGGTCAGTCGTTGTGGTGCGAAGGCTTCCTTGTTCTGCGGCACATGGGCTTTTATTTCCCCATCCTGGGATCGAACCTGTGTCCCCTCCATTGTAAGGTGGACTCTTAACCACAGGACCACCAGGGAAGTCCCACCGTGACTTTTTAAAAGATGGGCAAACTAAGGCACAGAGAGGTTGGGTATTTGCCTAAGGTCACACATCATAACTGGTAGAGCTGTGACTGGAATTAAAACTGAATCTAAAGATCCTACTTCCTCTGTTAAACTATCATAGCTTCGTATGGGTTCTAGCTTTGGTTTTGCTGCTCACCAGCTCTTTAGCTTCGGATAAATATCCTTCTTTTTTTGAGACTTTAATCGTCCCTTCTAATATGGTAGAATCAGACAAGATGACTAATCAGTTCCTTTTAAGTCACATGCTCTCTGACGGTGATTCTCTCAAAGGGGCAAAAAAGGGAATTTCAAGGGATGCTCAAAACTTCCAAAGAGGTCTGCCAGTCTAGAGAAGTGGAGAAATCTACTTTTAATGTCAGTGTAGGCCAAGCACTCTCAGAAGTGAAGGAAATTACAACTCCTTCCCCCCGTCCCTTCCCAAGACCCATTGAATGAACGACGGTTGCCCTCTTTCTAGTAAGATCAGCCCACATTTGGTATTCAAAGTCAGCTAGCGGCTGGCTATCCATGTGGAGGAAGGCTAGCCATCACCCAGGGAGCCATGAAGCTGGTTTTGTTGTCACTGACTTTGAATCCTTCTTAAATTATTCACATTTGGGTTTGTTGTGACCTGACATGAACTATGCATCTAATTACAACTAATTAGGGAGGTGACTCCACATCTGAAGAATTAATCCTGGAAAGTAACAAAATAAAGCTGCTTCCACCTCTTCAGCAGCCTTGAATGGAGGCGGGGGAAGAACAGACAGTCTTCTATCCATTTGTAGATTTCGGATGTTATTATTGGTTTCATCAAAGTTGTTTTTGTTTTTCTTGAAGTAGTATTATGGTATTCTAAAAAAGGCTCTGATTTTGATGTTAGTCAGTTCTGAAATTGAATTCTGGCTCTGTCATCACCATCTGTTTGGGACAGTACTAGTTAAGGTGACACTAGTTGCTATGCTCTAGGTTCATTGTAAAAATGGCCCCAACTCGTGATCTCTCACAATGTGATTTTGCTTCTCCTCCCATTATGAGATGGCTCTATTCCTCATTTATCGGGGACCAGCCTCAATATGGCCCAGGGTATCCTCGGGATGAATGGCGTTGGCGTCAGCGAGAGAGAGAGAGAGAGAGAGAGAGAGAGAGAGCCAGGGGCTGATGATTCCTTGGTTTACGCAGGAAACCAATAAAACCCCAGCATGGAGTTTGCTCTGTTTACGAAGGCCGCAGGCGCCCTCTCGAATCACTGGGGGCACCCCACCAGGGCACCCCCTCGAGTGGGTCTTAGAAGCCCAGGTAGATAAGTAAATGCAGAGGGCCCAGCGCTCCAAGGATCTCAACCAGAAAAAGGAGAATAGAGAAAAGGACAGAAAAAGAGAAAGAACGACACGGGGAGACCAAGCTTCAGTGAGCAAGGCTCAAAACTTTATTTTCCAGTGCTGCTTTTATACCCTAAGTTGTGCACATAAAAAATAGAGAAAGGGAGGTATAGAGTCACGCCAGAATCATGCGGGGTCAGCAGTCTTGACCCTTATCAGGATCAGGGCTTATTTTTGTATGTCTCGTGATATACAAAAGTTTTAGGTGGTTTACATCATCTTCTGGCCAGGAGGCCTGCTAACAGTTTATGGCCCTCTCTCCTAACAAAGGTTAGTTAGCTAGAAAAAGTCTTATGTTCTTTTAAGGTGATTTTCCTAAAGTCAGGTGCTAGACACATGACAAAGTTACATTCCTATAAGGCAAGGGTGTAGTGAGCTACAAGAAAGGAATTTATTAACTTAGATCTGATGTGGTTAAATCAAAGGCTACTACTTATTTTCTCTATATGTGATTAATATATTTCCAAGGATACAATAGATAGAAAATATGGAAACTTTGCAGCAAGCATTGATTCAACAATGAAATCTTTTTTAGTACTATTCTAATGATTTTAACTTCTTCAACAAATTCCTGTATTTTAGAATATTAGTCTTTCTGTCCTTGCATGGCTGGGAGGCTGGAAACAGTCACATTCGTAGTTGTAAGAGCCTGGACAAACTTGTCAGGCAAGTTAGAAAGCTATCAGAGGGGCTTGGATTGGAACACTCCTATTAAGCCGAGGAGAACTTTTTAACTACAGCTCTGAATTAATGTTTTCAGAGAAAGGTGGTTGGGGGGAAGCCCCCGTAAGTATTAGAGGACTTGGTAAGAGGCGTAAGATAGTAAGGCAGTCAGACTCCGGTTTTCTTTGGGGTAGATGCTCGGGTAAGTCCAGGGGGTTCCTCGAGTCCTGATTAGCCTTTGCCCGTCAGGCCTCTTCCCCAATTGACCTTTGCCATGGTAGGATTTCCCTCGCTGGCTTCCGGCACTCATTGTATGAATATGACTGGCCTGGGGCTCGCTTTGGTCAGTTGAATATGGCAGAGATGTTGGTCAATGCCTAGGTATCAACAGGCTATGTGTGCTTCCCCAATGTCTGGTGGGCCCCTGTCACTGCCACGAGAACCAGCCTGGGCTACCCTGCTGAAGTGAGAGTGACCACATGGAAGAAAGTGGGACATCCCAGCGTAATCCACTCCAGACCATCCAGCCCACAGCTGGCATGGCTCTTGACCTCAGATGAGTGAGTGAGCCCAACTGAGACCAAGTCCAGTCCATTCGGAATAAGCTAAGTGTCACAAATGACTCATTCATTTGTGAGATGTCGCAAATGGTGTTATTGCAAGCCACTATCTCAGTCAGTTTGCGCTTCTATGACAGAATACCGTAGACGGGCTGGTTTAAACAACAGGAACTTATTTCCCACAATTCCCTTCCCGGTTTATGGACAGCCGTCTTTTTTGCTGTCTCTTCACACGGCAGAGAGAGAGCTTTCTGGTGTCTCTTAGAAGGGCATTAATGCCATTATTAGGGTTCCACTCTCATGACCTAACACCATCCTATTAGGGAATAAGGTTTCAACATAAGAATTTTGAGGGACATGAATCAGTTCATAGTGGGAATTAAATGTGTAAGAGTGGTTTGTTTCACACAATAACTAGCTGATATATACAACAGAACTCTCCGTGGTTTGATACAAGTGAACACTTAATTTCTTGCTCCTGTGGAGCAGATGGTAGAACTGTTTCATGTAGTCAGAAAGTCACATGAGAGAATTTCATGGTTTCCTGGAGCATTTAGAGAAGAAGATAGGAAAGAGTGAGAGAGAGGATCTCATGGGGGATTTTTTTACGGGCAGCACCTATATTTGCTCCCTTTGCTTTTTTTTTTTTTTATTTTACAATATTTTATTGGTTGGTTTTGCCATACATTGACATGAATTCGCCCCGGGTTTACATAAGTTCCCCCTCTTGAACCCCCCTCCCGCCTCCCTCCTCCCTTTATTCTCCCTCTGGGTCATCCCCGCATGCCAGCCCCTAGCATCCTATAACATGCATTGACCCTGAACTAGTGATTCATTTCTTTGCTTCTTTGCGATAATCACATTATTTAATTTTTTACAACATCTGTATAAAGTAGGCATTGCTTCCACTTTGTAGACAAGGAGACTGAGGCAAAGAGAGCTTAAAATAACTCACTGAGGGTCTATAGCTACCAGTTGGACCAAAGTCTTGCACAAGTATACCTGATTCCAAAGTCTTGCACAACTATACCTCTATTTTTTTTAAGCAAAAAAACTTTATTTCCATCAAATTATAAAGTAGGAATCAATCTTTAAGCAAGATAAAATCATCAATAACACAATTAACAGTTAAGAGACCACTGTATCTCTTTTAGGGCTTCCCAGATGTAAAGAACCTAGTTGTAAAGGACACGCTTGTCAATGCAGGAGATGCGGGTTCAATCCCTGGGTCAGAAAGATCCCCTGGAGAAGGGCATGGCAACCCACTCCAGTGCTCTTGTCTGGAGAATCCCGTGGACAGAGAAGCCTGTTGGGTCACAGCCCATGGGGTCATGAAGAGTTGGACACAACTGAAATGACTTAGCACACACATAGCTCTTTAAACACAGTTTGACTAGACTTTGGTCTTGATCGTATCTCAAAGAAAGAAGGGAGAAAAGCATGGGTTTCTCCCCGCCTTTCTCCAGAAACAGGTAAGGAGGTGTGGTCTTTGTGTTCACGGACCAGAGAACTTGGGCTCTGGAATGTCTTCTGCAGACACTGTGAGAAGATGCTGGTATTAACTCCTGCTCGCTCCTGGGGGAAATACTGAGCCTGCGTGACCACCTGGGCTGCTGGTTGGCTGACCTGCCCGGTGAGACACCCCGTGGCTGTCCTGGGGCTTCAGAGTCGTCTGGGTTCACTGTCTTGGCATCTTAATACCCTCCACCTGAGCAAGGGATGGATGGTGGAAAAGAGGTTTGGGAAAGATTGTCATTGATTTTTATAATGATGGTGGGAATGACCTGTAAAATGATTTGAATGTTGGAGGAATCTGGGTCACCTTAGTCATGGAGAGGGAGGCAGGTGATCTACTGTGAGAATCTGAACTCCCAAATGTCCAGTGAATTCCGGCACGCAGCCAGGGAAGGGCAAATGGGCTGTTCTGATTTTTCTTCTCTCCTTTTATTTCTCTTCTTTCTGAATCTTCCACTCAGAGAACCATCACATCTACAGTCAGGTGGGGCTGGAAGTGAGAGTGGGAGGAATAAACTAGAAAGTTTCTCCCCACATGTTGTCCTAAATTTAGTCTCCACTGTGTCTCTTACCCCTCAGAAACAGCTCTCCAGCAATGTTCCCAGTATGAAGCAAGTTTGTAGAAACTTACTGCTCTGTTTTGCAAATCCAGACGCTAGGAAAGTGTTGCTCAGGCTTAGGGTGACTCTATAATTTTATCTTTTTTCATTCAAACAGGAACTCTTTTGAGAGTGAAAAAAGACACTGTTATTACCCCTGGCTCAGGCGGTAAAAGCATCTGCCTACAATGCTGGAGACCCGGGTTCGATCCCTGGGTCGGAAAAGTCCCCTGGAGAAGGAAATGGCACTCCACTCCAGTATTCTTGCCTGGAAAAGCCCATGGACAGAGGAGCCTGGTAGGCTATAGTTCATGGGGTCACAAGAGTCGGACATGACTGAGCGACTTCATTAATATTAATTATACTAGGACACAGTTATAAACCAGGACTATTTTGCACAAAGCAAGACATATCCACCCTATTAACTGCGGGCTCCCATGGGACCAGAGCAGAGACACCCAGCTGAGAAACAGGAATATACTCTCAGATTCAAAATTAGCTCTCCTGGGATGGACTGCAAAAGGCTCAGCCTTCAGAAAAATTTTAAAAAAGGGCAACTTCCCTGGAGGTTCAGTGGCTAAGACTCCGTGCTTCCAACACAGGGGTTGCTTGTTCAGTTCCTAGTTGGGGAACTAAGATCTCACATGCCGTATAGCGAGGCCAGACAGTTTTTAAAAAAGGCTCAGGATTTGGAGTCAGTGCTCGTGCCTCGTTAGATACTTGGCAAGTCATGTGTCCGCTATGAACCTTGGTTTTCTTCATTTGTAAAATAGCAGTCATGATAATCTTCACAGTAAGGGTCATTGTTAAGATGGTGAGAGAGGGACTCAGAAAAGATTTTATAAATCAAGTTACTTTCCAAATATTCTGTCCTACCTTGAGTTCTTGCTGATAAGTTTTTTAATTTTAGTTTTTACTTCCCTACCTTCCTTCAGCCTGTTCCATCAGGACTGCAGACTGAGGACTTGACTACACCTTAGTTCATACTTCTCCCTGTCAATGCTCAGAATTTTTGGCTTCAGTAGTAACCCTGCACATGTGAAAACCCCTTTTTAAAGTTTACACAGGACTTCTCTGGTGGTCCAGTGGTTAATAATCCACCTGCCAATGCAGGAGAAAGTGAAAGTGTTAGTCTCTCAGTTGTGTCCGGCTGTTTGCGACCCCATAGACTGTAGTCCATCAGGCTCCTCTATCCATAGAATTCTCCAGCCAAGGGAGTGGGTAGCCATTCCCTTCTCCAGAGAATCTTCCCGACCCGGGGATAGAACCTAGGTCTCCTGCATTGAAGGCAGATTCTTTACCATCTGAGCCACCTGGGAAGCCCCCAACTCAGTGTACTTGGGTTCAATCCTTGGTCAGGGAACTAGGATCCCACAGGCTGCAGGGCAACTAAGTCCATGTACCGTCTATTTAGCCTGTGTGCTTTGTAGGCTGTGTGCCCCAACTAGAGAGTCCGTGAGCTGCAAGGAAAAAGCCTGCATGCCTCAAGAGGATCCCACGTGCTGCAAGTAAGACTTGATGCACCCAAATCAACCAATAGAATAGAAAATGAAAGTTTATACAGCATTTATTACACCCTATTATTTTGCTTAATACTCTTTACTACTTCATAGCTGTGTGACTTCTGAGAAGTTACTAAATCACTCTGTGCCTCAGTTTCTTCACAGTGGAGATAACGCTACCTCTTGGGTTTACAGTAACCTCCCAGGGTTACAGTGAGGATTGATGGCGTTCTCCTGTATAAAGTATTTATAACAGTGCTTGTCATGAGATTCTCACTCTGAAACTTCCAGCTTTGCAGTTGATGCGAAATGAGTGTTCTTACCTAGAAGATGTTTATCCCATGGTTTATATTACCCTCTAGAAAGTCACCATATATCTCCCCAAATTCCCAGTTTGAGAAGCATCATTCTATTCCATGTTCATGCTCTATCTAATTCCCTAGTTATCTGCATTCACCCAGGGGGTGGAGGTCATTTCTCACTAGGGAATATGTCATTGGAACCAAGTGGCAGAGAATTATCTGTGAACTCTGTTACTTCCACACGCAAGTCTGTCATTTTTATTTGACACCAGATTTGGTGGCTCAGACAGTAAAGCGTCGGCCTACAATACGGAGACCTGGGTTTGATTCCTGGGTCTGCAAGATCCTCTGGAGAGGGAAATGGCAACCCACTCCAGTACTCTAACCTGTAAAATCCCATGGACGGAGGAGCATGGTAGGGTACAGTCCATGGGGTCACAGAGTCAGACACGAGCAACTTCACTTTCACTTTTCACTTCACTTTTGAATGAGGAGAGCTGAATTGACAAAGGTCATGACAATGGAGGACCGAGTGGGACCTCTCAGGAGTGATTTGGTCACCAGCAGTTGGAGGGGGTTGTGATTATTTGGATGCCAAGGCTCAGGAGATGGAACCCATTTGACTGGTTAATTACCCTTGAAAGAGTAAGAAGGTCAGAGAAGGGCATGAATGACAAAGTCTATTGAGCCTGCTGGATGGAGGCCAAACCCAAGCTGCACTGACCTCTTCTTTCTCCTCTGGAGGTGGCAGTGGTTGCTAAGGGAGTGAGTACTGAACAAGCATTCTGATGCCTTGGAGAAGGCTGGAAAAATGGCAAGGGTTCTGAGCTTGGAGCCAGGAGACCCTGGTCCTAATTCTTCCTTTTCTACTGTCTCAGTGTGTGACTCTGAGCAAGTCCAGTTCTGTTTCTCGACCTTACCCTTCTTCCTTAAAAATGATGGGATCTTCCTGAATGATGCTGGAGTTTTTCCTGCTTCAACACTCCTTGGCTATTAATCTGGGGAAAGAAGAAGCAGCTCATTATCAACCATAGGTTTGGGATTCATCTTGTAGAAATCTACCAGGAAATGTGATCGACCATATGTTAAAAAATTTTGAAACTGAATGAAGGGTACATGTAAGTTCATCATGCTTTTTGCTTTATTTTTATATATGTTGGAAATTTTTCTATTTATAAAGGAAGTTTTAAGGATCTCCTAAAATCTTCTAAGGTTAATGGCAAGAATGATCAGATATAGTTCATTTGTGAATGATCAAAATTTCTCATACATCCTACTCTGGTAGAAAGAGGTATAAATAAAGGATAGCCCGCGTGATAAAAACTATCTTTACCACACATTTTTGCATGGCCTGTGAAGCTCCCAAAATCTTTTGCTTCAAGAGAGAGTGTAGTATAGTGGAAAAAGTACTGAATTTGGTTGTGTAGACAGGACTGGATTTGAATTCTGAGCTTCAGATTTTTGTCTGTAAAATGGTAATACTTGTACTGACTTGTAGTGGATTTTTGTTGAGAATCAGGTATGGTATACAAAGTGCTAAGAAAGTGTTTAACTCTTGTTATGATATTTTGGTTTCCAGAAAATTATTTAACATACAAACACTACAAGGAAGGCTCACTTTTTTTTTTAACTTTTTATTTTATACTGGAATATAGTTGATTAACAATGTTGTTTCAGGTGAACAGCAAAGGCACTCAGCCATACTTGTATCCATTCTCCCCTGAACTCCCCTCCCATCCAGGAGGGAAGGCTCATTCTTGTAATGGAATTCAAATGGATGCATTTGGAATTTGGAAAGCAGCATATTTTAATGGGGTTTGGGACTCCTGATTTCTAGGGGTGTGAGGGAGAGGAGATCTAGGCAAATGATTAGAAATGGAAATTGTGGGTAAGAGAGTGAGAGATGCTTTTGAGAAATTTTCCAGTATTTCTGTACTTACAACAAGCATCTATTTTTGTACTGAACCTGGGTGTGCCTCTGTTTCTTTGATCCAGAAAGGATAATATGATATCATAAGGACAATATGATATCATATCAAAGAGCATGGAATTTGATATCAAAGGGATTTGTGTTCAAATCCTAGATCTGCCAATTCTTAGCCTGTGAACTTCAAAGTCACTTAAGCCCTCTGAGGTTTCATTTCATCTCTAAAATATGGAAGGAAATGCATTTTTTAGAACATTAGATACATTTTCTGGTTCATGGTGGCTGCTCAATGTCTGATCCCTTCCTTATTACCTATATGGGAAGCTCTGATTGTTCAAATGTTTTTCCATTTGCATTATGTGATTTGTTCCATTAACCATAATAGTTCTGTATGAACCTATTCTTCTTACCTGTGAGATCTCTTCATATCCTTGAAAGTAGTGGTCATCTTTTGCCAAGCCCTTATGTATATTCTCCTGCCCCCAATCTTCACTTTTCAAGGTGAAATCCCAGTGAATTTAAACCAATTCTCCTGTATCTAGGTGGTAAAACCGGTAAATCTGTGGTAGATTGTAAAACTGGCCACAACATTTCCCCTCTCTGTTTCTTCAAATTTACTTGACTTGTTTTTAGTTCTTCCAACCAAAAAGTACGGTATTTTTTCACCCTTTGAATCTGGTGTGGACATATGATTTCTTTGGCTGATGGGCACGAGACTTGAAAAGTGATCATTGGCATTTACTGTCTTGAGATTCCAACACCTGAAAAGTCCTGAATGATGGTTCATGACAGGCTATGTGGAGCTGAAAGGAACCATTTTAGCCAGATCCCTGCAGATAAGGGCTTCCCTGGTGGCTCAGTGGTAAAGAATCCACCTGCCAATGCAGGGGATAAAGGTTCGATCCCTGGTCTGGGAAGATTCCACATGCCACGGGACAATAAAGCCTGTGCATCACAACTATTGAGCCAGCATCCTAGAACCTCTGAGCTGAAGCCCATGTGCCTACAGCCTGTGCTCGGCAACAAGAGAAGTCACTTCAATGAGAAGCCTGTGTATCCCATCTATAGAATATCCCTCACTCACCACAACTGGAGAAAGCCTGCATGCAGCAATGAAGACCCAACACAACCATACATCAATCAATCAGTCAATCTTAAAAAATAAAAAACAAATCCTGCAGATGACAGAGAGTCAAACTACAAATGTAAAAAACATCTAGCTACCCTGACCCATGGAATAAAGAGCTAAATAAGTGGTCGTTGATTTAAGTCACTAAGTTTTGGGCTGGTTCATTTTTGAGAATCTGATACATCAGACTTCCAGAACATTCATTCTCCTCCGGCCTGTTTGGATATACCCATTCCGCTCCAATTTTTTTTGTTTTGGTATTTTTAAATCATCCATTTTCTTGGAACTTTCTAAATTACTGGGTTCTTGGCACAAGCAGTGCATTCAGTCTGTTCTTGACTTCTTCCTACTAAATTCTAACCATATGGTATAAAAGTACAGATCAATGTCCAAAAAGTCTTTAGAGTCTTGTTGGAAGCTTAAAAAATCCCACCCAAAACTTTTGTGAGGAAATCGTGCTTGGCCAAGGAGAAGGGAACTTGAACAGCTTGAGTTCTGCTCAGCTCTTCCTGCGAATGATAAATAACTCTATACTTAGGAGAATTTCTTTTCTAGGTCTGAATTAATAAGGTGGCCTCTGCACAGCACTCAACGGGTCTGCACAGAATTTTGGAGCTGGAAGAAGTCTAATTTTCTTCAGCCTAATTCTATTTATTTTTGCATATGGAGAAACTGAGATTATGGTAGTAGATTATTGAAAATGACACTATAGTGGAAGGGACCCAGGTTCACTGAATCAAAAAATTAATGCTTACAGTGGTCATATTTGAGTTTCTGTGGACATAGATTCCTGCTTTCTGGAGTATTAGATGCAAGAACGTATACAAGTGTGTATGAAAGGGTCTGGGAATAAAGCTATGGAGGGAAGAAATGTAGAGTTGTTGGCTTCTTGTTGGCCATTTAGGGTGTCACAGGATCCAAACACAAGCTTTTTGAGAACAGAAAGTGAAAGTGTTAGTCACTCAGCTGTGTCCAACTCTTTGCAACCCCATGGACTATAGCCCACCAGGCTTGTCTGTCCTTGGAATTCTCCAGGCAAGAATACCGGAGTGGGTGGCCATTCCCTTCTCCAGGGCATCTTTCTGACCGAGGGATGGAATGAAGTTGTCCTGCATTGCAGACAAAGTTTTTACTATCTGGGCTACCAGGGAAGCCTCAAAAATGTGGTTTATTTTTCACCTTCAAGCCTGACATTGTGTTTGGCATAGTGTTGAAGGAAGACATAGATTATGAGTTCTATCTCAAGTTCTATCTCAGATTGGTCTTGGCAATCCTTGGATCAATAGCTCTTTTCCATTCTTTTTGCCATAGACCCTTTATAAGAAGGAACAGATTCATTTCAAATACAATTATGCCATGGATGAAGCAATGAATAAGACTTGACTCTTGCCATGGAGGAGCTCACAGTTTACTAGGGAAGATAGATACATAAACAAATAGTTAAAAAATGACCCTTGACATAGGTATTACATCTGATACCTTCAGAGTAAAAATCTTTCTCTCAGTTGAACTAGTAGTCAGTGGAGAGCTGTTCAGCTCCTCTCTTTACTGTATGCTAGCTGCTCCCAACATGTCACTGAGACATGAACAAGGGTTGGGATGTTTGGAACTGGTAGAAGCCACCATAGGCTGAGGAGACATGAAAAGGAGAATGGATTAACTCAAAGGCCATCATAATCCTATAAGTTCAGTTCAGTCACTCAGTCGTGTCCGACTCTTTGTGACTCCATGGACTGCAGCACGCCAGGCCTCCCTGTCCATCATCAACTCCTGGAGTTTACTCAAACTCACGTCAATCGAGTCGGTGATGCCATCCAACCATCTCATCCTTGGCCGTCCTCTTCTCCTCCTGCCTTCAATCTTTCCCAGCATCAGGGTCTTTTCCAATGAGTCAGTTCTTGGCATCAGGTGGCCAAAGGATTGGAGTTTCAGCTTCAGCATAAGTTCTTCCAATGAAGATTCAGGACTGATTTCCTTTAGGATGGACTGGTTGGATCTTCTGGCAGTCCAAGGGACTCTCAAGAGTCTTCCCCAACACCACAGTTCAAAAGCATCAGTTCTTCAGCACTCAGCTTTCTTTATAATCCAACTCTCACATCCATACATGACTACTGGAAAAACCATAGCCTTGAGTAGATGGATCTTTGTTGGCAAAGTAATATCTCTGCTTTTTAATATGCTGTCTAAGTTGGTCATAACTTTTCTTCCAAGGAGCAGGCGTCTTTTAATTTCATGGTTGCAGTCACCATCTGCCGTGATTTTGGAGCCCTCAAAAATAAAGCCTGTCACTGTTTCCACTGTTTCCCCATCTATTTGCCATGAAGTGATGGAATCGGATGCTATGATCTTAGTTTTCTGAATGTCGAGTTTTAAGCCAACTTTTTCACTCTCCTCTTTAACTTTCAATAAGAGGCTCTTTAGTTCTTCTTCACTTTCTGCCATAAGGGTGGTCATCTGCATATCTGAGGTTACTGATATCTCTCCCAGCAATCTTGATTCCAGCTTGTGCTTCATCCAGCCCAGCGTTTCTCATGATGTACTCTGCATATAAGTTAAATAAGCAGGGTGACAATATACAGCCTTGATGTACTCCTTTCCCTATTTGGAACGAGCCTGTTGTTCCATGTCCAGTTCTAACTGTTGCTTCCTGACCTGCATACAGGTTTCGCAAGAGGCAGGTCAGGTGGTCTGGTATTCCCATTTCTTGAAGAATTTTCCACAGTTTGTTGTGATTCACACAGTCAAAGGCGTTGACATAGTCAGTAAAGCAGAAGTAGATGGCTTTCTGGAACTTTCTTGCTTTATTGATGATCCAACAGATGTTGGCAATTTGATCTCTGGTTCCTCTGCCTTTTCTAAATGCAGCTTGAACATCTGGAAGTTCATGGTTCACATACTGTTGAAGCCTGGCTTGGAGAATTTTGGGCATTAGTAGTGTGTGAGATTGCAATATGAGTGCAGTTGTGCCATAGTGTGATAGTTTGAGCATTCTTTGGCATTACCTTTCTTTGGGATTGAAATGAAAAGGTCTTCTCTTGTGGCTCAGCTGGTAAAGAATCTGCCTGCAATGTGGGAGACCTGGGTTCGATCCCTGGGTTGGGAAGATTGTCTGGAGAAGTGAAAGGCTACCCACTTCAGTATTCTGGCCTGGAGAATTCCGTGGACTAAGTCCATGGGCTTGCAAAGAGTCGGATATGACTGAGTGACTTTCATAATCCTACAATTGCCCATAAATCCCTGTTCCCATAGAAGGTTATAATATCATTCCTGAATTTATTTATTTATTTAAATGTATGCTGGGAAGGATTGAGGGCGGGAGAAGAAGGGGACGACAGAGAATGAGATGGCTGGATGGCATCACCGACTCGATGGATATGAGTTTGAGTGAACTCCGGGAGTTGGTGATGGACAGGGAGGCCTGGCATGCTGTGATTCATAGGGTCACAAAGAGTCGGACACGACTGAGCGACTGAACTGACTGACTGACTGATGCTTTATATTCATTTATCTATTTCTTGTATACTCTATTTATTTATTTTGGCCCCACCACATGTCATGTGAAATCTTAATTCTCTCATCAGAGATTGAACCTGTGCCCCCTACTTTGGAGGTGTGGAATCTCAACCACTGGAATTCCAGGGAAGTCTTCTCAATTTATTTAAAGAAACACTAGTTTTTGAGACAAACAAATCTGCGTTTGAACCTAGACTTTGGCACTACTCTCCATATGGGTTTTCTTAGTCTTGATTTCTTCTTCTTTAAAGTAGGTATTAATGGTTGGCTTATATCGTGCTTCAAAAATGTGGTGAAAAACCACCATCTATATGTTTTAAAACCCAAATTCCTGGGCAATATCTGAGAATTACTTTTTTTAGAAGGTTCACTAAACACATTAAAAATATTTATCACTTGGTAATGGTTGTATGGGCTGAAGGAGAGAGGATAGAGATGAGCAAGGCAAGAATGTTTGTTTACAAGGGAAAAGAGTACCGGAAAGATTACTGAATTTTTAATTCCTTAGCATAGAGAAACAAAGCCTCCTCTTCAAAAGGTTATTGGGAAAAGGAGGGAAAACGAATGGAAGAGCTACTGATTGTATCAGACAACTGTGATGGGGTGGGGGTTATAAACACGAGAGGGACGTGGTGATATTTATGCTTTGAAAGAACAGAAGGATGGGAGGATGTGTGGCAGAGAATGCTGTGCGTATCAAATATTCATGAACTGCTCTACATTTCCTAGCCTTCTGTGAAATTAGGTCGGTGCCACAGAATGGGGTTTTGGCCAAATGGTTATGGGCAGAGATGTGTAAGATACTTCTAAGGCTTAAAGTTCTAAAATCCTCCATGTCTTCCTCTTTTGTGAAAAGCGTGGAAGCCACACGTTTCAGAGGGTGCAGACAAAAGGTGGAAGAAGTCAGCTTGACTTGTGTCAGATGATGGTTCAAGTGAGAACGCTTATTTACTGCATCAAGTCACTGACCTTCCAGGGCTTATCCCTTGTTGCAGCAGAGCCTCTCCTATCCTGACTAACTCAGGGGACTGGACTAGAGACAGAGCCCAGTTAAGGCTGGTAATAATATCTTATTATTATAGATTTTAAATTTAATGTTGGATGTGTGTGTGTGTTCAGTCTTGTTGGCTCTTTGTGACCCCACAGACTGTAGCCAGCCAGGCTCCTCTGTCCTTGGGATTTTCCAGATAAGAATACTGGAGTGGGTTGCCATTTCTTCCTCTAGGGGATTTTTCTGACCCAGGGATCGAACCTGCATTTCCTGAATTGGCAAGCGGATTCTTTACTGATGAGCCATTGGGGAAGTCTTTAAATTTACTGCAGTTGTAGTTAAAGCATATATGTGTTTGTTTATAATCCTTTAAAAGTTACTGAAAATCAGTTTATGATCGAGTATATTGTCTTCCTTGATGAATTTTCCATGTTCAATGGAGTTGTATTAAGCAATTGTTGGTAATAGTGTTTTTAAACTTTCATTACAATTTCTTCTTTAACCCCCCTCACCCTGCCCCCAAAGCAGCTATTGAAATAAAAAGGCTAGTGGGGATCAGGGCCCGAATTATGAGCGGGTCACTGTAGATAATGAAGAAGAAACAAATTCCAAAACATGGCAACAGCATAGCTAGATTCCAAATCTCCCAGGCAACTTGCCTGGACTAATACAATAGCCCTTGGCTTGTACCCCTGACACCACCTGTCCTCTCCTACAGTCTATTTTTAGTTCAATTTATTTTGATCAGAAATACCACTTTTTTCTGCTTAAAACTCATCAGTTGCTTCCTAACTCTCTCACAGTAAAAGCTGAGATATTCTACGGGCCAACACGATCTGTCCTTTTTGTTGCTTTTTGGGCCCAATCTCTTCTTACTGCACCTTTTCTCTCATTAACCCCTCTTAGTCCACACTGACCTCCTGCTGTTCCTTGAACCTGCAGGCACACTCAGACCTCAGGACCCATGCACATCCTGTTCCCTTTGCCTAAAGTGCTGTTGCTTCAGATTTTCTCATGACTGCCTCTTTGACTTCCTTTAAGTTATTGTTCAGCTGTCATATTTTCAGTAAAACCTTTGAGGGTTCAATTTAAAATTGCATCCCACCTCCTTTCAACATTCTGAAGTTCCTTTCACGACTTTATTTTTCTCCATAACACCTCACACATCCTTAAATATTGGGTTGGCCCAAAAGTTTATTCAGTTTTCCATAAAAAGGCAAACAAACAAACCAATTTTGGGGTGAACACATAGAATCTGTTTTCCATATCGTTTTGTTTAACGTCTGTCTCCTCTCACTGGAATGTGAGCTCTGGAAGGGCCGGGATTCTTCTCACTTCTTTGCACACTGCTCTATTTTTCACGCCTACAACAGTGCCTAATACACACTAGACACTCAATCAATGCTTACTAAATGAATGCTAACTGCGTTAATTAACTAAACAGATTAACTGAACCTGAAGAAGACTACTGGCATTTAAGCATAGGTAGAAGAATTACTGGAGAAAGAAATGGCAGCCCACTCCAGTATTCTTGCCTGGGAAATCCCATGGATGGAGAAGCCTGGTGGGCTACAGTCCAGGGGGTTGCAAAGAGTCAGACACGACTGAAGCGACTTAGCATGCACGCAGAATTATTCTTTATAAAGACAATATATGTACTAGGTAGTAGGGCATAGAGAAGGACTGGAAAAGCCTGGTTTGCCTTCAAGGAGATTATGCTTGACAGTTTGTCAGTCAGCACAACTTTCTCTTGGGCCAAGAGATCAATTTGTTCCTCCTTAAGTGTCTTTTATGTCTTCCTTATCCTAGAAAAGCGACCCAGAAAGATCATTACTGATAGGTAGTGGTGGTGGGGTGATCTCGCTAGATTGCTCTGAGAGTTCTATGAGAGGCTGGACCTAAAAGACAGCAAGAGATCAATTAGTCCCCATTTTCTTCCCTCACATGCTTCCCCTTATCATTTCTTTCCCCTCCTCTGCCTTTTCTCTTTTACTCCTTTGCTTCTTTTAGCTACCTCAGTAGTGAGTGGATTGAAGACTATACTTATTTCCAGGTTAAGAATGGAGGCTGAGAGGTAGGGAAACCCAGAAGGAGCGGGGAAGGGAAGGAGAAAAGGTGGGAGGGCTTCTGGGAGCACTGCTGATGGTTAATAGCTATTTGAGTGTCCTTTCATTGGGTTTAGCTGAATGTTAGGCCATATAATCACGGTTAAAAAGCTTTAATTCCCAGCTTGAGAAGGGTGGTTGAATACTCCCCAATCACTGTGACATGCAGCCGGCAGACTATTGAGAAACCCCGCTGCCACATTCACTGAATTATTCCAGTCCTGATAAATTCTGCCACCTCCATCCCAGATTCAATTTGGATGTTGCAGTCGCAGAAAAGATGATGAATGTGGGGATGAATCTAATATCATTAACTGAAGCCTTCATATTCCACATTTCCAATAAGTATCGACATAGGATGTGATGAAAATGCATGTAGCTGGTGGCGTTCTTCCAGCCCAATCTTGCCACGGTTGTATAAAGAAGCCACAAAGGGACTGTAACTCAAGAGGCTTTGGGTTCAAGTCCCAGCTGCAGCAGTTACTGGCTGGATGACTCTGTGTGGCAGAGGCTTCATGTTTTGATATAATGCTATGTATTGACTTTTGGCTGCGCTGCGGCCTCGTTCCTGTGAGAGCTTTGCTCCAGCTGCAGTGAGCGGGGACTTCTCTTCATTGCGGTGTGCAGGCTTCGCACTGTGGGGGTCTCTCTTTTTGCACGGGGTCTAGGGCACACCAGCTTCAGTAGTCACGACACAGAGGCTCATTAGTTGTGGCTCCTGGGCGCTAGAGCACAGGCTTCATATTTGTGGTACATGGACTTCGCTGCCCTGTGGCAGGTGCGATCTTCCCAGACCAGAGATTGAACCTGTCTATCCTGCATTGTCAGGTGGATTTTTTACCACTGAGCCTCTAGGGAAGCCCAAGCCTTCATTTTTTATCTATAAAATGGATATAATATCCACTCTTCAGTGTACATGTTTATGTAAGGCTGAGTCCCTTTGCTGTTGACCTGAAATTATCACATTGTTAATTGTCTATACTCCAATAAAAAGTTGCTTAAAAAAATGAAGATCCAGTGAGAGAAAGGATATAAAGTGTCTGGCACATTGCCTCTGGCATACAGTGTGTTTAAGGTATGTAATTAATTTCCCATTTTTCTGTCATTCTAAAGACTTCAAGACCATTCATTTATCTGGCCCCCATTACCAATAAAATTGATTTCATGTTACTCAGGCAGAAGGCTCATCAGAAGGGGTTGTCTTCTACCAGTGCTGCTCCTAAATAGATGCCTGAGTGTGTCCCATTGGGAATACCAATGTGTCTTCATGGGACATCCAGCATTCGGGATAAAATTTTGAGTTTTTCTTCCCCTGAGGAGTGGGGGTAGACTTTTCTGAGCCAGCTGCATCTCTGTCAGATGCTTCTGTGGCCTTTTTTTTTTTTTATCAGTCAGGACAGGCTAAGATATGCTGCATTAACAAGCATCACCCAAGACTCAGTGGCTTACAAGAACACTTATTTCTCACTCATGCTTGGTGCTCAGCATGGCTTAGTTGCAGCTCTGCTTCACGCCGTCCTCAATCCAGACCCAGACAAACGCACAGGCTTCAGGGTGACAGTGCTTGTCCACAGAAGAGGGAAAAAAGACATGGCAGATGATGTAATGGCTCTTCAGGTTTCTTCCTGTGAATGACACGTGTTACTCGGCCCAGATTTCATTGGCTGGGGTCACATGATGATTCCTGACTTCATCAGAGTAGGGCTATAGAATCTTCTCAGATGGTAAAGCATCTTAAGGAGAGAAAAATGGAAAACTTGGTTAAAAAGTAACACAATACCATGTTCCTATTTTTTCTAAAGCTCCATCATTTATACCCCCCCTTCATAATTTCACCATACTTATTTGACAGCTGTCTTATTATTTACTTGTCATTTTTCTTTAAAAACCATCGTTACTTAAAAAGGTTACCATAAAATGTAAAACCAGGGATAACAAAAGAATGGTGTTAAATTTTCCCTGGATATTTTATTTTTGAAGGTTCTGGACCTAAGGCAAATTTTCTGTCTCTGTTTTGTTTTGTTTCTTTCTTGTCTCTCTTTCTGTTAGAAGAGAAGGAAATTGGCAAGTTTTTATATGTTAACAACATATGGTAACACACTTAAACTTTATTCTCAAAGTAATAAGGAGTTGGGGAAAAAATGAAAAGAGAATGGCTTTCACACTATGGAAGTCAGTTATTTAATATCTTACCTGTGCATGAACAAGAATTCTCTCTGTAGAACTAAAAAAAAATTAAAATCATGTGTATCCACTCATGGTAAGTCTCACACCTTCAGAAACACTGAGCTATGAGGACAGTGGAATGGACTAAATTCCAGGCTTATTCATGTTTATTTCTCTGCACTGTATCTGGCAAGTGTGTGCTCGAGAAATGTTTGTGGGATGAAGCAATGGCTAATTCCTTTTCTGGTATAGACCAGTCAGTTCAGTTGCTCAGTCATGTCTAACTCTTTGTGACCTCATTGACTGTAGCGTGCCAGGCTTCCCTGTCCATCACCAACTCCTGGAGCCTGCTCAAACTCATGTCCATTGAGTCTGTGATGCCACCCAACCATCTCATCCTCTGTCGTCCCCTTCTCCTCCTGCCTTCAATCTTTCCCAGCATCAGGGTCTTTTCCAATGAGTCAGTTCTTCACATCTGGTATAGATACTTGCATATCAAAGGTGCTCAAAAATAAAAGTTTGCTTAATCAGTAAAGGAAAAGGCCTAGGATCCTCTCGTTTTGTCTCTGCTCAAGGTCCATGCCCTCCTGGCATCAGCTTGTTACTTTTTTCTTCCCGGCATGGTCAAGTGTGTTAGACCATCACCTGCCATCAAGGTATGGATCTGCTGTGTCATGCCTTGGGAGGGTACTTTATGATAACCATGTCAGGGTTGGTTGGAAGGTATCACCAACATGAGTTTAAGCCATAGACGCCAGGTTGCTCAGTGGTGTTCCCTTTGTTGAAGTCTCTTAGGATACCTGGGTTGGAAAACTTGTGATTTGAATCCTAGGAGTCTCATCACTCATGCCCACGCCACCCCTCTTGTTGTTCAGTCCCGTGGGCAGAAGGGGCTCAGTTGGTGGTGGTGGTGCCAGGAGGAAAGTAGGTGGCTGCCCATCAGAAGGCTTCATGGGTGACATTCCTTCTTAGATTTAACTCCAGCAACATCTTTTTAAGGTTCTTTAACTAAAAATTAAATTAAAAGAATTTCTGAGAATAGCAGAGAAAAGTTTCAGTGATAGACTGACATGAACCAAACACACACACACACACACACATACACACACACACAGAGTTATGTCAAACAAGATACCAAAACACCCAGTTACAAAGAGGAATACATTTTTCAATGAGAACTGTGAGCATGCTCTGCCAGAAGCTTGTGGCTCCTTACAACTAGAATATTCCTGCATAATATAAAACCACTAATGGATCCTTCCCTCTAGTGGGCCTTCCCTAGGGGGGGATTCCTAGATTAGTAGATCCTTCCCTCTAATCTTTCCTACTAGTGGGCCTCCTAAGATGTAGTAGGGTTGTTTAACTCTTGAAGGGTGTATCAACTGAAGCATTTTTGGTTGTACATGTGGGTTAAGTTGCTTCAGTCATGCCCGACTCTTTGCGATCTTAAGGACTGTAGCCCACTAGGCTCCTCTGTCCATGGGATTCTCCAGGCAAGAATACTGGAGTGGGTTGCCATGCCCTCATCCAGGGGATCTTCTCAACTCAGGGATAAAGCCCATGTCTCTTTCATCTCCTGCATTGGCAGATGGGTTCTTTACCACTAGTGCCACCTGGGAAGCCCAGGTGTAATGAATTTTTGGTTGTAATGAAAAAAAAATCCAACTCAGATTAGAAATGTATTTTATTTAGCTGAAAAGCGCAGAGGCAGGTCTATGTCCAAGAGGCCTGTTCAATAGCTCAGTGATGTTGCCAAGTGCTTGGTTTCACTCTGTCCCTCTGTCCTGCCTTTGATGGTGTCCTCTCCATCCTTATGCTGACTCTCCTCATGACCCCAGTGGCTGCCCCCAGATCTTAAGGCTTCCAGTCTTCCTTGTTTACAACCAGCAGGAAAGCAAGATTGTCATCTCCCAGAATTGCAAGGAAAAGTCATGGAGTCAAATTGGACTTACGTCAAATGCTTGTTTCCAGTGGGGAAGGGGTGTTCTTTTTGGTTTAGCCTGGCTTGTCTCTTCCTGCACACCTGGAGCTGGAGTCAGCTTCCTCGGAGTTGTCATAAAAGATGATGGGGAAGCTGGATGCTGGGAAGGCCACCCAGAAGTGTCTACTGGAGAGGCTGACATTATTTCCTCACCCCTAAGAACCTGGCTGGAGTATAGGGGCGAGGACTCACTGCCCTTCTCCATCCCCTTACCCGCCCCGTCTGTCTGCTATAATAAACTGCTACACAGTGAGGTCCAGACACCAAGCATTCTGGGAAGAGTTGGAGGATGACTGCGTGGACTCCTTCAGTAGGCTCCCCTGCCTTTGGATGTCTGGTTGAGTTTGGCCAGTAAGGAGTCCAGGTGGGGTGGAGGGAGGGAGGTTGGTGAACTGCGCGCCCATTCTCCTTATCAGCTTTGCACTCTTAATGAGAACCTCAGGCCTTGTTGGGAGATCTTCTCCAGGCAGCTACTCTCAGGGTTCTGGTAACTTCTCCCCCTCTTTGCCTCTTTGGACCTGGGGGATGGTAACTGGCCCTGCTTCTGCTGGCATAGAGCTTCTGCACTGTCTCCTTTCGGTTTCTCTCCTGCAGGTAGCTTCATCGTTGAGCCCTCATGCGTCCAGCTTGCAAGCGCCACGCTTCCCCGCCAGGGTCCAGACCGATACACGGCATCATTATTGACACAAGGATATCAGGGCAGGCAAAACGGGTGCTGTCTCGTGGCTGCATTCTCTTTTCTGTCTCAGAGTCTTGCTCTTCTCTTACTTAGTCCATCATCTTTTCATCACCAGGGTCAAACCAATATTAGTCTTAACAACATGGTGTTTTTAGAAGATATTTTTGATGCAGACCATCTTTAAAATCTTTATTGAATTTGTGACAGCATTGCTTCTGTTTTGTTTTGGTTTTTTGGCCACAAGGCATATGAGATCTTAGCTCCCCAACTAGGGATGGGACCTGTTCCGCCTGCATTGGAAGGCAGAGTCTTAACCACTGGACTGCCAGGGAATTCCCACAAAGTGGGATTTTAAACCACACAGCTACGAGGGCACCGCTTTAGAGTATACGCCACTCACTTCTGCTGTGTGACCGGAACTCATGCGGTTGTTCATGGCTGGCTTTTAGTGGTCAGCAGGCTCTGAGGTATGAATGGGTTGACTGAGCTAAAAGGATCGGTGATCAAGTGGGCAGAGAAAACATGTTTTGATGTGTGGAGACAGGTCTAGTGCTTGAGCTTCAAGGAAAAGTGAGACAGCCCAAGTCAAAGAGGGAGCCTCCAGTTTCAAGCCTCCGTTAAGGGTGGGCGGGGCCCTCCTGCTTTAACTGTCTTAACTGCAAAATGAACATTTAAAAGAGCAAGACTTCCCTGGCGGGGGCGGTGAAACTGGGCTGTGATGAGAGGCTGAGGCCGGGGGAGCTGTCACTCTGGCTCAGCCTCCCTCCCACAGATGAGCCCCGCGGGCCCAAGCCCTCGTCCTGGGGAGAGGTGGCACCTCTCCCACTGATGCTGGGTCCCTTGTCACCAGAGCTCATTATCTGTTCAGTGTGAGTCACCAAGTCCCGCTCGGCGGCCCCCACGCCCTTCAGCGGGAGGAGGCTCTGTGAACTTCTTGGTGGGAGGACGGGGAGCAGGGGGTGCCCCAGGCGCCAGCCCCGTGGGAGCCAAGAAGAACTTGGGCTTCCTCTTCCCTCCTTTTTAGAGAGGCTTGTGGAGCAAGGGAGGGGAGAGAAGGAGCAGGAGGAGAGTGGGAGGGGGAAGCTTCTGGATGTGCCTGGGCTTCTGAGTCACGGCTGGCACGGCGGAGCGGGACCTGGAGTGCCTCCGGTCTGTGGCACTGGCGAGACCCCAGGGACACTGTGCAGCTACAGCCGCAGCCCCTCTCTCTGCTCCTTGGCCCTGGTCAGGTCCCGTTCAGCTGATTTCCAGCATCCTCCAGCCTGTCACCCCCGCAGTCCTGTACGTTCTGCCTCGCATCTTTATCTAGCCGGTAACCCCCCCACCCCCGCCCCGTCCATTTGCACCAGGACTGCCTGGCTCAGTGCTCTCTCACTGAGACTGTGGCCGCTCCTAACTGTGCTCCTGACCCGCCATCCCCTCTGGTCCAGGCAAAGCTCTGTGTCTGATAAGCACATCACCCAGTGCCAGCTGCCCTCCTCGCTCACAAACCTGCCTGATGGACGGTGGTCCTCACGTCTGTGTCCCTAGACCAAGGGTCCTGGAGGAACCCTTGTCCTATTCATCTCTATATCCTGGTACCTGCTGTAAGTTCAACCAGAGCTGTTTAACTGGGGCAATTGTGCTCCCGAGGGACCAGCTCAAGGACTCCCGCTAGGCTGGTCTGGAGTTTGCTCATACTCATGTCCATCGAGTCAGTGATGCCATCCACCGTCTCACCCTCTGTTGCCCCCTTCTCCTCCTGCCTTCAATCTTTCCCAGCACCAGGTCTTTTCCAATGAGTCGGCTCTTCACATCAGGTATATATAATTTGTTTCATTTTGTTTTTCTTTTGGTAGTATATAAATATGTTTAATAAGAACACTGTTATAAATATGTTTTATTACTTTTGAAAAAAATGTTTGAGTACCTTCTTATATAGCAACTCAAAATTCTGGTTCTATCTAGCTTGGTTTATTTTATAGTATTAATGAAAATAAAGAAAATGATACTATTGAAAAAAAAAACCCAAATTCTGGTTCTATATTTAATTTTAATCCTGTCTTCCTAGAAAAAAAACATCTCACAGAGATATGTAGTTTAAAATGAAAGGAGTGTATCATTGGCTAAACAAACTTTAATTATGATAATAATTTTTCAGCTCTATCCACTGGTTTAAGCATGCATTGATACTTAAGAGTCTTCTTGGTAAGCATAGCACCAGGATCTCTCTGATGGTGCAGTGGGTAAGAATCTGCCTGCCAGTGCAGGGGACACAGGTTCGATCCCTGGTCTAGGTGAGAAACTGTTAAGCCTGCGTGCCGCAACTACTGAAGCCCACGCATTCTGGAGCCTGTGCCCTGCAACAAGAGAAGCACCTGTTTGCTGCAGCTAGAGAAAGCCCACTTGTGGCAACAAAGACCCAGCACAGCCAAAAACAAATTAAATTAAATTTAAAAACCTTGAAAGAAAAAAGCATAGCACCAAAGATGGACGTCTTGAAGGGGCACCCAGTATCATGAAGGTGATGATGTAGGTGGAGGACAATCCAAGACCGCATGTGACCATTGCTGTCAGAGGTGGTGCAGAGAGTTGCCTCCCCTTTTGTGATTTCAGGGGAGTCTGTCCTAATTCTGTCCTCAATTGTCCAGCAGGCACAATGTTCCTCTTGTTCAGCCCGCCCTTCAGAATTGTTGCAATTTCCACAGAAGATAAAAATCTGCACAAAGGCTGTGGTGAGCAGCAGAGGGCTGTGTGTGTGAGTTGCAGTTGTGTCAGGGGCTGAGTGAGGGTGGCCAGGCCACAGAGTGGTATCTTTGTGCCCCTGGCGCTCTGAGGTTGCCGTGGGAAATGGGATCCACTCCCCCAGGGACTGGGGGCCCAGGTGAGCCCATTCCTCATAAGATGCCGTCCCCAGAAGTTCAGCAGTGTTTCTGAACTTCTCAGGAGAAAGGTCCTGCCTGCTTGCGAGACCAGTCTTCAATGAAAATTTCTGATTTGGAAACCAGGAAGACTCAAGCTCGAAGTGGCAGCAGGCAGTGTGGGTAGTCACACCTTGGTTTTTTTCCCAGAAAGTCCCCAGCAAGGTACAACACACCTCTGGTGAGTGTATGGTAAAGTTCTTCCTTTACTTGATTTTGAAGACCACATTAATGCCTTCAGAGTATTAATTAGCTCTATTTTCAGCCCCAGAGCATGAACCTGAAGCTGAAACTTTTTTGGATCTTTCTCATTCCACGTGATTTTCTTAACCAGCCACCCTCAGCTCTGGTCATATTAACACAGGCAAGGTGATGACGAAAGCGGGGGAGAGGACTAACAGGGGTGAGGGCCTACCACGCCTGCAGAGCTCTACGAATGTGGATTCTTTATTTCATTTGTTTATTTCTCAGCTGTGCTGGGTCCTCGACGCTGCGAGCAGGCTCTCTCTAGCTTTGGCGAGCGGGGGCTACTCCCCAGTCGCCACGTGCAGGTTTCTCGTTCTGGTGGCTCCTCTCGTTGTGGAGCGCGGGCTCTAGGGCACACAGGCTTCAATAGCTGTGGCATGTGGGCTTAGCTGCCCCGCGGCATGTGGAACCTTCCTGGACCAGGGATCAAACCACTGGCCCCTGCACTGGAAGGTGGATTCTTAACCACTGAACCACCAGGGAAGCCCCAAATGTGAATTCTTCAAATCAGAAACATCCTGGAAGGTTACCCTTATTATCACTGGGCAAAGTCAAACAGCCAGAACCCAGGGAAGTGAAGTATCTTGACCAAGGTCATGTGGATGGAGACAGACTGGCCTGAGAGAGGGGTTCCCACCACTGCACTATGGCCTCCTCGACCCCCACAGCTGGGAAGGGTGGGTGGGTGTGTGGGTGGGGGAGTGAAGGGGACGTATTATAAAGTGATATGTTCTAAATGAATGAATGGCTGGCAACAGAGACAAAGCGGAAAAGCACCCCAGACAGTCTGGGTTCAGCTGCTTAAAATAGGCAAAGAAATTTCTTCAGCTAATGCATAATCACCGCAGGGATTAATGCAGTCCTGCTCCTCGGGGTTAATTTATACTCCATGAGCCCCTATTAGATGAGATTTCTAAATTGCGTAAGAGCACGGGCTCTTTAGGGACTTTCTTAAAGGCCTGGGACAGGAGAAGAGAGGGAGGCTGGGGCTGTGAAGCCAGCCCAGAATAACTGGGCCTGGATGCCTCTGGGGGCAGGTGCTGACCTGTGGGGTTCTGGTCCCACTGAGCATCAGAAGGTGGCAGCAGGGGTGGAGAGCAGGGCACTGGGTTCTCCTCACATTCCCGAAGAGCAGAACTAAGAGGGACCTTGGAGGTCATCGGGTCCAATCCTTCTGCTGCCAACAGCTGGATAGATGGGGAAACTCTGGCCCAGAGGGGCTTCCCTGGTGGCTCAGGGGTAAAAAGTCCTCCTGCAGTGCAGGAGAGGCAGGTTCCATCCCTGGGTTGGGAAGATGCCCCGGAGAAGGCAATGGCTCCTCATACTCCAGTATTCTTGCCTGGAAAATCCCATGGACAGAGGAGCCTGACGGGCTACAGTCCACGGGTGGCAAAGAGTCGGACACAACTGGGTGATGACTGAGTGATTAAATGACATTTGCCGAGAGAGAAGAGAGCTCACATTCAAGTACATTTCTTCTCCCCTATTTCTGCCTACAACCAAGCATCTTTTCATCCATCCAAGCTTCTCTGACAGTGAGTCTCACCCGCTTCTCATCCCTCCAGCAGTGCTGAGCCGAAGTTCTCACTCTGGAAAGGAAGAGGTCACGTACTGGTTTGTTCATTCCCCTATCATTCAGTTGTTCAGAATGAACCTCCTGCTACCTCCTGACCAGGTGATGTTTTCTGGGAGAGGCAACTGGGTATCACCCTGTGTGCTCTCTCAGAGAACTTGGTCTGATGTGCAAGGCGCGGTTATCACCGTGATCTCTGTTTTCCTGGTCTGGTCTGCAGAGTGCAGTTATAACAGTGATTTTCTTTCAACTCTTGCTATTCAGTGAACTGGTCCTGAGTTACAAAGGACTCTCCTGATTAGTTTGCCTTGTTCAGTCACTGTCAGTTCAGGAGACGTACTCTGTCAGATTAACCTCTGGTCTGGTCACTCTGTATCCTTAGTGGCTGCCTGCATATGGACGCCAAGCTCCAAATCACTTTTAGATCGTATACCCCTCACATCTGGTCAGTACAGAATTCCTGGCTGGCTCCGGAGCACGTGCCATCTGCTGTCCTTCCTTTGATAGTAGGACACCTGGCTTTTCGCTGGACCACCTGGCCAGTCTTTCTTTCTCACGTCCACCTATGGGAGTCACACTCTTCAAGGCTCACGTGTCATAGCACCTCTTCCAGGAAAACCGTTCTGCACATTTTCGAGAGAGGCCTTCTCTCCCATATCTGAACTTCTCTTAGAAACCTAAAGCCTTGGTTTTTATAATGTCTGGAATCCTTAGCTCACACTGCAGCCTGGTGTGCCTCACTTTCTTCATCTGTAAGATGGGAACATGGTAATACCCCTCCCACTCATCATGAAGAATGAATACATCGGTATGTAAACTGGAGCAGATGGACTAGGTCGATTGATGCTTTCTGTTATAACAATTGTGTCTGTTATTTTTATACTTCACTTTTGGATATAGTGTAATATCCATTTATTTTCATACATCACCACCCTGGTAGGCCACGCCTTCCATGTAAGTGAGACCTGGTACCTGATTGCTCAGTGAACAGCATTATTTAAGATGTTCATTCCTTTGTTCATTGAACAGAGGTGTTCTGGTTGCCTGCGAGGGACTGCGTGCTGAGAACACAGGAGGGAGGCACAGGCCAGCCTTCCACAGCATAGACCAGGCCTCTTCAGGAGGGTGCCACCCACTGGGGCATCCTGTGCCCTTCTGATGGGCTCAGCAGGACAGGCGAGGGGGGTGCACTTCCCTAGCACCATTTGGAGAGCACGGCCTTAGGTATCTGGGAGTGCAGGAGTGGCCCAGGGGAGTGGGATGAGAGCCATGAGGAGCATGCAGGCAGGACGCAAACCATGAGTGTCTGGCCGTGGGCTCGGGTGTGTCCTGGGACGGTCAGCTGGAAGTCAGGCCTAAGGGGACCATGAGCCACAAGCCAGAGGTGGCATCAGCCCGTTAGGGGACTGCAGCCAGGGGCCCCCAGGGAACACATTTTTCCCGAAAGAGCTCCAGGAGGACAGGAGTGAGTATGAGACACCTGCCATGTCCCTGGTGCCCCCAAGGCTGGATCGCAAGGGCAGTGAGTGGACACTTTCTGCTCCTTCTCTCCTCACATGGGTCCCCTTCTTTCCTCCAGCCCTGGAGAGCTGTCTTACACATCTGTACCACACTGCTTTGGGACTTCCCAGGTGGCTCAGTGGTAAACAAGCCGTCTGCCAATGCAGGAGACACCAGAGATGCTGGTTCAATCTCTGGGTCAGGACGATTTCCTGGAGGAGGAGGTGGTAACCCACCCTAGTATTTGTGAACTAATGCTTACAAATTAAGAAAATTTTATGGACAGAGGAGCCTGGAGGCCTACAGTCCATGGGGTCGCAGAGAGTTGGACACGACTGAGCACGCTCACAGACACACACACGCCACGTGGCTAGATCACCTCCACCCTGTGCCCACATTAGTGATGGTGATGGGAACCCCTTGCTGTGCATATTCTAACCCAGGAGGTAGAGGACCCTAAGGCCACACAGCTAGGAAGAGGCCGGGCTGAGACGGGAGGGTCTCTGGCTGACCCTGATGTATCTGTCGAGTGAGGATGACAGCCCTTGCCCCTGAAGATTAAACCAAATGTGGAAACAAAAGTGACGGTGACTTGGAACGACAGAACGAGATGGACTCAGACATTCGAACGTGCTTTAGAGCAAGTGACCTGAAGCCCTCGAGCTCTGAGGTTTGCAGGGTTCCTGCCCAGAGTAGGGGCGGCAGTGGCTCCTCCCTGGAGGTCTTTCCTCCTCCACAGGGCAGGAAGACTTGGGGGGGGGTGGGGAGGAAGTCAGGTCCCAGGAAGCAATTTCCAGGGATTTCCCAGCACGTCACTGAAGTGCTTTTAGGCAAAGCAGCGGCTGTCAACACTGATGACTGTGGGCGCTGGAGAGCTGGCGTGTCAGTGCCTGTGAGAGCAGAGATAGAAGCAGAAACGTCGGAGAAGGATGCAGCTGAGAGAGCCAGGCGTCTTGCAGCCCTCAAGCACGGGTTGCATTTCAGGGGGCTGGAAAATGAGGCATCGGGAGGGGTGGGGAGAGGAGAGAAGCTACCAGGCCTGGGAAATGGCAGCCTCCACACGTCTGTTGTGAGCTGAGCACGGGGTATCAGGGGAAAGAGACGAGAGTGCAGCCCCTGATGAGCCCTGGGAGGAGGGAGAAGTCAGAGGAATAAACAGAAGATTACAAGACAGAGCGATCCGGACTGGGGTGCAGGGCTCACGGAAATCCAGAGGAAGCGCAATTAAAACGGAGGCGTGCAAATTGTTCTCAGCCCAGGCTGCATATTAAAATCACCTGAGGAGCTCTTACAAAGTTCTGCTGTCCAGGATTCCTCCTAGATCAATTACTCCAATATCCCTGGTGGTGGGGCCCCCTGCCGTGCCAGTAGTTTTTTCCAAAGCTTCCAGGGAGATTCTGGTTTCACAGCCAAGCGTGAGAACTATATTGGGCCAAGGGATCTGGGAATGCTTCTCGGAGAAGGTAGAACTTGAGAGGGTGTTGGGCAGGAGCTGGATGAAGAAGGCGGGGAAGGGCTCTCTCCTGGAGGGAGGCTAAGCTGGAAGCCAGAGGAGACAGAGCAGCCCCCATCAAAGCAGACGAGAGAAGATTCTGCAGTGAGGGCATGAGTGGGAGGCTACAACTGCGTTCAGGAAAGCTGCCCGCGCTCACCCCAAGGGTTGAAAGCTTCTTGGGAGTTATGGGTAGGTGCTGAGAAAGATGACTTTATTAGGGCATCAGTGGGGAAAAAAAATGGGTGGGTAAAACTCCCTCCCCTGTCCTTCAGAGGAATGGATCTGGAAAGAGTCCTGAACCCATCCAGGAGAGCTTCCGTTCCCACAGCAACGACCTTGAAATTCACCCCCATACTTACTTTTCCCAATCTTTATCCCATCCTCCCTGATTCTGTGCTTCTCCTTCCCAGAATAATCTCCTAAACACACTGCCTGCACCTGAGACTTGGTCTCAGGCTGTTTGCTGGGAACCCACACTAAGACAAGCCCCAGGCAACAGCCAGACCTCAGAGAGCTCATTGTCTGCTGATGGAGTCAGATGAGAGTGGAGATTGAATAGTGACACACATCCAGTGAGGGGCAGAGCACAGGCCTATTGTGGGGTTTTAATGGAAGGCTTCCTGGAGGAAGTGGTGCTCCAAGTGAGAACTGAAAATCAGGAGGATACTGGCCTGGTAAAGACCTTGTGTTGGGTATCAGTTCAGTTCAGTCGCTCAGTCATGTCTGAAAATTTGTGACCCCATGTACTGCAGCACGCCAGGCTTCCCTGTCCATCACCAGCTCCCAGAACTTGCCCAAACTCATGCCCACCAAGTCGGTAATGCCAACCAACCATCTCGTCCTCTGTCCCCTTCTCCTCCTGCTCTTAATCTTTCCCCACATCAGCGTCTTTTCCAGTGAGTCTGTTCTTCGCATCAGGTGGACAAAGTATTGGAGTTTCAGCTTCAGCATCAGTCCTTCCAGTGAGTATTCAGGACTGATTGTCTTTAGGTGTTTGGGTATAGGACCAGGCAGAGGGTTGAGGATGAAAGTTACTGTTAACAGAGAGCAGGGACCACACTAAGGCTGTCTGGAGAAGGGGTGGTACTACCTGGGAACTGCGCAGGGTCACGTGGGTCCAGAGTGTAGAGAGAGAGGGTCCAAGTGCCCAAGACAGGCGGCCACTGAAGAGCAAGGGGCCGTGATCCGGGTCGTTAGGTTGCTGAATCCAGGTTGCCTAGGAAACCACCAAGGGTCATTCTTAATCACGGGTGGAAGCTCTGTTCGAAGTGTGAGTTCCAGGTGCCTAGCACAGGACATGGCCCAGAAATTACCCATTAATATAACAATGATTTATCATTATTTGTCGTGAGGGTCCTTTCTCCTGTTCTTTTTACCTACCGTCTCTCTTCCTCCTTTATAATTTCACCTTCACCCTCCATCTATTCTTTCTGCTGTCTGGAAGAATCCAGTTGCCTCTAATTTAACAAAGAAAAAAACAATCAACTCACCCAAAGAGCGAGCATCTGTAGATTCTGTCACCTGGTTCCTGGCTCCTTCAAAGGCAGGTGGGGACTGAAGAGGGAAGAAGGCCTGCTTGCCGACAGGTGGGTGACATTTTATGGGGAATAATGGGAGGATTTCTGTCAAGCAGCCCTGATGGGTCCTAACAACGTTGGGTGTTTGAATTGGGTGAGTGCACGTCACAGTGGAAATCAACCCTGAACACTCATTGGAAGGACTGATGCTGAAGCTGCAGCTCTGATACTTTGGCCACCTCATGCAAAGAGCCGACTCATGGGAAAAGACCCTGACGCTCGGAAGGACTGAAGGCAAAAGGAGACGGGGAAGCAAAAAGACGACAGAGGATGAGATGGTTAGAAGGCATCACCGACTCAGTGGACACGAGTCTGAGGAAACTCTGGGAGACAGTGAAGGACAGGGAAGCCTGGTGCACTGCAGTCCGTGGGGTCACAAAGAGTCAGACACTACTTAGCGACTGAAGAACGCTGACGATGTTACAGTGGAGTCCCTAGGCATACAGAATTTCTAGTTGGGCCTGGTTGGGGAGGGGTCTCTAGGGCGGGAGACTTTGACTTCTTAAACCTCTGCTCTGGCATCTCTGAGTCCCTAGCCCTGGCACAGTGTCTGCTCTGGAGCGAGGACACCTCTTCCTTCCATGATAACTGTCAAGAAAGGCAACTGGTGACTTACTGTGTTTCAAGCACTTTCGTTACCACGAGAATAATGATGATGTGAATATCATCATCCCCATTGAACAGATGAGAACGTTGAGGACCAGAGTGAAAAGTTGAATACATTAGTCAGGGTCACACGATTTGCAAGTCAGCAGGACAGGATTTGCACCCAAGCTGGCCTGAGACCAGAGCCCACGAGTCCCCTCTCAGTATCCCTTCTTTCTCTCCCTATAAGGGTCAACTTAGGTCATGCCCTGACATTTCTCCGTCCTATCTTAAAACTAATATCAGGCCCCTGTGCTTATTTTAGATTTTCTCCCTTCTCACCTGCTCCCAGCCTCCACCCCAGTTAGCAAAGTTTGTCTGCTCCAAACAGTTGACTCAGTAGCCTCCTCCATCCATGGATCCCAAGGAGCCCCAGATGCGAAAACTGAAACCACCCATGACCTAATGAACTTTACACCCTTCAGAGTGGTTGTGTTTATAAATATCAATCATTTTGAACTTATTTCAGAGAAGGGGAGAAATAACAATAGCAGTGAAACCATCACTAGTTATGCCAGGCTAACTTTGGCCAACGTTGTTCAGACTCACACAGTGGCCAGTCATTGTATGCACCTCACTGCTTCCTGAGCCTTCTAAATCTCACCTGCTGGCATCAGACCTTCCTAGTACATGTTCATAGACATGCTTGACATGCTTGCTTTGCTTTCAACACTTTTTCATGGAAGCCCTGAAATGGTTCTGTGTTCACAACTGCAAACAAGGCATGCAGAAGAGGTTGGATAAGGGAGATTTGCCAGACTCTGAAGGTGAAGATTCATTTCATCATTTTATAGATGAGAAAAGTGAGGACCTGAAAACTGAGTCACTTGCACAGTCTGAAGGGCAGAGTCTGGCTGGAGTGGCTTCTTTTCCAGAGCTGTTCATCTTTCACCCACTGCCCCGCTGCTTTTCCAAAATCCTCCAAGAAATCTCCATTTTTTTTCCTCCCGATACCCAGGTGTTGAACTAAAAGGGAGTTGGGAGAAAAATGAAATGAGGGAGATGACATTTTTAGAGGCAAGATGGTTTTTTTAAAAAAAGAAAAGAGCTTTCCCCCTTCCATTTCCAGGTGAAGTAAAGCAAGAAAAAGAAACTATGGGGAAATGACGGGGTGGGGGATGGGACCACTCACTTTTGTCTCCAGCTAAGAATGTCTTCCTGACTTTTCCCTTTCTTCTGATGTCTGTGCATGAGTGGAAAATGATCTGTTATTTCTTTTAAAGCATATATATGGGGGAAAAAAATACCCTTTAGCTTCAAACCAGAGCTATGAAATGCTTGTGTTCATGTACTGGCAGGAAACGGGGTTCCTTCTAGAAATATGCCTCAGGACCCTCAGTATGAGAACATGGGACTTGGTCAGGTTGATCTTTCTTGTTTTTGAAAGTTCTCGAGCTGTTGTAGAAAATTGGTGATTTTGCCAATTCATAATGCCTCTCTTTACCAACTGCTTGAGTCTGAGATGCTCTGAACTTAAATTTTCCCCTTATCTCCCACCACACGGTTGGGCCCTTCACACAGGGTTTGGCACACTGTAAATGGTCAATATGTGTTTTTTTGGGCATCAGAGAAAGAAGGGTGGAGGGGGTGGGCGGTCTCAACCCCAGTCCACTTCAGAGAGTCCCTGTGTGTTGACACCTTCCTTGTACCCTTTTCCTCAGTTCTCTCTCCTCCTCCCCACCTCCTGCTCCCTCCTTTGCCAGCCCTGCTATATACCTGTGCCTATACCTGTATGGGAAAAGTGATCTTCAAGATGGATTCAAAGCCATGTCACACTAAAGTATAAGCAGCTGAATAGAACTCACGTTTGTCCCTCCTGTAATTGTTTGCAAAGTTATTGTAAGAAATATGCTCTGGGAACTCTAGGAAACAGCCACTCAGTATGAGGGCATGGAAACACGTAGTTTCCAGACTGGTCTAGATGAGCTGTGAGTTTATGGCCAAGTATCCACTTTCTTATCTGAAATCCTTGCTTCCAGTCTTGGCTCTGTTGCTGTTTAGTCACTAAGTAGTGTCCGACTCTTTGTGGCCCCGTGGACTGTAGCCTAACAGGCTTCCCCGTCCATGGGATTTCCCAGGCAGGCATACTGGAGTGGGCTGCCATTTGCTCCTCCAGTGGATATTGCTGACCCAGGGATGGAATCCACGCCTCCTGCGTCTCCTGCATTGGCAGGAAGATTCTTTACTGCTGAGCCACCAGGGAAGCCCTACAATCCACCCCAGAGGCTGCCACTAATATTGCCCAGTATGATGTCACACACCTATGACAGCATCTGAGTGCGAGACAGCATGGCACAGGGCAAGACCTTGAAAGATCAGGGGGTCCCATCTCTGCTCCTTCCCTGTCCAGCTGGGACACAGAGGACTTCTGGCTTCATCTCCTCAGATCATTGTCTTCACCAGAGGTGAGTTTTGAGAAACACAGAGGAAGGGTTCAAGAAGCCATTGGAGGGGCGAGGCCAATCCTTCTGCTCTTGGGTGGTGGTTCTGGGTCAACCCATCACAGGACCCATCACAGGGAACTAGCTCTGTGATGGCGTGTGTGCTGACAGACTCTGCAGGGGGAGCCAGAGTGGATATGGTCAGAACTTGAGAAAAAACTCTGGCATCCCCTCTGTGCCCCCTTTACCTCTGTCCTAACTGGGACAGAAATGGCACTTGGGTATCCCTGCCCAGCCAGCTATCATGGAGTGAGATGATTTTGGTGCTATATAAACAGACATTTTACATTTAATGTATTAGAAGAATAGTAACCACCACAGGAAACCCATAGTATAGAACTTCTTTTATAAGAAGATTGTAAATGAAAAAAAAAAGGTGAGCTAATTAAAACACATGTTAAGAAAAAAAGAAATGATTACAACAATAAAACTTATACCTTTTAAAGCTTTGTTATAGACAGTACTTGTCTATAGGTATATGATTAGATATACCATCTCTAACTGTACTTTCTCATTGCCAGATTATCATTCCAGACATCATTTGCCTTTTCCTCCCCCTCAGAATTTCTAAGTAAATTAAGATCATTGGATGAAAAAACATGTAATAACTAAATTGATTCTATTGAACAATTTAGGCAATTTTCCATTACAAATGAATTCCAAGTAAAGAGATACAAATGATATATCTCAGTAATTGGAGAAGGGAATGGCAACCTGCTCTAGTATTCATGCCTGGAGAATTCCATGGACAGAGGAGCCTGGTGGACTACAGTCCATGGACTAAGTGACTAATGCTTTTCACTTTTCAAAATATATATTAAGTAAATTGTAGGGCAGGTGGTACAGTGCAAATAGATGTGATGACAATTGTGAAGGCTGTTTACAGAGGACTAAATAAACTTTGACAGGTATCAGCAGGGGTATTATCATTCTGCTACCAAGTCATTTTTTCCCAGAAGACAAAGATCTCATCATATTCTTTATTTCACCTGTCTCATCTTCTCTCTTCAATAAAAACAAAGTGTAGGGAGTGAGTAATCATTTCTATTTGTGTTTCCAAAGCGAAACAGTAGACGCCCAATGAGCATCTGTTATCTGTTCATCTATCACTTACAGCATGTCCTGCAGGACAAGCCTTTATGTAGGCTCCTCTCTTCATGGGAAGAGTTTGGCTTGTGTCACCTGCTGGGGTGCAGACACATTTCCTTATTTTGGCAAATAAATTAAGCATGAGATTCTCCATACTTCTCAGAAAGTCCATAGCTCCCTATCAAGGTCCCCAGAGTCAGCCCTGACTCCCATCTCCCCTCTCTGGGCTGTGCTCAGGACACTGTGTGTGTGTGAGTCTCTCAGTCATGTTCGACTCTTTGTGACCCAATGGACTGTAGCCTGCCAGGCTCCTCTGTCCATGGAATTATCCAGGCAAGAATACTAGGGTGGGTTGTCATGCCCTTCTCCAGGGGATCTTCCTGACCCAGGGATTGAACTTCATTGCAGGCAGATTCTTTACCAACTGAGCCACCAAGTCAGGACACTAAGTCCAGTCTTCTCTGCTCTAACCCCAGAGCGAGTGTCTTTTCTGGGGTCCTCAGTGTCCTTACCCATCAGAAGATATTGGCTGGGACCATCCCATTTCAAGCCAAAAGGTTTCTTTAGCTTTTCATTTCTAAATGGGATGAGAGTTTAGGTGTTTAGAAGCCTTCTGGCTCCTTTTGCAAAATGGTTACATCCACCCTAAATTCCAAAATGTTGAAAGGGTGTTCTAGTTCAACTCGATGAAAAATCCATTCACTGAAACCCAACTTGATAGTTGATCAATTTGCTGAAGGATAATTTTAGTAAATTATCAAACCTCCTAATTAATCATAAACTGATTTTAATGATTTGTCAGTTTGTAATAGTTTGCAGTGTGTGTGTGTGTGTGTGTGTGTGCATGTGTGTGTGCTGTGGGGGGAGGTATAGGGAAGGGTTGGTTCCAGAGCTTATTTCTCAGGGAACTATGGTTGAAAAGTGTCCATTTTGTCTATAAAAAAGTGTTTAATTGGCCCAAAGTTCTGAGTTAGAGGGCAGTTCAGTCTCCTCATGGGCACTTTTAGTAGATTGGCCCTGTCAACATACAGCTTTAGTTTCAGTAGGTCTTTATGAATTAGATGGGATACAAATAAAAATCCTCAGCTGCAGTGAGACTCACTAAATCCAAACTATGAAACAAACACCCTGTACCCTACAATTTTCTCATCAGAAGTAATCCCATGTTTGAGTGTATTCACATATGTAAAACTGAACGGAGTGAGGGGCGACGTTCAAGAGGGAGGGACATATGGATACCTATGACTGATTCATGTTGATGTATGGCAGAAGCCAATGCAATATTGTAATTATCCTCCAATTAAAAATAAATAAATTAAAAAAGACTGGAGGGAAATTAGCTGGAATGGCAGCAATGAGGTTCCTTAGTTTTGTTTTTAAATGAAAACTCACTTGCGTTAGATTTCTTCATTTTGTGAAGGTAACACACCATGGCCATGTGAAAAGAAATTTAAGAGTCCTTTGTTTCCTGTGTCTTGACAGTCACACTTCCTAAGACTTTAGAATGATGATCCCTGAAAGGAGTGAACCCATCTGCTGAGAATCTTTAAAGCCAGAATGGGGGATATAAGGCGATGGGCCATCTCCTCCTCCTTTGCTGCTAGCTGCAGGCATTGCTAATCCATCACAGATCTCTTTCAACCTTTAAAATCCTTTCAAGCCTTTGTTCGAGGCAGGGTGGACCACACGGTGAACTTTGGGATGGGATAAATCGATTTGCCATCTTAGTTTTTATTCTACTGGATTACATCAATACTCTTTCATTGACCTGTTTCTATTTGTTCTCATTCTTCCCCAGAGTTTCATATTCTCCCTCCTCCCCCAACCCCGCCTTTTTTTTTTTTTTTTGCTCTACTGTAATGGCTGCTTTTTGGCTTCAGAATATGCACCTTGAATGCAGAGAATTACCCTTCATTTTGCCAGCCTTTGCTTGTCCTTCTGAATTTATGTGCAGCAGGTTTGTAGCTCCATCCCTTCTTCTTGCTAACTTGCTCCCAGGAAAGCAGACCTGTCCTCCTCCAGCCCAGTGTGGGAGCAGCCTGGCTCAGAAAACTCACCTCCATCTGTTTTATGACATGTTCATTACCAGTGTGTCTTCACATTCAACACGGGAAATCTCAGGGCACTGTTAAGTCTAGGCTATAGCTTACATCTCGGATTCCACTGTGCTCCAGGCTATGGACTATTCACCTTTCTATTTACCAAGAAGCTGAAACTGCAGAATTACCTGTAACAATGTCCAAAGGACCTTTTGGGGGTAAATAATCTTAGGAGACTGGAATTTATTTTCTTGGTTTTGCAGAACTGCCCACCCACCCAGGACAATAGGTCCTGGTAAGATCATGCAAGCTTTCAAAACCATATTCAAGGTTATTTCCTTATCAAATCCTAGCGCTTTATACACATCTCTGATTTGGTCTTTCTTGCATCACTTTTGGGCTTCCCCAGGGGCTTATTCGGAGAAGGCAATGGCAAGCCACTCCAGTACTCTTGCCTAGAAAATCCCATGGATGGAGGAGCCTGGTAGGCTGCAGTCCGTGGGGTCGCTAAGGGTCGGACACGACTGAGTGACTTCACTTTCACTTTTCACTTTCACACATTGGAGAAGGAAATGGCAACCCACTCCAGTGTTCTTGCCTGGAGAATCCCAGGGACGGGGGAGCCTGGTGGGCTTCCGTCTATGGGGTCACACACAGTCGGACACAACTGAAGTGACTTAGCAGCAGCAGCAGTAGCAGCAGGGGCTCACAGCAGGTAAAGAATCTGCCTGTGATGCAGGAATTGTGAGATGCGGGTTTGATTCCTGGGTTGGGAAGGTCCCCTGGAGAAGGGAATGGCAAACCACTCCAGTATTCTTGCCTGGAAAATCCCGTGGACAGAGGAGCCTGGCAGGCTACACTCCATAGGGTCACAAACAGTCGGACATGACTGAGCACGCACGCATGCATCACTTTTTAATATCTTGTTTCCATTCTCCCATTCAGACTGGGAGGCACTTTAGGGCATCACAGTTTTTTTCACCTCTGTGTCCTGAGGGTAAGTCACAGAGCCTATTACCATCGGCAGCAAGGTATATTGTGAAGGGTCAGGCTTAAGCAAGAGAGCATTCCCCAAATCCCAGTACTGACTATACTTACTGATTGTTTAGTTGTCTGTGAATTGCCTGGACCCTTTCTAGTAATTTGAATAGGCCACAGGGCTTTAAAAATTAAATAGAATAAAACATTTTTAAAATGAAAAGAGCAGTCATTGCCTGCTTGCCCCACCTCTGTCCTGCTTTTTAGGAGCCATCCTTTTTAACTCTTTGAACTGTTTCTTTTGGTAGTTATCTCCATATTTCTAAATATAATTTCTTATATTGCTTTTTTTTTGCTTTACACACTTAGCATTTATTGTTGTATAGGTAAAATTAAGTAGGATTTAATTCCTTCATATATTTCCTTATTTTCTTGACAGATTTATATCACAACATGCATTTGATTTTTGAGTAGAGTTTTCAGTAGTATGACTATTTTAAGCTTGCTCTAGAGCCAGATGATAAACTATGATTTTATTTTCTTTCTTGTACAGCTTTTGTGTCTTATTTCTTTTTCTGTAAAGCTTCTGGTTACCATTCTTTTTTTTTTTCCTTATTGAAAAATCTCCTTTATATTCATACTTTTTCTTCATATTTTGTCCCAAGAGCTCCAGTTGATCAAATATTCTATTAAGCAGTTTAAATAGTCTTTATTGACTGTTACAACATCACGTCTGTCTTATGTTTTGGATGTGAGGCATGTGGGATCCCAACTCCCTGACCAGGAATTAAACTCAAACCCCCTGCACTGGAAGATGAAGTCTCAACCACTGGACCACCAGGGAAGTCCCTCTAAGCATTTTAATTATTAATAAAATCATAACCATCCTTTCTAGGGTGATCCAGGTTCCCTTCTGTGTGGCATGGCTACCATCCTGGACACCTCTTGTACCCTCACCCGACTGGGGGTCTTTGTTTCCTGAATTCCACATTTTCCTATTTCTTTCCTATTTCCTACTTCTTTCTTATTTCCTTCCTTGTTTTGCTGAAGCACATCCTTCTTTATGTCCCATAAGGTAGGTGAATTTTCAGAGCCCTTGAATGTGTGAAGATACACTTACTTTCTAGTTGGGTTAGTTAGGGTTGGAAGAGGCTTAACTTCAGTATTTAGGACGTACTCCCTGGTTCTGTAGCATTTGGTGTTACTCACAAGACACCCACCACTATTCTGATGATTATCCCTTTTCCGGGAGACCATTATGCCTTGAATTGTGTGCTCATGAGTGCTAAGTCACTTCAGTCACGTCCAGCTCTTTGTGACCCTATGGACTATAGCCCACCAGGCTCCTCTGTCCATGGGCTGTTCCTGGCAAGAATACTGGAGTGGGTTGCCATTTCCTCCTCCAAGGGATCTTCCCAACCCAGGGATCGAACCTGTACCTCCTATGATTCCTGCATTGCAGGTAGATTCTTTACCACTGAGCCACTGGGGAAGCCCTCATTGAATTGTGTTCTCTTCCCCAAAGACATATTAATATTTAAATTCTAGTCCCTGGCAACTCAGAATGTGACCTTATTTGGGAATGAAATTACTGCAGATGTAATTAGTTAACTGAAGATGGGGTCATACCCGAGTAAATTTTGGGCATATTTTCTGGATTTTCTCTAACAGTAATAAGTGAGAAATTGTGTTTTTTTTTTTTAACCTTTTCTAGTTTAGTCTCTTAAAATAGTCATATCACATTAAAAAAAATCCAAATGTATGTGAGGTGGCTTTATTTATTCTTTAAAATTATATTTATTTTTATCTTTGGCTGTGCTGGGTCTTCATTGCTGCTTGGGCTTTTTTCTAGTTTTGGTGAGTGAAGGCTAGTCTTTGCTGTGGTGTGTGGGCTTCTCTGAAGTGGCTTCTCTTGCCTTGGAGCATGGACTCTAGGCTCACGGGCTTCAGCAGCTGCAGCTTGAGGGCTCAGTAGCTGTGGCAGTGGGCTTAGTTGCCTCACAGCATGTGGGTTCTTGCCCACTGGACCATCAGGGACGTCTTTAAGTGCTTTATTAGTATAATTATATACACTGCCCACTGCTGAGCCTAATGATGCACAATTACGACACTTCCTTTTTTTTTTTAACAAAGATTTTAGCTTTCCCTGGAGTTAATAATTACCTGTTTTTCTATTTACTTAGTTCATATATGTAAAATAATTGGAACTGTGCCTGGAAAAGAGTAGACACTATTTGCTCTTATCATTTGACTGTTTTCTCATACTCTATAACAGCTCTATTGAATTATGTAAAGCTGCGTTAATTTTCCACATCATCAAACCCATCAAATGCTCTCTATATTCTTTTTTCTCTTGCAGCCTCTTGGCACCTCCATCCTCTGACTCTGTCGGAGGCCCACTGCTCTCTAAAGAGATCCTTAGCTGTATGCTGGAAATCTACCCACCATCGTCCTTAGGGTTCCGTTCCCCACTCCCCTGCAATGGGTTTTCCTTTCCTTGATTTACCTCCCTGTTTAATTGGAACATCTACTCCAGTAACTTCCTGAGAAAGGGTAAGTGAGTAGGAATTGAATTTTTGAGACTTGACATGTTAAAACATTTCTCAGTGCTCACATTGATTCCCTGGTGGCTCATATGGTAAAGAATCCACCCACAATTCAGGAGACCAGGGTTTGATCCCTGGGTCAGGAAGATCCCTTAGAGAAGGAAATGGCAACCTGCTCCAGTATTCTTGCCTGAAGAATTCAATGGACAGAGGAACTTGGTGGGATGCAGTCCGTGGGGTTGAAAATAGTTGGATACAACTGAGTGACTAACACTACATTGATTTATAATCTGGGTAGTATCTAAATTATTTTCCCTCAGAATTTTGAAGTAATTGCTCCATTTTCTTAGCTCCCTTATGTTCCTATGAAGAAGTCCAATGCTGTTCATATTCCAATATTTTTAATATAATTTAATGTGTATTATCTGTTCACAGTATGATTAAATTAGAAATTAATTATAAAGAGGTTTCTAAGAATCAACTTATATTGGAATATTCAAAATGAGAAGCTACATAATACATAAGTTAAAATAAATATACCAGAGGAAAAAAGAAGTTAAGATATATAAAAACTGACAGGACATAGACAAAAAGATACAAAGAAAAAAATATATAGATTCTTATAAAATGAAATTCAAAAATGTTTTTTAGTGAGCTAATAATTCCAAGTCAAGGGTAAAAAGTAAAGGACTGCTGTTATCAAAGGGATAACAGAATTGCAAGTGAATACAACTGATAATTGAGGAGAAAAATTGAGGAGCATTTAGGATATTCTTTTGTTCTAAAGTTTTACTGTTCTATACTTTAGTTTGTTCTTCGCATCAGGTGGCCAAAATGCTGGAATTTCATCTTCAGCAGACTCATTGGAAAAGACCCTGATGCTGGGAAAGATTGAAGGCAGAAGGAGAACGGGACAACAGGATGAGACGGTTGGATGGCATCACTGACTTGATGGACGTAGGTTTGAGCAAGCTCTGGGAGTTGGTTATGGACAGGGAAGTCACAAAGAGTCAGACACGACTAAGCAACTGAAGAGAACTTTAGTTTAGGACTTTGGACTTATATCTTTTTTACTTATGACTCAGGGAGAATTTTTGTATCTTCATTCCAGGAAATGTTCTTGCATGTTTTTCTATGATCATATCCTCCTATTTTCTCTGATCTCTCTGGAAACTCTTATCATTAGGATGTTCAACCTCTTGGATTAATCTTAATTTTCTTGTTTTCTTTTTTCCCCCCACCCCAACTCGTCTTTTTATTCTGCTTCCTGGGAAACTTTCTTGACTATTGTAAAGTACTTTTTTGAATCATTTTTTTAAAAATTGAGTCATCATATTTTTAATTTCCAGGAATTCAAACTTATTCTCTGAATGTACTTTTTTGTGATTGCGGTTTTCTTGCTTTATAGATTATAATATTGCCCCTTATTTCTCTGAGCATAGTAGTTACATTTTCTTTGAAGTTTTTCATCCTGTCTACATTAATTCTGTTGCCTCTTTGTTCAGATTTTTTTTATCAAGTAGGATGTTTTCCCTGATTTTTCGGAATTGTCTGTTCATCTTTATGAGCAAGGTGTTTAAATCCAGATGCAGACCCTGAGTGTACTGGTGATCTCCAAAGAAGCCAGTAGAGGCCAGAAGACAATTTTCATTTGAGATTTGTAAGTCTTTTCCTGATTTTTAGGTTTGTTTTCCTGTAGGGCTCTGTGCTCTGTGTGCTTCAGTGGTGTCTGACTCTTTGCAAACCCATGGACTGTAGCCCGCCAGGCTCCTCTGTCCATGAGATTCTCCAGGCAAAAATACTGGAGTGAGTTGCCATTTCCTCCTCCAGGGGATCTTCCCGACCTAGGGATCAAACCTGTCTCTTGAGTCTCCTGCACCGTCAGGTGGTCATTTCCCACTGTGTCACACAATGATCCTCAAATCAAGACGCTGCTCACCAACCTCATCTCATTTATATATACAAGAGTTTACTTTTAACCTATTTTCAGCAGAGTATAGCCTCAAGGAGAAAAAAAAAAAACCATGGTGTCTTAGAGGGTAAGATAGGGGTTGGGACAGGGACCCATGGGTCTAAATTGTTAATATTGGAACTTTCAACCACTTTTCTGTGTTTAGCTGTCCACTCTATCCTTCTCATTTGAGCCTCTTTTGATACCTCGTCCTGTTAGTTTTCAAGCCTTTCTCTGTTCCTGGAGGGGTGAATTGGGTTGATTCCTCTCTTTACAGGCACTTAGGGTTGACATATTCTCTCTGCTAAGTCATTTGTTTTTCTCTGGCTGTAGTCCATCTTCTCATATAGTGTGTTAAGATGTCTCTTAGTTTCTTTGAAGAAGAAATGCATTGATCTTTTTTCTACTTATTGTTACTGGGGGAAAATTTTGGAAGGAGAAGATGGCTGAAATGGATTTACTCTGCCATCTTAAAATGAGAACCTTTCTGGTGGAAGCTTTTAGAGACTTTTCTTTATCGTCATGCTTTAAAATGTGATAACCTGTTAGTAAAATAGTAGGCCACGGAGCTGTGTCTCTTTCCTTTCATATGTTTTTTTTAAAGCTCTTTGTATTTTTAGCTGTTATGCTTGGAGAATCCTAAATTCTCAACTAGGGATCCTTTGGGAGGAGGGATAACTCAAAATCTTCCATTAAAAAGAACAACCAGATGTTCTGCCTGAAGGGGAGGTGTGAGGTTAGGAAGGCAGGTTACACACCTGGAAGGCAGTGCTCTGCGCACAGAGGGTGCAGCTGGGAAGGAAGGGAAACTATTCTGAGCCCAGTTTTTTAGCTAGTGTCTCTGGTTCCAGCCCCCTATCTTGGTGAACCTTGGTTTCAACCTCCTAGCGGTCTCACCTACCACTCCCATGTTCTGGGCTTCTCCAGCATTTTGTGTTACAGGATATTGGTTTTTCATGCACATGAGATTCTGCTAATGCAGAAAGCTGAGTCTCCATCCATCCTGTGCCATAAGTCACCTTTCTCCATGCCATTTCCTGGGTCTTGAGTGAAATTCCTTAACTGTGAAAGGATTTTCTGAGGGTACTATCTTCACTGTGAGTTTAAATATTTTTTACTTCTGTACAATTGTAGAAATTGAGAGAACAGAGTCTGAAGATGCCATGCTCAGAAAGTGCCACTACTTTTTACCTGTACATCTTTAGGCACATTAGTTAGTGTCTCTCTACCTCAGTTTTTTAATCTGTAGAGCAAGAATAATAATAAGACTTTCCTTGTAGGATTTTGTGAGCCTTAAATGAGGTAATCTAGGTAAAGAAAGGAAAATTTGACATGTATTAATAAGCTGACTCATAGCTGACCTTTCAAAAATGTCATTCATCACTATTTCATTGGAATACTAGCACGGAGAAAAATACAAGCTTATTTCAATCCACTGTCATTTACTGGAAGTCTGATGAACTTTCCTGAGGTTTACATATTTCATACAACTGTTTGAGGAATAAATAAACCAATGTATGGAAAACACATAGCACATGGCAGATACGCAGTTGTTAATAGTCACTGAAAAGGTCTTTGTTGAATGACTCTTGAAGATAGAATGTTATACAGGGAAGCAATGCCAAGCCTAGGTGTTGGATGACATGCATTTAGTCCTCCCTGCCACTGTCTTTCTGTGACTCAGACAAATCAACGAACCTTTCTGAGCCTGTTTCTTCTTCTGAGAATAGGAATAATAATAGCAGATAGTTTTTTAAATATAAATTTATTTATTTTAATTGGAGGCTAATTACAATATTACAGTGGTTTTGCCTTACACTGACACGATTTGATTGATGCATTTGAACTGTGGTTTTGGAAAAGATTTTTGAGATGTCCTTCGACTGCAAGGAGATCAAACCAGTCAATCTTAAAGGAAATTAACCCTGAATATCCGTTGGAAGAACTGATGCTGAAGCTGAAGCTCCAATACTTTGGTCACCTGATGCCAAGAACTGACTCATTGGAAAAGACCCTGATGCTGGGAAAGATTGAAGGCAGGAGGAGAAGGGGACGACAGAGGATGAGATGGCTGGATGGCATCACTGACTCAGCGGACATGAGTTTGAGCAAGCTCCGGGAGTTAATGATGGACAGGGAAGCCTGGCGTGCTGCAGTCCAGGGAATTGCAAAGAGTTGGACATGACTGAGCGACTGAACTGAACTGAATGCTGTTATAATGATGAGTTCTATGATGAGTTTATACAAGCTATAAAGTGCTTTTTAAGAGAAAAACAAATATGGTATATTAATGAAATGGAGTAGCCATCATGGTCAACAAGAGTCCGAAATGCAGTACTTGGGTGCAATCTTAAAAACGACAGAATGATTTCTGTTCGTTTCCAAGGCAAACCATTCAATATTACAGTAATCCAAGCCTACGCTCCAACCAGTAATGCTGAAGAAGCCGAAGTTGAATGGTTCTATGAAGACCTACAAGACCTTTTAGAACTAGCACCCAAAAAAGATGTCCTTTTCATTATAGGGGACTGGAATGCAAAAGTAGGAAGTTAAGAAACACCTGGAGTAACAGGCAAATTTGACCTTGGAACATGGAATGAAGCAGGGCAAAGGCTAATAGAGTTTTGCCAAGAGAACGCACTGGTCATAGCAAACCCCCTCTTCCAACAACACAAGAGAAGACTCTACACATGGACATCACCAGATGGTCAACACTGAAATCAGGTTGATTATATTCTTTGCAGCCAAAGATGGAGAAGCTCTATACATTTAGCAAAAACAAGACCAGGAGCTGACTGTGGCTCAGATCATGAACTCCTTATTGCCAAATTCAGACTTAAATTGAAGAAAGTAGGGAAAACCACTAGACCACTCAGATATGACCTAAATCAAATCCCTTATGATTATACGGTGGAAGTGAGAAATAGATTTAAGGGACTAGATCTGATAGAGTGCCTAATGAACTCTGGACGGAGGTTCATGACATTGTACAGGAGACAGGGACCAAGACCACCCCATGGAAAAGAAATGCAAAAAAGCAAAATGGCTGTCTGAGGAGGCCTTACAAATAGCTGTGAAAAGAAGAGAAGCAAAAAGCAAAGAAAAGGAAAGATATAAGCATATGAATGCAGAGTTCCAAAGAATAGCAAGGAAAGATAAGAAAGCCTTCCTCAGCGATCAATGCAAAGAAATAGAGGAAGACAACAGAAAAGGAAAAACAAGAGGTCTCTTCAAGATAACTAGAGATTCCAAGGGAACATTTCATGCAAAGATGGGCTCGATAAAGGACAGAAATGGTATGGACCTAACAGAAGCAGAAGATATTAAGAAGAGGTGGCGAGAATACACAGAAGAACTGTACAAAAAAGAACTTCATGACCAAGATAATCACGATGGTGAGATCACTCACCTGGAGCCAGACATCTTGGAATGTGAAGTGGGCCTTAGAAAGCATCACTACGAACAAAGCTAGTGGAGGTGATGGAATTCCAGTTATTTCAAATCCTGAAAGATGATGCTGTGAAAGTGCTGCACTCAATATGCCAGCAAATTTGGAAAACTCAGCAGTGGCCACAGGGCTGGAAAAGGTCAGTCTTCATTCCAATCCCAAAGAAAGGCAATGCCAAAGAATGCTCAAACTACCGCACAACTGCACTCATCTCACAAGCTAGTGAAGTCATGCTCAAAATTCTCCAAGCTAGGCTTCAGCAATATGTGAACCGTGAACTTCCAGATGTTCAAGCAGGTTTTAGAAAAGGCAGAGGCACCAGAGATCAAATTGCCAACATCTGCTGGATCATGGAGAAAGCAAGAGAGTTCCAGAAAAACATCTATTTCTGCTTCATTGACTATGCCAAAGCCTTTGATGGTGTGGATCACAATAAACTGTGGAACATTCTGAAAGAGATGGGAATCCCAGATCACCTGACCTGCCTCTTGAGAAACCTGTATGTAGGTCAGGAAGCAATAGTTAGAACTGTACATGGAACCACAGACTGGTTCCAAATAGGAAA